>NC_052087.1:48189566-48489566 GCF_015852505.1 Tachyglossus aculeatus | reverse complement strand
CTAGGTGCTAAGCACTGGGCTAGATACAAGGTTATCAGGTTGTCCCCCGTGGGGCTCACAGTCTTCACCCCCCATTTTACAGATGAGGGAACTGAGGCCCAGAGAAGTTGTGACTTGCCCAAGGTCACATAGCTGACAAGTGGCAGAGGTGGGATTAGCACCCATGACCTCTGATTCCCAAACCCGGAATCTTTCCACTAAGCCACGCTGCTGCTTGTTTTCCCTGAGGGGAGGAGGCTTCGTCCCCCCATGGTCCAGTCCCTCGTGGAGAGGGGTGTGTGGAAAAATCATCCTCCAGTCTCCGGCGGGACCCCCACCCCCTTTCTCTTCCCATTCTCCCCTCCCTTTGGACCGCTCAGCACACTCCCAAGTAGCCTCTCCCCCAGGCCCAGAGGGCCTCCCCTTCACCCACCCTTTAAACCTGACCCCCTATTTGCCCCCTTCCCGGATCCAAGCCCCCCTCCACCCTTGTCTCTGTGTCTTCCATCGGCCCCTTTCCCCCACACGTCTGTGATTCATATCTGGAGGGGAGTGTAGCCACGAAGCCAGCCAACGTGGATTACCACATTTCTCCCACTCTTTCTTCCCCCACCACTTTTTTCCTTTAAATCGACTTGACTACCCACATCCCCAAATTCCCCTGTAGGCTCGGTGTTTTTCCCCTGATCCAAATCTAGGCAGGGTCCGGCATTCCCCGGCCACTCCCTCATTTGGTCAACGACTCCCAATCCAATCATTCTTTCCCTTTTTCTCCTCTTTCCCCTGACACTCCTTCCTTCCAGCTGCCTTTAACTCCAGTCAAATCTCATTCATTTTTTTTTTCTTTCCTCTGGCCTCCTTAGGGGCATAGTTCTTAAATGTGTCATTGAACGAGAGAGTGAGACATTTACCACTCACCCATTTTGCTCTCAGGGTGTGGGGTGTGCACTCTTGTGTCGTCTTTATTTTATCTTTTTAATTAGGCCCCTGGTGCTCAATCAGTGGTGAGGGGATCATGCTTGTCCGCCATCAGTTGTGGATTGCAGGGTAATCCCTCCTGCCAGGCAAGAGTCAGAAGGTCATGGGTTCTGATTTTGCTTCCGCCACTTGGGCAAGTCACTTCATTTCTCAGGTCCTCTGTACCCTCATCTGATAAATGGAGATTAAGACTGGGAGCCCTAAGCGGGACATGGACTGTGCCCGGCTTGATTAGTTTGTGTGTACTCCAGCACTTAGTACAGTGCCTGGAACATAGTAAACCCTTAACAGATACCATTAAGGGCTTACTCTTGCTGCTCCTGCTGATCTCTGGAACCTGTCACAAGAGTCAAAGGCGATTTCTGGGAGTTCAGGAAGCAGGTCCTGGGAAACTTGAGGGGGGACTGGAGTCTGAAGATCCAGGCCTTTATTCCATTTGGTTTTCTTCTTTCCCGGGCCTGGTCCCAAAGCCGAATTTCACCCCAGCTTCCGCAGAGCGGTGGCCTTCCCTGCCCTGACTTTAGGAGAGTTGAACTAGTGACCCGCAGGAGAGACTTAACCCATGACTAGTCCCTTCCCCTTCTCCTCCTCCCCCCAAATTATCACATTCCTCAGCCATCACGGGGCCTGCCGTGCTGGGTAGACCAGCTCTTCTGAGACAGATTGAGGACGAGGCTGGGTGAGGTCCTGCTGGGCTGCCTCTGTTTTATCCTGTTGAAGTTCTCCCAGGATTTGTTTCCTATCTCCAGAGTCTGCGTGAGGTGGAGGGGAGGATACCTACCCAGTTAAATAGCCCTACCAGTTTCCAGAGATTGTTGACCATTTGGAATTGTGGAACTGGGCCGCCTTTGTTTTATCCTGTTGTAGTTCTCCCAGGATTTGTTTCCTATCTCCAGAGTCTGCGCGAGGCGGGAGGGGAGGTTACCTATCCAGTTAAATAGCCCCACCAGTTCCCTTTTCCAGAGATTGTTGACCATTTGGAATTGTGGAACTGGGCCACCTTTGTTTTATCCTGTATATATGTTTGTACATGTTTATTACTCTATTTTACTTGTACATATCTATTCTATTTATTTTATTTTGTTAGTATGTTTGGTTTTGTTCTCTGTCTCCCCCTTTTAGACTGTGAGCCCACTGTTGGATAGGGGCTGCCTCTATATGTTGCCAACTTGTACTTCCCAAGCGTTTAGTACAGTGCTCTGCACACAGTAAGTGCTCAATAAATACGATTGATTGATTGTAATTCTCCCAGGATTTGTTTCCTATCTCCAGAGTCTGCGCTAGCTGTGAGGGGAGGTTACCTATCCGGTTAAATAGCCCTACCAGTTCCCTTTTCCACAGATTGTTGACATTTTGGAATTGTGGGAGTTAATGTTCAACTGTCACCGGCTGCTTGCCTGCTATTCCCGATCCCCAGAGCCCCTGCTGTCCTGGAAAAGTACCCCCCGCTCCCCCAGACCTCACACTCAAAATGAAAAACTGGGCACTGAGTTCAGATCTCTCCTGGTTCCTCTCCCTTCTGGCTGGGGAGCAGAATTAAACCAAGTGGTATTCTCAGTATAAGTCCCAGGCCAGCCAGGAGTGTCTTGGTCTGGAAGACTCACTAGGGGTTCACAGATTAATCCCTTCGGGTGTGGTCGAAATGGGAGAAGGCCCCTGGTCACTCATTCATTCAGTTGTATTTATTGAGCACCTACTGTGTGCCCAGCACTGTACTAATCGCTTGAGAGAGTACAAGCCACATTCCCTGCCACAGTGAGTTTACAGTCTACTGGTTGGATTGGCTTAGTCCTCAGCTGCTTTGAGTTCCCAAGCAATTCTCTTTTTTTTTATGGTATCTGTTAATCAATCAATCAATCAATCATATTTATTGAGCGCTTACTATGTGCAGAGCACTGTACTAAGCACTTGGGAAGTACAAATTGGCAACATATAGAGACAATCCCTACCCAACATTGGGCTCACAGTCTAAAAGGGGGAGACAGAGAACAAAACCAAACATACTAACAAAATAAAATAAATAGAATAGATATGTACAAGTAAAATAAATAAATAAATAGAGTAATAAATATGTACAAACATATATACAGGCCTTTGTTTTATCCTGTTGTAGTTCTCCCATGTGCCAGGCACTGTTCTAATCACTCTGGTAATAATAATGATGGCATTTATTAAGCGCTTATTATGTTCAAAGCCCTGTTCGAGGCGCTGGGGAGGTTGGTTACAAGGTGATCAGGTTGTCCCACGGGGGGCTCACAGTCTTCATCCCCGTTTTACAGATGAGGGAACTGAGTGAGGCACAGAGAAGTTAAGTGACTTGCCCAAAGTCACCCAGCTGAGAATTGGCGGAGCCGGGATTTGAACCCCTGACCTCTGTCTCCAAAGCCCGGGCTCTTTCCACTGAGCCACGCTGCTTCTAGATACAAGCTAATCAGGTTGGACACAGTCCACGTCCCACACGGGAGTCAGTCTTAATGCCCATTTTCCAGATGAGGGAACTGAGGCCCAGGGAAGTGACTTGCTCAGGGTCACACAGCAGACAAATGGCGGAGCTGGGATTAGAATCCGGGACCTTCTGATTCCCAGGCCCTGCTGCTTTTTGAGAAAAGGGCTGAATAATAATAATAATGTTGGTAGTTGTTAAGCGCTTGCTATGTGCAAAGCACTGTTCTAAGCTCTGGGGGGGATACAAGGTAAAGAGGTTGTCCCACGTGGGGCTCACAGGCTTCATCCCCATTTTACAGGTGAGGTAACTGAGGCCCAGAGAAGTGAAGTGACTTGCCCGAGGCCCCACAGCAGACAAGTGGCGGCGCCGGGATTAGAACCCATGACCCCTGACTCCCAAGCCCAGGCTCTTTCCACGGAGCCCCGCCGCTTCTCAGGCGAGCATGCAGACGGACCACCGAGCACCGTGCCGAGGCTGGGGCACGGTCCTCTGTCTCCCCCTTTTAGACTGTGAGCCCACTGTTGGGTAGGGACTGTCTCTAGATGTTGCCAGTTTGTACTTCCCAAGCGCTTAGTACAGTGCTCTGCACATAGTAAGGGCTCAATAAATACGATTGATGATGATGATGATGACGGGGCGGGCGGGTGACCCTTCCCTGAGCCTCCGAGGCTAGTCCGCTCTCTTCCCCCGGAGCCACGGCCTGCTGATGCAGGGGAGCTGATAGGCCCGGCCTGACCGAGGAAGTCGAGGAAGTCGCTAACCGGGGAGGGTGTCCTAAGACACCGGCTTGTGAAAACCCCCTCTTGTGTAAGCGGGGAACGCCCACGGCGGACTGCCCCCGCTCCCTCCATTAGTAAGTGTGGGGAGCTGGAGAGGAAACCCCCCGCCACCCCCAATCCTCCACCCCGCCTTTACTGGTGAGGCTGGTACTCTTCGGGGAGCGAAGTAGCGGGTGTTAGAGTGAAGTAGAAAAGCCCTCCGACTGAACCATTAAATGAAACTCTATGGTTTGGGGCAGAAGCTGATGATCATCATCATCAATCGTACTTATTGAGCGCTTACTGTGTGCAGAGCACTGTACTAAGCGCTTGGGAAGTACAAGTTGGCAACATCTAGAGACAGTCCCTACCCAACAGTGGGCTCACAGTCTAAAAGGGGGAGACGGAGAACAAAACCAAACAGACTAACAAAATAAATAGAATAGATATGTACAAGTAGGCTAAATAAACAGAGTAATAAATATGTACAAACATATATACAGGTGCTGTGGGGAAGGGAAGGAGGTAAAATGGGGGGGATGGAGAGGGGATGATGATGATTGTGGATTGTGTATTTTTGGGGTTTTTTTTTTTAAATGTAAATGGTACTTAAGTACTTACCGTGTGCCCGGCACTGTACTAAACTCTGGGGTACATGGAACCGAATCGGGTTGGACACAGTCCATGTCCCACACACGGGGCTCCCCCGTTTTACAGTTGAGGGAACTGAGGCACAGAGAAGAGACTTGCCCAGGATCACAGCAGACTGAGTGGTGGAGCCGGGATTAGAACCCAGGTCCTCCCGACTCCCAGGCCTGGCCTCTGTCCACTCGGCCTTGCTGCTTCTCGGTTTGTGGTGTGTTACAATAATAATGGTAATGGTGGTGTTTGTTAAGCGCTTACTATGTGCTAAGCATCGCTCTATGCGCTGGGGTGCATACAGGTTTGTCAGGTTGTCCCACGTGGGGCTCACAGTCTTAATCCCCATTTTACAGGTGAGGTTATAAGCGCCCGGACCGCATAGACTGTGAGCCCGCTGTTGGGTAGGGACCGTCTCTATATGTTGCCAACTTGTACTTCCCAAGCGCTTAGTACAGTGCTCTGCACACAGTAAGCGCTCAATAAATACGATTGAATGCTGGGATGGATAGAGGCTTGTCGGATCAAACCCTGTCCCCCTCCCACAAAGGGCTCTTTGGCCTAATCGCCTTCATTCTAGACCGTCCATCTTCCCCCATTTTGGTCCCGAGTTGGCACTTATTCATTGTCGTATTTGTTGAGCGCTTATTGTGTGCAGAGCACTGTACTAAGCACTTGGGAAGTGCAAGTCGGCAACATATAGAGACGGTCCCTACCCAACAGTGGGCTCACAGTCTAGAGGCTCTCGGGAAAGATTGTGGGCCTGGGTGGCAAAGACTCAGGCTACTTTGTGATCTAGGAAAAGTCTCAACCTCTCTGAGCCTCAGTTTCCTCGTCTGCCAAATGGGGAGGCTACCTCGTGGGATGGGGACTGTGGCCGGGAACCCGGTTGTCTTGTGTCTTTCCGGGGCTCGGTAAGCAGCGAGTGCTTAACGCGTACCGTTACAATTATGCAGTCACATTCTTGGGTGCATTTTAAAGGCAACTCATCAGGGTGGGGTTGGGGGAGAGGGGCATCGCACAGCTGACGATTTGAGAACAACCTCCGCCTCGCCAGCCGTTCCAAAGCCGGGCAACCGGCGTGGCTTATAATAATAATAATAATGATGGCATTTATTAAGCGCTTACTATGTGCAGAGCACTGTTCTAAGTGCTGCGTCGATACCACCCGGTTGAAACCGACTCAGCCAGTCCTGGAGTATCTTAGATGTCAGAGCGGTCGGGGGAAGAGGATTTGAGAGGGTGATTTTGGTTTCATTGTCTTAGGTCAGCGGTAACTGTTCCTCCACCTCCTCCTCCCGGCAGGACTTGCAGTTCGTATTTCCAGTCCAAAGCCGTGGCCAACCCCTCCTCCCCCATCCCCGGCCCCCCGCAACAGCAGAGTCGGGGGGGAGGTCGTTGGAGAGACCCCTGTGAGAGGAAGGAAAGCTGAAGCCCAAACGGGAGGGAGCCCGGCCGGGTCGGTCAGAGTTGGCGGCGAAATTCCAGGGTCCAAGCGTCGCCCTCCCGACTCCCTTTCCGTCGGGAGAGCAAGCGGACCAGTGGCGTTGGTGTCAGCAGCTTGGAGGCCGACCTCTAACACTAGGCTAAAAGCTAATGTGTCCGGGTTGGCCGCGTTGTCTGCAGAAGTGCTGGTCTTGCAGAGAATTTGCATACGTGGCCGGCTGGCCTCTTGTCGGAGGCGGGGACTCGAATCGGCTAGAACGGGTCTGTTTGCGAGGTGAGGATTGGGCCTCCCGGCGTCCCCGGGATGCGCAAACCTGTAGGTCCCGGCTTCCCAGTGTCCGGAGGAAGGAAGGTCAGCGTTTCGGAGCTTGTCGTCACCGCTCCTTCCGCCTTCTCCGCAGGTTCATGTGTGCCCAGCTGCCCAATCCAGTCCTGGAGAGCATCAGCATCATCGACACCCCGGGGATCCTGTCCGGAGAGAAGCAGCGCATCAGCAGAGGTAACTCAACTGTTCCTTTCCCCGCTTCCCACTGAGATAAATAATAACGATTGTGGTTTTTAAACGCTCACCAGGTGCTAGACACTGTACCAAGCACTGGGGTGGATACACGCAAATCGGGTGGGGCCCACATTGGGCTCACAGTCTCAATCCCCGTTTTACAGACGGGGGAACTGAGGCACAGAGAAGTGAAGTGACTTGCCTCAGGTCACCCAGCAGAGAAGTGGCGGAGCCGGAATTCTGGGATCCCGACGCCCAGGCTCTAGCCACTACGCCATGCCGCTTCTCTGAGCTGCCGAGTTCCTCCTGCACCCTGTCTGGGCGGTGCTCCGGGTGGGCCGGAGTCCTCCCCCTTTTATCAATCAATCAATCAATCATATTTATTGAGCTCTTATTGTGTGCAGAGCACTGTACTAAGCGCTTGGGAAGTACAAGTCGGCAACATATAGAGACGGTCCCTACCCAACAGTGGGCTCACAGTCTAGAAGACACACAAATGCTGAGGATGAGCATAAGTAAATTCACTCATTCATTCATTCAATCGTATTTATTGAGCTCTTACTCTGTGCAGAGCACTGGACTAAGCGCTTGGTAAGTGCAAGTTGGCAACGTATAGAGACAGTCCCTACCCAACAGCGGGCTCACAGTCTAGGAAGGGGAGACAGAGAACAAAACCAAACATACTAACGAAATAAAATAAATAGAATAGATATGTACAAGTAAGATAAATAAATAAATAAATAGAGTAATAAATATGTACAAACATATATACATATATGCAGGTGCTGTGGGGAAGGGAAGGAGGAAAGATGGGGGAGATGAAGGGGGGACGAGGGGGAGAGGAAGGAAGGGGCTCAGTCTGGAAAGGCCTCCTGGAGGAGGTGAGCTCTCAGTAGGGCCTTGAAGGGAGGAAGAGAGCTAGCTTGGCGGATGGGCAGAGGGATTGGGGGCATTCCAGGCCCGGGGGAATGTGAGCCCGTTCTAGACTGTGACTAGACTTCTAGACTGTGAGCCCGTTGTTGGGTAGGGAACGTCTCTATATATTGCCAACTTGTACTTCCCAAGTGCTTAGTACAGTGCTCTGCACACAGTAAGCGCTCAATAAATGCGACTGAGTGAATGAATCCCCCCACACCTTTCTCTTTCCGGGGGAGGCCTGAGTCTGCACTCCAGAACCTCCCACGGACGAGAAAGCCAACAAGTGTCCCTCCCGGCCACTGGGGAGCCAAGAACCCAAGGGCTCCAGCTTCAGGGCCACGTCTGATCCCAAGCCTCCCGGGCCTCGCTGCCGGCCTGTGGCTGAACAGGTAGCCACTGTACCGAGGAGCTGGCTGTCGGGAATCCCGACTCCCGGGCCTGGGTGCTCGCTTCCTTCTCGGGGTCATGAGGGCAAGTCAGTTGCTGATCCAGGGGCCTCCCATTGCTTCGGCTTTAAGATGGAGAGCACGCACCACCGGCCCACGGCATGGGTGATACGCAGAGCCTGAGAACACCTGTGGAGGAAAGTCAATGAGTCTGATTTATTGCTTGCAGAGTGCTGTACTAAGCACTTGGGGGAGAGTACACTATAACAATAAACAGACACATTCCCTGCCCACAACGTCGGGTTGGACCTGACTGTGGGCGCTGATTTTGACAAGTTGAGGTAAACTGTAGCTTTTGTCAGGTGCTTCCTATGTGCCCAGCACTGTGTTAAACTCGGGGATGGAGACCAACAATCGGACCGTTCATCATCATCATCATCAATTGTATTTATTGAGCGCTTACTATGTGCAGAGCACTGTACTAAGCGCTTGGGAAGTACAAGTTGGCCACATATAGAGACAGTCCCTCCCCAACAGTGGGCTCACCGTCTAAAAGGGGGAGACAGAGAACAAAACCAAACATACTAACAAAATAAAATAAATAGGATAGATATGTACAAGTAAAATAAATAAATAAATAGAGTAATAAATATGTACAAACATATATACATATATACAGGTGCTGTGGGGAAGGGAAGGAGGTAAGATGGGGGGGATGGAGAGGGGGACGAGGGGGAGAGGAAGGATGGGGCTTCATTCATTCAGTCGTATTTACTGAGCGCTTACTGTTTGCAGAGCACGGTACTAAGCGCTTGGGAAGTACAAGTCGGCAACGTATAGAGACGGTCCCTACCCAACAACAGGCTCACAGTCTGGAAGGGGGAGGCAGACAACAAAACAAAACATGTAGACAGGTGTCGAAATGGTCAGAACAAAATTAATAGAATAGTAAATATGTACAAGTAAAATAAATAGAGTAATAAATCTGTACAAATATATTCAAGTGCTGTGGGGAGGGGAAGGAGGTAGGGCGGGGGGTGGGGAGGAGGAGAGGAAAAGGGGCTCAGTGTGTAGTACAGTACTCCACTCACAGCATTTATTATTATTAATAATGATAATAATGGCATTCATTAGGCAGGGTCCCTTTTCCACATGGGACTCAGACGTTAAGAGGGAGGGAGAAGAGGCACTTGATTCCCATTTGGAAGCCGAGGCACAGAGTCATGTGACTCACCCGAGGTCACTCGGCTGTCAAGTGGCAGAGCCGGGTTCGTAACCCGGGTCTCCCGATTCTGGCTTCTGTGCTCTTTCCGTTAGGCCACACTGCTTCTCTCGTTAAGGTCAGAAGCGTGTGGTCTGGGGAAAGCACAGTTCACCAAGGGGCAGAAGCGTATTGAAGGTTTCTGGGTTTCCCCTTTTGGTTTCAGAGCCGTGCTGCGAGGCCCGGACAGGTCAGCGGGTCCCCACGTCCCTCCCCGTCCCCCTGTGGCGGAGCTGGCCGCCCGTCTCGGACCATGCGTGTCTGAGAGGGAGTGGGTGTGTGGCTGTCCGGGACGCTTCTCCCCGGGACGCAGCTGCCGGCTAGAAAGGGGGTCCTGGCCGGTCTGCTGCGCCCACTCGAATAAATCTCCCCACCAACCTTGCAGCTAAGCAGTTTTTCCTGTCGACGGCGTGAAGCCCCTGGCCGGAAGCGCCCAGCTGCAGTAGCACTAATAGTCCGGGTAACAGTAACGTGGTATTCATTAAACGCTTATGTGCCAAGCACTGTACTAAGCACTGGGTTAGATAGGAGGTCATCCGGTCCCACATGGTAACAAGTGGTATTTCTTAAACACACCTACTGAATGCCATGAAACCCTTGGGGGAAAGGCAGTGGAAGCAGGAAACCCAGGTCCCAAAGAGCTTCCCACTTTATGGGACTACTGTAATCAGTTCTAGTCTTCACCCCTGTCCCCCACCCCCCCCACCCCCCTTTTTTTTTTTAATTCTTGGAGAAATTCAATTTCGCCGAAGTCCGGCCTTTGTTTCAGGCCTTTGGGCCCAGGTCAAGAGGCAGGAGTGAATTCTTCCGACCCAACTTGCCGTAGCGCGTAGACTGCGGCTCTCACGTGGTCAACTGATGCCCTCCGCCTAGACTTCACACCAAAAGTCTACTCTGCAGAAAAATTTTATGGGAGGGTGTTGGGGGAAGCCGGTGGGGGTCACCAGGCTCCTCTGGTGAAAGAATTCAAGCCTCCCCCGCCAGAGCCAGAATAGGTGGGTCAGGAGCCGAGCTGGTACGCGTGGCCGGGTGGAGCGGCGGTTGAAAGGTCGAGGTAGCGAGGCCACTGAAGGGACTTTGTTCCCCTTTGCCGGCAGTAAAGATAGATGGCTTCATGCAGGGCCCCCCCCTGGGGTCGAGGGGTGGTCCGGCCAATCTCCCCTCCTCCAGTCCCTTCCCCTCTTCTGGGGGTGGTCCCAGGGCTCCGGGGGTTTCCAGCCATCCGTCCGGCTTCTCCGGCTAAAGGTGCGCGGCCCAGCTGTTAGGGCTTATCGCGGGAGGCTGAAGGTCGGCCCAGCCTGCGGAGCAGAGGGTTGAAGTGTAGGGTAGTTCAATCCCCTGGGATGGAATCCTTATCGAAAGGACCCTCCGGTCATCATCATCATCAGTTGTATTTATTGAGCACTTACTGTGTGCAGAGCACTGTACTAAGCGCTTGGGAAATACAAGTTGGCAACATATAGAGACAGTCCCTACCCAACAAGTGGGCTCACAGTCTAAAAGGGGGGAGACAGAGAACAAAACCAAACATACTAACAAAATAAAATAAATAGAATAGATATGTACAAGTAAAATAAATAAATAGAGTAACAGATGTGTACAAACATATATACAGGTGCTGTGGGGAAGGGAAGGAGGTAAGATGGGGGGGGTGGAGAGGGGGACGAGGGGGAGAGGAAGGAAGGGGCTCCACCAGCCTCCTGCCGTCTAATGGGCGCATCTTCCCCGCGGTGTCTGCTGTGGCCCCGAGAGCCAGGGAACTCGATGGGCTCGGCCTGGCTCCGACAGCCCCGTGGCTCTTGGTGTCTGAGCCAGGAGAGGAGATGGTTGAGGTTTGGGCAGCCCAGGGCGGCCGCTCCTTCTCGGGCAAACCGGACTCCCGACTGGAGAGGATTACCCTTGGGCAGGGCTGATCGGTGATGGTTCCTGTTCCTCCTCCTCCTCCTCCTCCTCCTCCTCCTCCTCCTCCTCCTCCTCCTCCTCCTCCTCCTCCTCCTCCTCCTCCTCCTCCTCCTCCTCCTCCTCCTCCTCCTCCTCCTCCTCCTCCTCCTCCTCCTCCTCCTCCTCCTCCTCCTCCTCCTCCTCCTCCTCCTCCTCCTCCTCCTCCTCCTCCTCCTCCTCCTCCTCCTCCTCCTCCTCCTCCTCCTCCTCCTCCTCCTCCTCCTCCTCCTCCTCCTCCTCCTCCTCCTCCTCCTCCTCCTCCTCCTCCTCCTCCTCCTCCTCCTCCTCCTCCTCCTCCTCCTCCTCCTCCTCCTCCTCCTCCTCCTCCTCCTCCTCCTCCTCCTCCTCCTCCTCCTCCTCCTCCTCCTCCTCCTCCTCCTCCTCCTCCTCCTCCTCCTCCTCCTCCTCCTCCTCCTCCTCCTCCTCCTCCTCCTCCTCCTCCTCCTCCTCCTCCTCCTCCTCCTCCTCCTCCTCCTCCTCCTCCTCCTCCTCCTCCTCCTCCTCCTCCTCCTCCTCCTCCTCCTCCTCCTCCTCCTCCTCCTCCTCCTCCTCCTCCTCCTCCTCCTCCTCCTCCTCCTCCTCCTCCTCCTCCTCCTCCTCCTCCTCCTCCTCCTCCTCCTCCTCCTCCTCCTCCTCCCCCCCCCCCCCCCCTCCCCCTCCCCCTCCCCCTCCTCCTCCCCCTCCCCCTCCCCCTTCCTCCTCCTCTCCCCCCACCACAGTTTGCACTGAGCAAAGTTAGAGATGACTGCAGTAGAGTGGAAGGTTTGTTGTGAGCGACGGGCCGTTGTGCGGGGGTCTGGCATGTAGAGCCAGCGTGCTGCAGCAACCTCAGCACAGTCACCAGAATGACGTGTTTGAAGCCACTTGCCTGCCAGTTGTGACAAAGTGCGAAAGTTCTCATAGTGGGAGGCAGCGCAGGCTACGGGGAAGAGCCCGGGCCTGGAATAATAGTAGTAATAGTTGTTAAAGGTGTTTGTGAGAAGCAGCGTGGCTCAGTGGAAAGAGCACGGGCTTTGGAGTCAGAGGTCATGGATTCAAATCCTGGCTCCATCAGCTGTGCGACTCTGGGTGAGTCACTTCTTTGGACCTCAGTTACGTCATCTGTCACATGGGGATTAAGACTGTGAGCCCCCCCGGGACAACCTGATCACCTTGTAACCTCCCCAGCGCTTAGAACAGTGCTTGGCACATAGTAAGCGCTTAATAAACGCCATTATTATTATTATTATTAAGTGCTTACTATGTGCCAGGCATTGTTCTAAGCGCTGGGGTAGATACAAGCTAATCGGGTTTTTTGACTTTGACACCTGTCTACATGTTGTATTTTGTTGTCTGTCTCCCCCTTCTAGACTGTGAGCCCGTTTTTGGGTAGGGGCCATCTTTACATGTTGCCAGGTTGCACTTCCCAAGCGCTTAGTACAGTGCTCTGCGCACAGTAAGCACTCAGTAAATGCGATTGAATGAATGGGTTGGACACAGTCCCTGTCTCACATAGGGTTCACAGTCTTAATCCCCATTTTACAGATGAGGGAACTGAGGCACCGCGAAGTTAAGTGGATCACCCAAGATCACATAGCAGACGAGTGGCAGAGCCAGGATTAGAACCCATGACCTTCCGACTCCCAGGCCCGGGTTCTATCCACTATGTCCTGGACCGGCGTTCTCATCCTGGCTCCGCCACTTGCCTACCTGGTGACTTCGGCCAAGTCGTTTCACTTGTTTCTGCCCCAGTGTCCTCACCTGTCAAAGGGGAATGAGGTATCTGTTCTCCCTCCCTCTTAGGCTGGGAGTCCCAAGTGGGACAAGGGCTGTTTGACCTGTTTGTAGTGTATCTTCCCCCAGCGTTTAGTACAGTGCTTGGCCCATAGTGAGTGCTTAAACACCACGTGGAGCCGGCTGATCTTCTTGCTCTCCCACCGTCTTCATTGACAGAATTTACCCATGGCTGAGCCCTTGGGAGAGCACAGAAGAATTAGTGGGTGCGAACCCCGCCCTTAGGGAGTTTACAGACTCAGAGCAAGGGCTGAAGTGATAAACATTTTCCCACGAGTGACCCCCGTAATCAATCAATCAGTCAATCAATCGTATTTATTGAGCGCTTACTGTGTGCAGAGCACTACTAAGTGCTTGGGAAGTACAAGTTGGCAACATATAGAGACAGTCCCTACCCAACGGTGGGCTCACAGTCTAAAAGGGGGAGACAGAGAACAAAACCAAACAATACTAACAAAATAAAATAAATAGAATAGATATGTACAGGTAAAATAAATAGATAAGTACAAACATATATACATATATGCAGGTGCTGTGGGGAAGGGAAGGAGGTAAGATGGGAGGATGGAGAGGGGGACGAGGAGGAGAGGAAAGAAGGGGCTCAGTTGGGGAAGGCCTCCTGGAGGAGGTGAGCTCTCAGAAGGGCCTTGAAGGGAGGAAGAGAGCTAGCTTGGCGGATGGGCAGAGGGAGGGCATTCCAGGCCCGGGGGATGACGTGGGCCAGGGGTCGATGGCCGGACAGGCGAGAACGAGGTACGGTAATGCCATCCCCAGCCCCGAACTAGGTCCCTTCTGGGATCGGATTTGCCAAGGCCAGCTGAGTGGTGGGATAGTAAACCCCGAAGGCGGGCTAGAGTGGGTAGGGCCCGCGGAGGAGCCGAGTGGGTGCCGCCCTTCTCCCTCTCCCCCCGGCGAGGGTCACCGGGCGTCTGCTCATTGGTGGCAGCAACGCCCTGTGACTGGAAAGCAGGTGTTTCCCCCCGCGGCGCCCCGGTTTGGGGTCAATGGGTCCCAGCCCCAAAATGTGCCCTGTCCCAGCCGCCCACATCCCCGGGTCCGGCATATCCATTTCCGCCGGCAGAGGTTCTTTGGCCCTGAAACCTAAGGAATTAGGTTGATGCTGTTTCTCCCTCGCAATCTGCACCCCCACCTCACCTCTGGCTCCTCGCCACTTCTTCTCCCCGCCCCGACCCTCTTTTTTCTTTCTGTTTCCCCGCTGCTTTGGGTGATGTGTGCAGGAAATTCTGCTCCAACAGATAAGGCAGAGGGAGGCCAGCTGAGCTCCAGGCAACCAGGATGCAACTTTAAACAAAGCTACGGGTTACTCCGCAGATGGACACATTCCCTGTTTGGGTGGGATTGGGTGTGCATGTGCATGCGTGGGTGTACACATGGACGCATACCTCTGGCTGTGCCTCCTGGGGCTGGGGCTCCCCTCCCACCCACCCCCGACCCCCAGAATGCTGTGTCCGCCGGTCGGCTTCCCGAAAGCCCCGGGAGATAAGGTTTTCCCATGTCAGCACGTCTTGTGCTGCGGGGCAGTGCTGTCCCAGACCCCCAGGGAAAGGGGGACGGCTCAGGAGAGGAGAGGCCTGCAGAACCCCCCTAGCCCTCCGCCCTTCTGGGGCAAGTTGCCTCCACATCAGGGGGCTCCCTCCTTCCTCGTCCTGGGTGTGCCACCCACAGCCCGGAGGGGATTATTTATTTATTTATTTTACTTGTACATATCTATCCTATTTATTTTATTTTGTTAGTATGTTTGGTTTTGTTCTCTGTCTCCCCCTTTTAGACCGTGAGCCCACTGTTGGGTAGGGGCTGTCTCTATATGTTGCCCATTTGTACTTCCCAAGCGCTTAGTACAGTGCCCTGCACATAGTAAGCGCTCAATAAATACGATTGATGATGATCAGGAACCCTGTGTGACCCGTGGCTGGGTGGGTACTTTCTCCAGGCTCACTGCTTGCTTTCCTCATTCATTCAGTTCTATTTATTGAACTCTTACTGTATGCAAAGTCCAGTTCCACACGCTCAGGAGGGTGCAGTATAACAACAGACACGTTCCCCGCCCGCAATGAGCTCACAGTGTCAACCGAATCACCCCAGCTGGTAGTCTGCAATAGCCAGGCGGAACTCCCACCTTGCCCCGATGGGGAGTAGGTGTCCCCTTGAGAAGGGGTTGGAGGTCGGGGACCGCTGAGGCAGGGTGGCCTAGCGGAAAGTGCCCCGATCTAGATCTGGGAAACCCGGGTTCAAGCCACGGTCCCGACCCAACTTCCCAGGCCGAGTTTCCCAATGGTCATCCATCACCGTTGCTGACCAGGTGACGTTGGCTGACTGATTCCTCGAATTATGGTCCAGACTCCCATGTGCCCGGGGGGGCAGCTGAGATGCCAACAGTCCGCCCCATTGGGCCACCCGCCCCCAGGAGCCCTCCAGGCCCTCAGCTGCAGCCAGGGGTTTTGGAGAGTTCTGGGCGGAGAGAAGCTCAGCGAGTCTTCTCTGACCCTCGGGACTCTGCCTTCCATCCCCACCCCGTTTCCCCGCCGCCTCCTGTGCTGCTTCTCTCTCCCCCCGCCAGCTTCCCATCTCCCAACCGACGTTCCTAGACTGTGAGCCCGCAGTTGGGTAGGGACCGTCTCTATATGTTGCCGACTTGTACTTCCCAAGCGCTTAATCCAGTGCTCTGCACGCAGTAAGCGCTCAATAAATACGATTGAATGAATGAATGCTTTTCCAAACTGGAGCCTTCCCGCCTTCTTCCTGCCAATCCCCATCCGATACCTGCCGTTCTCCGCTGCTCCTTTTCGGAACGTCTCCTTCCCTTCCCACTTCCTCCTCCTCCCCGTCCTGTCCCGTTTCAAGCATGTTCCTGGCCTCGAGCCTCCCCAACCACCGCCCCCCCTCACCGTGAGAGCCTGCTGGGGCGTTAGCTTGGGTGGGAGTCGCCTTACCCCCTCGTTCCCCTCTGGGAAACCCCGCCTGTCGGACTCCAGGGAGCGGTGCCCAGTGAGAGTTGCCGCCTGGCGTGCCCACTGTGGAGTAGAAGTGCCCCTTCCTCTTCTAAAGTCTGCCCCCCGGGAAGGCCGGAGGAGGCTGGATATTTGTTTCATGGCATGGCTGGGGCATGTCTTTGGGATGGGGGCGATCCACAGGGTCCTCCGGACTCCGATCGTCCTGATGGTGGGATGTGGTGAGTGCTTACTGTATGCCAAGCACCATGCTGGGCACCGGGGCAGATACAAGATGATCACAGCGTCCCATCCGGGGCTCCCAGTCTGAGGAGGGAGAATGGGGATCTTGCCCCCGTTTTCCAGATAATAATACTAACGGCATTTGTTAAGCACTTACTATGTGCAAGGCACTGTTCTAAGTGCTGGGGGGGGGATACAAGAGAGTGTGGCTCAGTGGGAAGAACCCGGGCTTTGGAGTCAGAGGTCGTGGGTTCGAATCCTGACTCCACCACAAGTCTGCTGTGTAACCTTGGGCAAGTCAGCTTCTCTGAGCCTGTTACCCCATCTGTAAAAATGGGGATTAAGACTGTGAGCCCTACGTGGGACAACTTGATCACATTGTATCCCCCCCAGCGCTTAGAACAGTGCTTTGCATGTAGTAAGCGCTTAACAAATGCCATGATTATTATTATTATTATTATATACAAGGTGATCAGGTTGTCCCACATGGGGCTCACAGTCAATCCCCATTTTACAGATGAGGCACAGAGAAGTCAAGTGACTTGCCCAAAGTCACACAGCTGACAAGCGGCGGAGCCGGGATTAGAATCCATGACCTCTGACTCCCAAACGCGGGCCCTTTCCACTGAGCCACGCTGCTTCTCAGATGAGGAAACCGAGGCCGCAGAAGGCCAACGATTTGCCCAGGGTCACGCAGCGGGGAGATGGCATAGCCGGGACCGGACCCCGGGTGTCCTGACTCTCTGATCCCAGCCTCTGGGCCTCTCGCCCCGTGTCTCCTCTAGACGGGCACTCTGACCCTCTACCGCACCGGGGGGTGGGCATGGGGGTCCTCTACGTGGCGTGACTGGCAGGAGACCGGGGTCCTCGGGAGAGGAGCCAGCTGCTGCTCCCTCCCCGGGCACGTTTGGAATGTGGGAAGCCGGGAGGCGCCGTGTAGGGCAGGGAGTGGGAATGTTCGGGCAGCTGTTTCTCTTCCTCCCTCCCCCCCACTCCCACCCCAGGAATGGGGCAGAGGGAACCCCGAGGTCTCGTGCCTATCGAGAAGCACACGTGCCACTTGAGGGCCGGGCCGGAGCTGCGGGGGAGCGAGGCCGAGATAAGAGAAGGGCCGCTCGTGCATCTTAGGAACTTGTCCTGAGTCCAAAGCGCCCACGGCATTAGCTGTGCCCACTCCCAAATCTCCCCGGCCCGGGCACCCACGCCCCAGCCGGCCCGCCCGCTCGCACCCTCGAAGCTACCATGGCCGACCTGGTGCCAGGAAGGTGGAAAGCGTTGGGCGGGCAGGGAGAGGCCGCCTTTCGCTTTCCCTTTCTGCAGCATGTTTTTCCCATCCCCACCCCGCTGGCGTTCAAGAAGCAGGGTGGCTCAGTGGAAAGAGCCCGGGCTTCGGAGTCAGAGGTCGTGGGTTCAAATTCCGGCTCCGCCGATTGTCAGCTGTGTGCCTGTATATATGTTTGTACATATTTATTACTCTATTTTACTTGTACATATCTATCCTATTCATTTTATTTTGTTAGTATGTTTGGTTTTGTTCTCCGTCTCCCCCTTTTAGAGTGTGAGCCCACTGTTGGGTAGGGACTGTCTCTAGATGTTGCCAACTTGTACTTCCCAAGCGCTTAGTACAGTGCTCTGCACACAGTAAGCGCTCAATAGATGCGATTGATGATGATGATGATGACTTTGGGCAAGTCAGTTCACTTCTCTGGGCCTCAGTGACCTCATCTGTAAAATGGGGATTAAGACTGTGAGCCCCTTGTGGGACAACCTAATCACCTTGTAGCCCCCCCAACGCTTAGAAGAGTGCTTCGCACATAGTAAGCGCTTAATAAATGCCGTTGTTATTATTATTAAGTCCCGATCGGGAGTCAGAATGGCCGGCTGACCCAAAAACGAACATCTGGGACCAGGAGCTGTTTTCGATCTAACCAGGCAAACCACAACTTCCACTTTCGCTCCTCAGTGACCCCGGCACTTGGTAACTGGGCGGTTGCCCCTGACAACAGATCAGACATTCCCTTCTCACTGCTGTATCCGATTGTTCTTCCGAACCAAGCTGGCCACGCGTCCGACAGTGGCAATCAATCAGGTGGTGGTTTCTTTTGTTTCTTGAGCACTGACAGGGTACCGAGCAGCAGACTAAGCACTTGGGATGGGACAATAAAGTAGATGGGATTCATCCCCTTGAGGTGCTCACAGTATAGCCAAGGAGATGGACATTCAGAATAGAGAAGCAGCATGGCTCAGTGGAAAGAGCCCGGGCTTGGGAGTCAGAGGTAGTGGGTTCAAATTCTGGCTCCGCCACTTGTCAGCTGTGTGACTTTGGGCAAATCACTTAACTTCTTTAGGCCTCAGTGACCTCATCTGTAAAATGGGGGTTAAGACTGAGCCCCCCGTGGGACCACCTGCTCACCTTGTAACCTCCCCAGCGCTTAGAACAGTGCCTTGCACATATTAAGCTCTTAATAAATGCCAGTATTATTTTATGTTATTATTACACTCAGGGGAGGAAGAACAAGGTAAGAGCTTCTGGGCTGATCTCTGTGTCTGACCACTGGTGTGGCCATCTTGGTGCCTAGACTCACACACTTTTTTTTGTGTGTGTGTGGTTTTTGGTTATTTTTTGTGGTGGGGGAGGGCAGTGTTGGAAGTGAGCTCCAGCACCCATTACCTAGAGATGATTTGAGCTTCTTTGAGCAGGTGGGGGTCCCGGCCCAGACCTGGTGTGGGTCGGGGGCCCCTTTCAGTGGTCCCGTAACAAGAGAGGAAGCGGCACCTTGGCAGATGGTCGGTCAGCTGCCACGTTTCAGAAAGGAGGCTGAACTTCTTATCTTCCCACCCAAATCCTGTCCTCCAGCTCACTTTCCCATCACTGTTGAGGGCGCCTCCATCCTTCCCGGCTCACAAGCCCATAACCTTGGCATCAGCCTTGACTGCTGTCTCTCATTCCACCCGCATATTCAAGTCATCCTTAAATCCTGTCAGTTCTGCCTTTACATCACTAAAATCTGCCCCTTTCCATCCAAACTGCTATCACATTAGTTCAAGCACTTGTCCTAGCCCGCCTTGATTGCTGTATCAATCACCTGGCTGACCTCCCTGCCTCCTGTCTCGCCCGACACCAGTCCATATTCCATTCTGCTGCCCGGATCATTTTCCTTCAGAAATGTTCAGCCCATGTTTCCCCACTCCTCAAGAAACTCCAGTGGTTACCCATCCACCTCCTCATCAAACAAAAACTCCTCACCGTTGGCTTTAAAGCATTTAATCACCCCCCCCCCCCACCTCACTACTCTCCTACTACAACCCAGCCCACGTGCTTTGTTCCTCTAATACTAAACTTCTCACTGTACCTCGATCTCATCTTTCTCACCGCCGACTACTCGCTCTCATCATACCCTCCCTCCGTAGATAATTGCTCTCCCCCACTTCAAAACCTTATTGAAGACCCATCTCCTCCAGGCAGCCTTCCCTAAGCCCTCCTCTCTTCTTTTCCCACTCACTTCTGTGTTGCCCTGATTTGCTCCCTTTATTTAGCCTCCCTCCCATCCCCACAGCACATATATATATCTGTTATTCATTTGTGTATACTAATGTCTGTTTCCCCCTCTAGACTGTGAATTCGTCGTGGGCGGGGCATGTATCTGTTGTTGTTTTGTTCTCTCCCAAGCACTTAGTACTGTTCTTGGCACACAGTAAGTGCTTAATAAGTATAATTGAACGAATGAATGAAAATGCCCGTTTCCTGTTGTGTCTCCCAACGCTGTTGTACTGGACTCTCCTAAGCAGTTAATACAGGGCTGTGCCCACAGTAAGTGCTCAATTAATGCCATTGATTGATAGCAATCTGGGGAGGGGGGCCTGTGCTCCGATCCCCTGCCCCACATGGAGACACCCAAGATTTGAACAGTACAGCCTAGGACTCAGAGGACCTGGGTTCTAATCCCAGCCCTGCCACTTTGTCAGTCAGTTGTGTTTTTCAGTCACGTGTATTTATTGAGCACGTCCTGTGTGCAGAGCACCGTATGAACTGCTTGGGGGAGTACAGTACAATGGAGTTGGTGGTGGTAATAATAATAATAATAATAATAATAATAATAATGTTTAAGTGCTTACTCTGTGCCAGGCACACTACTAAGTGCTGGGGTGGTTATAAGCAAATCGGGTTGGACACAGTCCCTGTCCCATGTGGGATCCCCATTTTACAGGTGAGGTAACTGAGTGAAGTGACTTGCCCAAGGTCACACAGCAGACAAGTGGGGGATTGGGGGAGCCGGGATTAGAACTCATGACCTTCTGATTCCCAGTCCCGTGCTGTATCCACTATTCCGTGCTGCTCGGTAGGCACGTTCCCTGCCCACAATGAGCTTACAGTCTAGAGCGGACATTTACCTGCTGAGTAACCTCGGGCAAATCACTTTGCTTCTCTGGGCCTCAGTTTCCTCTACTCCCTCTACTTGGGGACTGTGGGACAGGGACTGTGTCCAAACTGAATGTCTTATTCAGTTGCTATTATTATTACTATTATCATTATTATTATTAATAAGCACTTTAATAATAATGATAGCATTTATTAAGTGCTTACTATCATCATCAATTGTATTTATTGAGCGCTTACTGTGTGCAGAGCACTGTACTAAGCGCTTGGGAAGTACAAGTTGGCAACATATAGAGACAGTCCCTACCCAGCAGTGGGCTCACAGTCTAAAAGCACTGTTCTAAGCACTGGGGAGGTTACAAGCTGATCAGGTTGTCCCACGGGGGGCTCACCGTCTTAATCCCCATTTTACAGATGAGGTAACTGAGGCCCAGAGAAGTGAAGTGACTTGCCCAAAGTCACCCAGCTGGCAATTGGAGTACGGTGCTTGGATCAGAGTGCTTAACACCTTCTAGACTGCGAGCCCGTTGTTGGGTAGGGGCCGTCTCTATATGTTGGTGACTTGTTCTTCCCAAGCGCTTAGTACAGTGCTCTGCAAACAGTAAGCGCTCAATAAATATGATTGAATGAATGAACAGATATTATCAAGTACTTGGCACAGTGCTCTTCACTTGTAAGTGCTCCATAAATCTGATCGACTTAACCGTGGGAAACAGCTGCCCATCCTGCCTTTGTGGTTAGTCTTGGACAGCTACCTCTGGGAATGGCCCGGAGCCGCCGTGGCCTGGGGGAATCCCCCAAGTGCCCCCTCTGTCCCTACTGACCTGCTGGATCCTGCCAACTTGTACTTCCCAAGCGCTTAGTACAGTGCTCTGCACACAGTAAGCGCTCAATAAATACGATTGATGATGAACCAGCTCGGGGAAATGTCACTGCCCCGATCTCCCCCTCTCCCTCCCCCTCAGGATGGCGGAGTCCAGCAAACCAGCCGGGCTGGGGAACGGGATCTTCCCAGGTGGGGTTGGGCTCTGGTGACTCGGTTTCCCCGAGTTGGCCCAGCTCAAAGCAAACATCCAGCAGAACCCGGGGCCAGCCAGGGGAGGTTAGGCTGCAGTTCCACTGGACTCTTGAACCCAGAGCCATTCAGTTTTACAGCCCAGACGGAGGGCCTTGGCTAGAAACGGGCCCCGCGGAGGCCCTGTCTGGAAGGCGCCGGGCCCTCAGCCCTCATCCTGTCCCCCGGCCACCGGCAGAATCGCTGGTTGGGAAACGAGGCGGAAACCCCCAGGAATTCCTGGCCGAGGGGGAAGTTGCCTCGGACAACTGCTGAGGTGGCGGGTTTTACCCGGATTGCCTCATGCTTGCGGGCTCCCTTCTCTTCGCTCGGGCCGCTTCTTTGTGATTTCCCCCAGGATGGGCCTGAGGGCTCTCTGACTGGTGTTCCTGGAATTGGGGAAGAGCAGGGAGGAGTGCTTTGTCACACCTCTGCGCTTCCAGGCCAGGCTGTGCATTGAGAAGGCCCAAGTGGGAATTTCGTGTGGGGCCCCGGCCAGAGATTGCCTGGTGGATGCTGTCTCCGGTCAGGAGAATGGCTCCGGCGGGGTTCGTTGGCGTCTGCGGCCACCCCAGCCCCCAAAAAAGGAGCAAAATGACCCCAAGCTGCCACTGGCTTCCAAGTTTTGAGTCAGCCCCTTTCTAATAAGGTGTGTGAGGGAAACCTAAAGAGAGACTGTGAACCAGGACGTGTTGAGGCCTCTGGCTGACAAGCAGCCCATGACGAACCTCCCGGCCGCTCAGCACCGGTGCCCACGCCTATCTCGTTCATACCAAGGCCACTGCTGGGCCCTGTCACCGGGCCATTTTATTTATGTTGGTATTTTTTAAAAACGGCATTTGTCAAGCGCTTGCCGTGTGCCGGGCACTGTACTAAGTGCCGGGGTAGATACAAGCTATTCGGATTGGACGCAGTCCAAGTCCCACGTGGGGCTCACAGACTTAATCCTCATTTTACACGTCAGGTAACTGAGGCCCGGAGAAGTGAAATGACTTGCCCGAGGTCATACAGCAGACAAGCTAGAATTAAAACCCAAATCCTCCGACTCCCAGGCTCATAAGTCTTTCTTCCCAGTCAGAGCGGTCAGGAAACGGATCCACGGCCTCTGTCGTCCTCTCCCCAGTGCTCGATAAATGCCATTCCCCCAGTTTCTCTGGCTTTCCCGTCAGCATGCTGCCGACTCCTCCTGGCTGAGATGGGGCTGCCCGGGGCTGGGGAAGGTGGGTTGTACTTCCCGAGCGCTTAGTATAGTGCTCTGCACACAGTAAGTGCTCAATAAATGCGACTGAATGAATGGTACCGGACCAAGTCTGGCCTTGAAAATGGGAAGCTTGGCCACTCTGCCCCGGAACCGTAAAATAACGGTATTTTAAACGAGGCTCCGTTGAGCCTCATCCCTGGAAAGTGCTTTGAACGCCACGGGAGGTAACTGGCTGGCAGCTCCGTCTTGGTCTCCCTGGGGATGGAGTGGCAGTAGACATCGGAAGGCGACGGAAATGAGGAGCCGCTTGTCGGGGTCGCCTCCTGGCCCTCGAGTGTGGCTCTGAGGTCTCACGCCTCCACACTCCTGGGAGACAAGCAGTGGGAAGGAAGGGGGGATCCCGGGTTGGGGGACCTGTGGGCTGGGGGGGCCCCCAGCCTCTCCACCTTCCGTCCTCTTAGTGACTTTTCGGGCCGGGCTTCTTCCCCCGCCTCCCAGGGTACGACTTCGCGGCGGTCCTGGAGTGGTTCGCCGAGCGGGTGGACCGCATCATCCTGCTGTTCGACGCCCACAAGCTGGACATCTCGGACGAGTTCTCGGAGGTGATCAAGGCCCTGAAGAACCACGAGGACAAGATCCGCGTGGTGCTGAACAAAGCGGACCAGATCGAGACGCAGCAGCTGATGCGGGTGTACGGGGCCCTCATGTGGTCCCTGGGCAAGATCATCAACACGCCCGAGGTGGTGCGCGTCTACATCGGCTCCTTCTGGTCCCACCCCCTGCTCATCCCCGACAACCGCAAGCTGTTCGAGGCCGAGGAGCAGGACCTCTTCAAGGACATCCAGTCGCTGCCCCGGAACGCCGCCCTCCGCAAGCTCAACGACCTGATCAAGCGGGCCCGGCTGGCCAAGGTGATGGGCCGGGGGGAGAGGGGACCTCGGGGCGGCCGGGAGGTGAGCGGGGGTGAGGTTCCCCCCCCCACTGTGGAGGTAACCGAGGCACAGAGAAGCTAATTAGCGATAATTATCGTACTTGTATCTACCCCAGCGCTTAGAACGGTGCTTGGCGCGTGGTGAGCGCTTAACAAGTACGATCATTATTAGCTGACTTGCCCCAAGCCCTCTGGAAAACCTAGAGGAGAGCGTGGACCAGCAGCCCAGCCACCTCCTGCGACGATTCTGTCGATGCCAGAAGAGCCCGTCTTCCCCTGGCTAGAGAAGCAGCGTGGCTCGGTGGAAAGAGCACGGGCTTTGGAGTCCGAGGTCATGGGTTCGAATCCCTGTCTGCTGTGTGACCTTGGGCAAGTCGCTTCACTTCTCTGAGCCTCAGTTACCTTATCTGGAAAATGGGGATAAAGACTGGGAGCCCCACGTGGAACAACTTGGTCACTTTGTATCCCCCCCCCAGCGCTTAGAACAGTGCTCTGCACATAGTAAGCGCTTAGCAAATGCCATCATTATTGTTATTATTATATTAAGCGCTTAACAAATGCCATTATTATCATTATTATTATTATTATTCCCCATCAGAGTGTGTTGGTCGGGGGAGCTTTAGCTGGAGTCCTGGCTCTTTCCAGGAGGGGCCCAGGGCTTGCTAATCGCTAACCCGCCAAGCCACCTGTGGGTCTCGGGCATTCATTCATTCATTCAATCGTATTTATTGAGCGCTTACTGTGTGCAGGGCACTGTACTAAGCACTTAGGAAGTACAAGTTGGCAATAAATCAATCAATCCATCGTATTTATTGAGCGCTTACTGTGTGCAGAGCACTGTACTAAGCGCTTAGGGAGTACAAGTTGGCAATATATAGAGACGGTCCCTACCCAACAATGGGCTCATAGGCTAGAAGGGCATGCCATGTGTTGTCAGTGGGAGCTCACGCTTAGTCCCTCCCTTCCCCTCCTGCCAACACCCGCTGGTCTTCCAAACCCGGCAACTCGCCGCCACAACTCTCCTCATCAGTCGTCATCAATCGTATTTATTGAGCGCTTAGTATGTGCAGAGCACTGTACTAAGCGCTTGGGAAGTACAAATTGGCAACATATAGAGACAGTCCCTACCCAACAGTGGGCTCACAGTCTAAAAAGTGCCCTTGGCCACCGGGCCGGCCTGGACAGACAGGAAGCCGCGGGCAGGATTCGCTGGTGGGTCTTGGGTCCCTTTGCCCCGCGGGGGCCGGCGTAGCCTGGCCAGAAAAGCCGTCAAGGTCCCGAAGGGAGCTCCCATCAGCACCCCGTGCTTTCTCTGTCTTTCCCGGATGACTGTTCTGCCCCATGGGCAGAGGCTGCCAGGTGCCAAAACCAAGCAAAATGCCCTCCCCTTGGGGCCTGCACCTGCTCCTGGGGTGGCTGGCTTTCGGAGCCCAGTTCAGAGCATCGGCCTCCAAACCTCCCGCCTCCCCAGGTTACCCCGGGGACCCTGGGGACGGGGGTGATGAAGGATGTCGCCGGGCCAGGCGGGGAAAGACCTGAGGCCCGGATGAGTGAGGACTTGGCTTTTCTGCAACAGGGAAACGGCACCAGGTCGGGCCTGGGGGAACGGGAACGGACAGAACTCGCCCACAGCTCCCACCGGTGCCCCTTTTCCCGGGGGCAGGAGTGCCGTGTGAGCTGCGGGCTCATTTAACTTTTAATTTAAGAGAAGCAGCGAGGCTCAGTGGAAAGAGCACGCGCTTTGGAGTCAGTGGTCGTGTGTTCAATCAATCAATCGTATTTATTGAGCGCTTACTGCGTGCAGAGCACTGTACTAAGCGCTTGGGAAGTACAAGTTGGCAACATACAGAGACAGTCCCTACCCAACAGTGGGCTCACAGTCTAAAAGGGGGGTACAGATTCCCGGCTCCGCCAATTGTCAGCTGTGTGACCTTGGGCAAGTCACTTAACTTCTCTGGGCCTCCGTTACCTCATCTGTAAAATGGGGGTTGACTGTGAGCCCCCCAACCTGATCACCTTGTATCCCCCCAGCGCATAGAACAGTGCTTTGCACACAGTAAGCGCTTAATAAATTCCATCATTATTATTATTATTTAACAAACTGGAAACCAAGTGGGAGAGGAGGCTCAGGGCGGCAAGTGGGAATTCTCCAGTCATCCCCCCCAGGGCTGTGGCAGTAAAATGGTGTTTACATCCCGGGGCCTCCTCCATAAACAGCTCCCTCCCTCCCTTCACCCCTGCTCCTCCTCCTCCCCGCTTGATGAGTCCCATATGGCCAGAGGCAAACCGAGGCCTGATGACAGGCCCCGAGCTTAGACCGGTCCCCATTTGGCTTACTTGTACATATCTATTCTATTTATTTTATTTTGTTAGCATGTTTGGTTTTGTGTCCCCCTTTTAGACTGTGAGCCCACCGTTGGGTAGGGACTGTCTCTAGATGTTGCCAATTTGTACTTCCCAAGCGCTTAGTACAGTGCTCTGCACACAGTAAGCGCTCAATAAATACGATTGATGAGGATGATTTGGCTTGGGTTGGAGCCCGCCCCAGGGCTCGGGAAGAAAATACCGCCGGGGCTCACCGTGGTGCTTGGCCTTCCCACTGTACCCTCCCTCCTTCCTTTGTCCTCTGGGAGAGCCCGGTGCTTTAAGCCCCATACTCTGAGCCTCGGTTCCTCCCCAACGTAGACAAGGGGTGGACCAGAAAAGGACCCTGGTGCCCGGGACCTGGAAGCTAAGCCACCCGGTGTGTCGTCCCCGGGGAGATCCGTTTTCAGAGGAGGCAGGCCTTGTGTCTGGAGAGGGGCGTGGGGCCAGCAGCGGGGCTACACGGGCTAACCTGAACTGGCCCCGCGGTCCCGCAGGTACACGCGTACATCATCAGCTCCCTCAAGAAAGAGATGCCCAACGTGTTTGGCAAAGAGAGCAAGAAGAAGGAGCTGGTCAACAACTTGGGGGAGATCTACCAGAAGATCGAGCGGGAGCACCAGATCTCGCCGGGGGACTTCCCCAACCTGCGCAAGATGCAGGTGTGTTTTCCGTTCTGGGGGCTGGGTGTCCGCCCGTGACCGGGGCCGCTGTGGCGCGGGAGACCAAAGTGGGCTCCCAGAAGCCCCCCAAATCGGCCCGGCTTGACCGTGACTCCTGTGGGGCTCGCAGAGTGCGGCGACTTAGGGCGAGGGGCCGTTTCCGGGGCAGGGGTGACCTTGGGCGACCCTCGGAGCGGAACGGCGAAACTAACCCCCCGCCCGTCCTTCCCCCCCCCTCCCAGGAGCAGCTGCAGACCCAGGACTTCAGCAAATTTCAGACGCTGAGGCCCAAGCTGCTGGACACGGTGGACGACATGCTGGCCAACGACATCGCCCGCCTCATGGTCATGGTGCGCCAAGAGGAGGCCCAGATGCCCAGCCAGGCGGTCAAGGGCGGCGCCTTCGAGGGCACCATGAACGGCCCCTTCGGCCACGGCTACGGGGAGGGGGCCGGCGAGGGCATCGACGACGTCGAGTGGGTGGTGGGCAAGGACAAGCCCACCTACGACGAGATCTTCTACACCCTGTCGCCCGTCAACGGCAAGATCACCGGCGCCAGCGCCAAGAAGGAGATGGTGAAGTCCAAGCTACCCAACACGGTCCTGGGGAAGATCTGGAAACTGGCCGACGTGGACAAGGACGGGCTGCTGGATGACGAGGAGTTCGCCCTGGCCAACCACTTAATCAAGGTCAAGTTGGAAGGGCACGAGCTGCCCGCCGACCTGCCCCCTCACCTGGTACCGCCCTCCAAGCGGAGGCACGAGTGACCGCCCCCTCCCCTCTCCCTCCCCCCACCCCCTGCTCCCCGCTGTTCCTCCCCCCCCACCCCCCCAACACCCACCCGGGACTGGGGGGCGATGTCACCGTTCTAAGGGGGCTGGCGGTTCCCGAAAGGGTGGATGCCCTTTACAGGCCTTGAAAGGAAAAGCCACCGTTACTTTTATTTTGTTTTGTTTTGTTTTTCGTTTTTGGAAACCTATTTCCAGGCCCGGGAGTGGGGGGCGACCGCTGTAAATGTTGGAACCTGTGCGCAGGAACTACGGATATTTTTTTTAATACGGCGCTCGAGGCAGTATTCTTTCTCACCCTGTCCCGGAGGCCTCGTCCTCAGGCCGCCGCGCCCACCCACGCCCCGGTCTCCACAGGACCGAGGCCCCCCGGCTTCCCCCTCCCGGACGGCCCGGCGGGGGAGATGGGGGCTTCTACGCGCACCCGGCGCTCTCCCCCCCCGACCCAACCCGGGCAAGCGGAAGCGGCGGATCGCGTGCGTGGCCGTCTCCGTTCGGATGCTGGCGTGGGGGGTGGCCGGCGCGTGGAACAGACTCTCTAACCTGCCGAACCCCTTCCCTTCCTCTGGTTTTTGGCCCCATCTGGTGCCCGGGCCTCGGCGCCCCGTCTGCGGAGCAACGGCAGGAGCCCCCACCCCTGCCAGGGCTTCCAGAAGTCGTCTTCCTGTGCACCGTCTGCCCGCGGGCGGAACCGCTCCACGGCAGGGCTTTAAACGGCGTCCGCTCGGTTCTCTGCCCGGCTGGGGACCAAGCGGCGGCCGGACAGCCCGGCGGGGAGGGGGGCGTGGGTGTGGACTCCCGGCCCGCCGAAACTCACTCTTCACAACGTGGCCTGGGCACAGCCGGTCCGTGGGCACTGCCAGCTTCCAGGTCCCGTTGGGCCCTTGACCTCCTTTGGGGTTTGCCTTCCCTCACGTCCCCCCCACTCCCTGGTATGTGGCACCAGCAACCGCTTCCTCCAGGACTTTCCAGGAGTCGGGCGGCGCCCCACCCGCTCCGAGCCCCTTTCGGTGGCACCTCAAATCCGGGATCTGTAGTCGCTCCGGAGGGGCGGGATCGGGGGTGGGCCTGAGGGGGCTACCTGAGGGGGGAGACACCCCATCGCCCCCCCCCCAAACAATTCCCCGGGCCGCGTCGGCCGCCTCTTTTGTGTTGGCGGCTCCCAGAAACGGCCGTGTCACCTCCAGCGACCCTAACCTCAGCCGCCACGAGTCCCGCCATCAGGTTGGAAGCGGCCAACTCCCAGGGCCGCCGTCTGTTCGGAGGGGCACTATCTTATTTATACACACCTGTGAAAATCTGAGAAGTTTTGAGACCTTTTTTTCTCCCCCCCTTGCATTAAAAATGTTGAAATGGTGCCAAATCTGGAGCGGTTTCTGGTGGTTGGGTGTCTTCCCTCTGGCCCTATTCCTGCTCCCCGCATCTCTGCGAGGTTGAGCCCCGCCTGCTTCCCGGGCATCTTCCCGCCCGGTCCCTTCAGCTGTCTCGTGGGTGAGCAGCTGCCAGCTCCTATTTATAGAGCCGGGCAAGGGCTCGTCGGAGGAGCGGGTTCGGGGTTCTTCCCCGGCGGGGGCCTCGGCCCTACCGGCCTGGGGTGTGTAGGCTCTAGGCTGGAAAGAACGGTAGAGCTAGCGGAACTGATTGCGCGCCCACTCGCTGCGGTGCGCTTGTACAGAACAATGAAGTGACACTTCCTGCCCACGAGGAGCTTACGCTCCACCGTGGGAGGCAAAACACAAACGTCCCCCTTACCGTCAGCCCGTGTCCATCTGTTCCTGCCCCTCCGCAGCCCCAGAGAGGGTGGCTGTCCCACCCAGCCTCAAAATGCGGGCCCCTCTTGCCGAGGTATCAGCTTTCCGAGCCCCCTCTGGGCTGCCAACTGGCCTCATTTGGGTTGTGAGGTCATTCTGGTTAAGGGGTTCTGTTTTCCCAGGAAGCAGAGGAAAGGATGTTGGGAAAACCCAAGCTTCCGAGCAGCAAAATGGCGGCAGATGTGGATTGGGGACAGGGTATTTCAAGACTCGTAATAATAGTGGCATTTTATTAAGCACTTACTATGTGCAAAGCACCGTTCTAAGCGCTGGGGAGGATACAAGGTAATCAGGTTGTCCCACATGGGGCTCACGGTCTTCATCCCCATTTTCCAGATGAGGTACCCGAGGCACAGAAAAGTGACTTGCCCAAAGTCCCACAGCTGACAATTGGCGGAGCAGGGGTTTGAACCCATGACCTCCGACTCCAAAGCCCGTGCTCTTTCCTTTGAGCCACGCTGCTTCCCAAGCCTTCGTAAGCCTTAGCGTTTGGCCTACCGGTAATAATTGCGGAGTTTAATCATTAGTACTAATAATTATGGTATTTGTTAAGCGCTTACAATGTGCCAAGTAATAATAATAATGACATTTGTTAAGTGCTTACTATGTGCGGAGCACTGTTCTAAGCGTTGGGGGGGATACAAGGTGATCAAGTTGTCCCACGTGGGGCTCAAAGTCTTCATCCCCATTTTCCAGATGAGGTACCCGAGGCACAGAAAAGTTAAGTGACTTGTCCAAAGTCCCACAGCTGACAATTGGCGGAGCAGGGGTTTGAACCCATGACCTCCGACTCCAAAGCCCGGGCTCTTTCCTTTGAGCCACGCTGCTTCCCAAGCCTTCGTAAGCCTTAGCGTTTGGCCTACCGGTAATAATTGCGGAGTTTAATCATTAGTACTAATAATTATGGTATTTGTTAAGCGCTTACAATGTGCCAAGTAATAATAATAACAATAATGACATTTGTTAAGCACTTACTACGTGCGGAGCACTGTTCTAAGCACTGTGGGGGATACAAGGTGATCAAGTTGTCCCACGTGGGGCTCACAGTCTTAACCCCCATTTTGCAGATGAGGGAACTGAGGCTCAGAGAAGTTCAGTGACTTACCCAAGGTCACACAGCAGACGTGGTGGAGTCGGGATTCGAACCCATGACCTCCGACTCCAAAGCCCGTGCTCTTTCCACTGAGCCACGCTGCTTCCCTGTGGATACCAAGTACCTCAGAAAGTAATGAAAAGAACCATTCTAAGCGCTGGGGTAGACACAGGATAAGCAAGTTGAACACAGTCCCTGTCCCAGATGGGGCTCCCAGTCTCAATCCCAATTTTACGGTTGTGGCAAAGAGAAGGGAAGTGACTTGCTCAAGCTCACGCAGCAGACAAGTGGCGTAGTGGGGATTAGAACCCACAACCTCCAACTCCCAAGCCCGTGCTGTTGCTACAGGGCCATGCTGCTACTCTTACTATGCGCTGAGCACTGGGGTAGCAGCGTGGCTCAGTGGAAAGAGCCCGGGCTTCGGAGTCAGAGGTCAGAGCTCCGCCAATTGTCAGCTGTGTGACTTTGGGCAAGTCACTTCACTTCTCTGTGCCTCAGTCACCTCATCTGTGAAACGGGGATTAAGACTGTGAGCGCCCCGTGGGACAACCTGATCACCTTGTGACCTCCCCGGCGCGTACAACAGTGCTTTGCACATAGTAAGTGCTGGGTAGGGACTGTCTCTATATGTTGCCAACTTGGACTTCCCAAGCGCTTAGTACAGTGCTCTGCACACTGCAAGCGCTCAATAAATACGATTGATTGATTAATAAATGCCATCATTATTATCCAGGATAATCAGGTTGGACATAGTCCCAACACCCCCACAGGACTTAAGGTCTAAATAGAAGGGAGACGAGGTATTGAATCCCCGTTTTAGCAGGTGAGAAAAGTGAGGCCAAGAGAAGCGATTTGCCCAAGCGGGCAAAGCGGCAGAGCAGGGAATCGAACCCAAGTCCCCTGAATTCCAGGCCCAGACTCTTTCCCGCGGTCCGCGCCGCTTCTACAAACTTGGGCCATGGAGCTGCCCCGAGGAAAGGAGCTCGTGAGGTAGAACGGCCCCGACTGAGGATGCCGGTCACCTTCCGACTTGGCCTTCGGCCTCCTCTCTCCACGGGAGCGCGGGCATCCCGGGCCGGCTCTTCCCATCGGAGACGTCCGGCGCCGGACGGAGCGGGATTCGGGCCGACCCCCTCCCTCCATCCTCCCTCCGGCCAAAGGTGGGCTGGGTGGAGGCTCCCAAAGCCAACTCGGTTCCAGTCTCCAGAGACACGGCGGCGCCTCGGTTCTGGGACCCGCGATGGGCGGAGGTGACGGCCGCCTTTCCTGAGCCTTGCTCCCGAACTCGGCGTCTAATTAAATGGAAAAACAGATGGGGTGTCCAACCCCACCCCCCTCCTACTTCTTTCTCTAGGAGCCTGGGAAGGGGTGGGAAGGACCAAGGCATTGGGTGGGGGGGTAACACTAGGAGACTGGGCAGGGAATGTCATCATCATCATCAATCGCATTTATTGAGCGCTTATTATGTGCAGAGCACTGTACTAAGCGCTTGGGAAGTCCAAATTGGCAACATCTAGAGACAGTCCCTACCCGACAGTGGGCTCACAGTCTAAAAGGGGGAGACAGAGAACAAAACCAAACGTACTAACAAAATAAAATGTCCTCTCCCCAGCGCTTAGTACGGTGCTCCGCGTATGGTAAGCGGTCAGTAAATACGACTGAATGATTATTATTTCATTATTTCACTCGCGTCTCGCCGATTAGGATGAGGGTCGACCCCTTTTAGACTGTGAGCCCGCTGTTGGGTAGGGACCGTCTCTATATGTCGCCAACTTGGACTTCCCAAGCGCTTAGTACGGTGCTCTGCACACAGTAAGCGCTCAATAAATACGATTGATGAAGAGAGACTCACTCAAGGGGCCTGTTGGCCTTCTAAAGCCGGTCTGGCCCCAGGGCTAAGTGGATAGAAGTGGTGAATACAGCAGCAAAAGAAAATTAATGTCAGCAGGCCGGAGAGATTTATCAGCGGTGGCTGATAAATCCCATCCCATTTTTGAATTCCCGGCTTCCCTATCCTCATCACCGCCCCGCAACTGTCGCCTCCCAGAGAAGTCAAATCAGCTCCGTGGATGTAGGTGATATTTGCTGAGCACCCCCGGCGATGTTCGGACCTCAGCGCTGGGGAAACACACAACCGCAAGAGCCCTGTTCCCTGCCCCCCGGGAGCTTACCTGCTCATGGGAAGACATGAGTCAGAATTAATAATAATAATAATGGCATTTGTTAAGCGCTTACTATGTGCAAAGCACTGTTCTAAGCTCTGGGGAGGATACAGGGTGATCAGATTGTCCCACATGGGGCTCACAGTCTCCATCCCCATTTTACAGATGAGGTCACTGAAGCACAGAGAAGTGAAGTGGCTTGCCCAAAGTCACACAGCTGACAAGTGGTGGAGCCGGGATTAGAACCCACACCCTCTGACTCCCAAGCCGGGGCTCTTTCCACTAAGCCACGCTGCTTCTAAATAATAATAATGATGGCATTTGTTAAGCGCTTACTATGTGCAAAGCACTGTTCTAAGCGCTGGGGAGGATACAAGGTGATCAGATTGTCCCACATGGGGCTCACAGTCTTCATCCCCATTTTGCAGATGAGGTAACAGGCACAGAGAAGTGAAGGGACTTGCCCAAAGTCACACAGCTGACAATTGCAGCGTGGCTTGGTGGAAAGAGCCCGGGCTTTGGAGGCAGAGGTCATGGGTTCAAATCCTGGCTCCCCCACTTGTCAGCTGTGTGACTTCGGGCAAGTCACTTAACTTCTCTGCACCTCATCTGTAAAATGGGGATTAAGACTGTGAACCCCATGTGGGATAACCTGATCACCCTGTAACCTCCCCAGCGCTTAGAACAGTGCTTTGCACATAGTAAGCGCTTAATAAATGCCATCATTATTATTATTATTAATTGGTGGAGCCGGGATTTGAACCCATGACCGCTGACTCCCAAGCCCGTGCTCTTTCCATTGAGCTACGCTGCTTCTCCGACCGAAAAATCGACTCTTACTACTCGTCCTTGTGTTGATAACAATAATAATTATTATTATCATTATGATATTTGCTAATCGCTTACTATGGGCCAAGAACTGTACTGAGTGCCGGGGTAGATAAAGACTAATCAGGTTGGACACGGTCTCTGTCCCGCTCTTAATCCCCATTTTACAGATGAGGAGACGGGCCCAGAGAAGGGAAGTCGCTTGCCCAAGTGGCAAGTCCACCGCAGACAAGAGGCAGAGCAGGATTAGAACCCAGGTCCTTCTGGCTCGCAGATGCTCTGTCCACTAGGCCATGCTGCTTCTCTAGCAGGTTGTAGCCTTCTAGGCTGTGAGCCCGTTGTTGGGTAGGGACCGTCCCTATATATTGCCGATTTGTACTTCCCAAGCGCTTAGTACAGTGCTCTGCACACAGTAAGTGCTTAATAAATGCCATTATTATTATTATTAGCGCTCAACAAATACGATTGAATAAATACGATTCAAACTAAGCTGATTAGTTTGAATCTACCCCGGCGCTCAGAACAGTTCTTGGCCCATAGTAAACGATTAGCAAATATAATGACAATTATTATTATTATTAACATAAGGACCAGTAGTGAGAGTCGATTGTTCGGTCAGAGAAGCAGCGTGGCTCAATCAATCAATCAATCCATCGTATTTATTGAGCGCTTACTGTGTGCAGAGCACTGGACTAAGCGCTTGGGAAGTCCAAGTTGGCAATATATACAGTCCCTACCCAACAGTGGGCTCACAGTCTAAAAGGGGGAGACGGAGAACAAAACCAAGCATACTAACAAAACAAAATAAATAGAATAGATCAATCAATCAATCGTATTTATTGAGCGCTTACTTTGTGCAGAGCACTGTACTAAGCGCTTGGGAAGTCCAAGTTGGCAACATCTAGAGACAGTCCCTACCCAACAGTGGGCTCACAGTCTAAAAGGGGGAGACGGAGAACAAAACCAAACATACCAACAAAACAAAATAGATGGAAAGAGCACGGGCTTGGGAGTCAATCAATCAATCAATCGTATTTATTGAGCGCTTACTGTGTGCAGAGCACTGGACTAAGCGCTTGGGAAGTACAAGTCGGCAACATATAGAGACAGTCCCTACCCAACAGTGGGCTCACAGTCTAGAAGGGGGAGACAGAGAACAAAACCAAACATACTAACAAAATAAAATAAAAGGTCAGAGGTCGTGGGTTCAAATCCCAGCTCCACCATTTGGATTTGAATACTATTAGTATTAGTAAGCACTCAATAAGGTGTTCCCCAGTTAATTTCCATGCACCATCATCATCATCAATTGTATTTATTGAGCGCTTACTGTGTGCAGAGCACTGTACTAAGCGCTTGGGAAGTACAAGTCGGCAACATATAGAGACAGTCCCTACCCAACAGTGGGCTCACAGTCTAGAAGGGGGAGACAGAGAACAAAACCAAAGATACTAACAAAATAAAATAAAAGGTCAGAGGTTGTGGGTTCAAATCCCAGCTCCACCATTTGGATTTGAATACTATTACTATTAGTAAGTGCTCAATAAGGTGTTCCCCAGTTAATTTCCATGCACCATCATCATCATCGATCGTATTTATTGAGCGCTTACTGTGTGCAGAGCACTGTACTAAGCGCTTGGGAAGTACAAGTCGGCAACATATTGAGACAGTCCCTACCCAACAGTGGGCTCACAGTCTAGAAGGGGGAGACAGAGAACAAAACCAAACATACTAACAAAATAAAATAAAAGGTCAGAGGTCGTGGGTTCAAATCCCAGCTCCACCATTTGGATTTGAATACTATTATTATTAGTAAGCGCTCAATAAGGTGTTCCCCAGTTAATTTCCATGCACCGTCATCATCATCGATCGTATTTATTGAGCGCTTACTGTGTGCAGAGCACTGTACTAAGCGCTTGGGAAGTCCAAGTCGGCAACATATAGAGACGGTCCCTACCCAACAGTGGGCTCACAGTCTAGAAAGGGGGAGACAGAGAACAAAACCAAACATACTAACAAAATAAAATAAAAGGTCAGAGGTCGTGGGTTCAAATCCCAGCTCCACCATTTGGATTTGAATACTATTAGTATTAGTAAGCGCTCAATAAGGTGTTCCCCAGTTAATTTCCATGCACCATCATCATCATCAATCGTATTTATTGAGCGCTTACTGTGTGCAGAGCACTGTACTAAGCGCTTGGAAGTACAAGTCGGCAACACATAGAGACAGTCCCTACCCAACAGTGGGCTCACAGTCTAAAAGGGGGAGACAGAGAACAAAACCAAACATACTAACAAAATAAAATAAAAGGTCAGAGGTCGTGGGTTCAAATCCCAGCTCCACCATTTGGATTTGAATACTATTAGTAAGCGCTCAATAAGGTGTTCCCCAGTTAATTTCCACGCACCATGAGCCATACCACCTAGCCTTTATGAACTGCAGCCTGTACACTCCTGTATCAATCGTATTTATTGAGTGCTTACTGTGTGCAGAGCACTGTACTAAGCGCTTGGGAAGTGCAAATTGGCAACATATAGATACAGTCCCTACCCAACAGTGGGCTCACAGTCTAAAAGGGGGAGACAAAACCAAACATACTAACAAAATAAAATAAATAGAATAGATATGTACAAGTAAGATAAATAAATAAATAAATAGAGTAATAAATATGTACAAACATATATACAGGTGCTGTGGGGAAGGGAAGGAGGTAAGATGGTGGGGATGGAGAGGGGGACGAGGGGGGACTCAGTCTGGGAAGGCCTCCTGGAGGAGGTGAGCTCTCAGTAGGGCCTTGAAGGGAGGAAGAGAGGGAGCTTGGCGGATGGGCAGAGGGATTGGGGGCATTCCAGGCCCGGGGGATGACATGGGCTGGGGGTCGATGGCGGGACAGGCGACATCCTGCATGCATGTCTGCTTCACTTTTGACCTCTCCGGGCGTAATTATTTTGGTGTTCGGCTGTCCCTGTGGGAAAGGAACTTGTCACTTCTTCAGCCACCTAATGCAGTGCAAGGTACCAGGTGGATTCATTCACCTTTAGACTGTAAAAGTGTGTGGGATGCCGTCTCTATATGCTGCCAACTTGTACTTCCCAAGCGCTTGGTACAGTGCTCTGCACACAGTAAGCGCTCAATAAATATGATGGATTGATTGATTGATTGATTGAATGGGTACCAGCTCAGCTGACCTTCCCTTAATAATAATGATGGCATTTATTAAGCGCTTACTATGTGCAAAGCACTGTTCTCTCTCTAAGCACTCTCGACACCAGCTTTGGGGCTGGGCTTCTGGGGTTAGGGACGGGGAGAGGCGAGGCAGGGCTGTAGCAAAATTGGAGAGTGTGGCCTAGTGGAAGGGAGCACAGGACTGGTGGCAGGAGACCTGGGTTCTAATCAATCAATCATATTTATTGAGCTCTTACTGTGTGCAGAGCACTGTACTAAGCACTTGGGAAGTCCAAGTTGGCAACATCTAGAGACGGTCCCTACCCAACAGTGGGCTCACAGTCTAGAAGGGGGAGACAGAGAACAAAACATTAACAAAATAAAATAAATAGAATAGATATGTACAAGTAAAATAAATAATCCTGGCCCTACCACTTGCCTGCTGGGTAACCTTGGGTGAGTCACTTAGTGTTTCTCTGCTTCAGTGTCTGGCTCAGTAAAGTGGGAATTAACTATCCGTTCTCCCTCCTTTTAACCTGTGATCCCCGTGGGGGACGGGACAGGACAGTCTGATAAGATAATAATAATAATAATAATAATAATAATAATAATAATAATAATAATAATAATGGTATTTATTAAGCACTTACTATGTGCAAAGCACTGTTCTAAGCACTGGGGAGGTTACAAGGTGACCAGGTTGTCTAACAGGGGGCTCCCAGTTTTAATCCCCATTTGACAGATGAGGTAAGTGAGGCCCAGAGAAGTGAAGTGACTTGCCCAAAGTCCCACAGCTGACAGTTGGCAGAGCCGGGATTTGAACCCATGACCTCTGACTCCAAAGCCCGGGCTCTTTCCATTGAGCCACGCTGCTTCTCTACTTCCCAAGCGCTTAGTACAAGATCGCCTCTTATCTTGCCTTTTAGTCCTCTGGAATGGAAGCTGCTTGTGGGCAGGGACTGTAATTACCGACTGTTAACTTGGAATAATAATGATGATGATGGTATTTGTTAAGCGCTTACTATGTGCCAAGCACTGTTCTAAGCGTTGGGGTGGATACAAGGTTATCAGGTTGGCCCACGTGGGGCTCGCAGTTTTAATCCCCATTTTACAGATGAGGGAACTGAGGCACAGAGAATAATAATAATGATGGCATTTGTTAATAATAATAATAATAATAATAATGTTATTTGTTAAGCGCTTACTATGTGCAAAGCACTGTTCTAAGTGCTGGGGGGGATACAAAGTGATCAAGTTGTCCCACGTGGGGCTCACAGTCTTAATCCCCATTTTACAGATGAGGGAACTAAGGCACAGAGAAGTGAAGTGGCTTGCCCAAGGTCACACTGCAGACAAGTGGCGGAGCCGGGATTAGAACCCACGACCCTTGGCTCCCAAGCCTGTGCTCTTTCATTCATTCATTCAAATTCAATCGTGTTTATTCATCATCAATCGTATTTATTGAGTGCTTACTGTGTGCAGAGCACTGTACTAAGCGCTTGGGAAATACAAATTGGCAACATATAGAGACAGTCCCTACCCAACAGTGGGCTTATTGAGCACTTACTGTGTGCAGAGCACTGGACTAAGCGCTTAGGAAGTACAAGTCGGCAACAGATAGAGATGGTCCCTACCCAACAACGGGCTCACAGTCTAGAAGGGGAAGACAGACAACAAAACAAAACATGTAAGACAGGCTTTCCACGAAGCCACACTGCTTCTCTGTTTGTTAAGCGCTTACTATGGGCCGAGCACTGTTCTAAGCACTGGGTAATAATAATGATGGCATTTACTAAGCGCTGACTGTGTGCAAAGCACTGTTCTAAGCGCTGGGGAGGTTACAAGGTGATCAGGTTGTCCCACGGGGGGCTCACAGTCTTCATCCCCATTTTACAGATGAGGGAACTGAGGCCCAGAGAAGTGAAGTGACTTGCCCAAAGTCACACAGCTGACAATTGGCGGAGCTGGGATTTGAACCCCTGATTCCAAAGCCTGGGCTATTTCCACTGAGCCACTCTCCCAGGGGCTTAGTATAGTGCTTCGCCCACAGTAAGCACTCAATAAATGATGATGATGATGATGGCATTTGTTAAGCGCTTACTATGTGCAAAGCACTGTTCTAAGCGCTGATACCAGTGATTGATCTATACCAGCGCTTACTGCAGTGCTTGGTACTTAGGGATTAACAAACACTATTGTCATTATTATTATTATTATTATTATTATTATTATTATTCCAGAACCCATGAGGGACAGGGACTGTATCCAACCTCATCAACTTGTGAGCCCACTGTTGAGTAGGGACCGTCTTTATATGTTGCCAACTTATAATAATAATAATAATAATAATAATAATGGCATTTGTTAAGCGCTTACTATGTGCAGAGCACTGTTCTAAGCGCTGGGGGGGATACAAGGTGATCAAGTTGTCCTACCTAGGGCTCACAGTCTTAATCCCCATTTTACAGATGAGGTAACTGAGGCTCAGAGAAGTGAAGTGACTTACCCAGGGTCACACAGCGGACATGTGGCGGAGCCCGGATTCGAACCCATGACCTCTGACTCCAAAGCCCGGGCTCTTTCCACTGGGCCACACTGCTTCTGCTGTTCTAAGTGCTGATACAAGGTAGTCAGTTTGGACGCAGTCCCCATCCCACATGGGGCCCCCAGGCTTGGTCCTCATTTTACAGATGAGGTAACTGAGGCACAGAGAAGTGAAGTGACTTGCCCAGGGTCACATAGCAGACATGTGGCAGAGCCGGGATTAGAACCCACGACCTCTGACTCCAAAGCCTGGGCTCTTTCCACTGGGCCAACGCTGCTTCTCTAAGCAGCGCTTAGTACAGCTACTTCCCAAGCGCTTAGTACAGTGCTCTGCACACAGTAAGAGCTCAATAAATACGATTGAATGAATGAATGAACTTATCTACCCTAGCACTTAGTACATTGCTTGGCATATAGGAGGTATTTAACAAATACCGTATTAAAAAACAACAACCAACCCTGTGGGCACCAGATGTTTCTGTGAAACTGGACCCAAGAGGAGCCCAGGGAGGGCTCAGAGTGCTGGGATATTGAGGCTCTAATAATAATAATAGTAATTATTATTATTATTATTGACTTTTAGACTTTGAGCCCACTGTTGGGTAGGGACTGTCTCTGTATGTTGCCAATTTGTACTTCCCAAGCGCTTAGTACAGTGCTCTGCACAGAGTAAGAGCTCAATAAATACGATTGATGATGATATTGAGGTATTTGTGAAGCACCGGGGATCGTCCTAAGCCCTGGGGTAGATACAATCTAATGGGGTCAGACAATCAATCAATCCATCGTATTTATTGAGCGCTTACTGTGTGCAGAGCACTGTACTAAACGCTTGGGAAGTCCAAGTTGGCAACATCTAGAGACAGTCCCTACCCAAAGTGGGCTCACAGTCTAAAAGGGGGAGACAGAGAACAAAACCAAATCAATCAATCAATCAATCAATCGTATCTATTGAGCACTTACTATGTGCAGAGCACTGTACTAAGCGCTTGGGAAGTACAAATTGGCAACATCCAGAGACGGTCCCTACCCAACAGTGGGCTCACAGTCTAAAAGGGGGAGACAGAGAACAAAACCAAACATACTAACAAAATAAAATAAATAGAATCGATATGTACAAGTAAAATAAATAAATAAATAAATAAATAAATAGAGTAATAAATCTGTACAAACATATATACATATATACAGGTGCTGTGGGGAAGGGAAGGAGGTAGGATGGGGGGGATGGAGAGGGGGACGAGGGGGAGAGGAACAAAATAAAATGAATAGATCAATCAATCAATCAATCAATCATATTTATTGAGCGCTTACTATGTGCAGAGCACTGTACTAAGCGCTTGGGAAGTACAAATTGGCAACACATAGAGACAGTCCCTACCCAACAGTGGGCTCACAGTCTAAAAGGGGGAGACAGAGAACAGAACCAAACATACCAACAAAATAAAATAAATAGGAAAGAAATGTACAAGTAAAATAAATAAATAAATAAATAGAGTAATAAATATGTACAAACATATATACATATATACAGGTGCTGTGGGGAAGGGAAGGAGGTAGGATGGGGGGATGGAGAGGGGGACGAGGGGGAGAGGAACAAAATAAAATGAATAGAATAGATATGTACAAGTAAAATAAATAAATGAGTAATAAATATGTACAAACATATTTACAGGTGCTGTGGGGAAGGGAAGGAGGGAAGATGGGGAGGATGGAGATGGATGGGTGGGGATGGATGGGGAGACACAGTCCCTGTCCCACATAAGGCTCACAGTCTTCATCCCCATTTTACAGATGAGGGAAGTGAGGAGCAGAAAAGCCAAGTGACTTGCCCAGGGTCACACAGCGGACAAGTGGCGGAGCGGGGATTAGACCCCAGGTCTTCTGACTCTCAGGCTGGGTTCGGAATACAGTGCTCTGCACACAGTAAGCGCTCAATAAATACGATTGATTGATTGATTGATTGACCGACCGGGCCGGGGCTGGCGGGGACCCCAATTAATCAGAAATTAATCAATCAGTAGAGAAGCAGCATGGCTCAGTGGACAGAGCCCGGGCTTTGGGGTCAGAGGTCATGGGTTCGAATCCCGGCTCCGCCAGCTGTCAGCTGGGTGACTTTGGGTGAGTCACTTAGTATGTTTGGTTTTGTTCTCTGTCTCCCCCTTTTAGACCGTGAGCCCACTGTTGGGTAGGGACTGTCTCTATATGTTGCCAACTTGGACTTCCCAAGCGCTTAGTCCAGTGCTCTGCACACAGTAAGCGCTCAATAAATACGATTGATGATGATGATGATTGAAGGGGCAGGAGGCCCCTCTCTTCCTCTCTGCCCAGAGCAGGGGTAGGCCTTCTAGGGTCTCCCTCCATCCCCCCCGCCTTACCTCCTTCCCCTCCCCACAGCACCTGTATATATGTATATATGTTTGTACAGATTTATTACTCCATTTATTTTATTTGTGCATATTTATTTTATTGATTTTATTTTGTTAGTATGTTTTGTTCTGTTCTCCGTCTCCCCTTTCTAGACTGTGAGCCCACTGTTGGGTAGGGACCGTCTCTAGATGTTGCCAACTTGGACTTCCCAAGCGCTTAGTCCAGTGCTCTGCACACAGTAAGCGCTCAATAAATACGATCGAATGAATGAATGGTGGGGCCGGTTGGGCGGCGGGGTTAGCATTTGAGGCTCTGGGAAAGGCAGTGACTTTTAAATGATGATAATAAGAATAATAAGCATGGCTCAGTGGAAACAGCACGGGCTTTGGAGTCAGAGGTCATGGGTTCGAGTCCCGGCTCCGCCACTTGTCTGCTGTGTGGCCTTGGGCAAGTCACTTAACTTCTCTGTGCCCCAGTTCCCTCATCTGTAAAATGGGGATTAAGACTGTGAGCCCCACATGGGACAACCTCATCTCCTTGTATTCCCCCCAGCGCTTAGAACAGTGCTTTGCACATAGTAAGCGCTTAACAAATATCAACATTATTATTATTATTATTATTATGATAACATTTATTAAGCGCTTACTATTCATTCACTCATTCAATTGTATTTATTGAGCGCTTACTGCGTGCAGAGCACTGGACTAAGCGCTTGGGAAGTACAAGTTGGCAACATATAGAGACGGTCCCTACCCAACAGCGGGCTCACAGTCTAGAAGGGGGAGACAGACAACAAAACAAAACATATTAACAAAATTAAATAGAATAAATATGTACAAATAAAATAGAGTAATAAATCCGTACAAACATATATACATATATACAGGTGCTGTGGGGAGGGGAAGGAGGTAAGGCGGGGGGATGGGGAGAGGAAGGAGGGGGCTCAGTCTGGGAAGGCCTCAGTGCAAAGCACTGTTCTAAGCACTGGGGAGGTTACAAGGTGATCAGGTTGTCCCACGGGGGGCTCACAGTCTTAATCCCCATTTTACAGATGCGGTAACTGAGGCACAGGGAAGTTAAGTGACTTGCCCAAAGTCACACAGCTGGCAATTGGTGGAATCGGGATTTGAACCCATGACCTCTGACTCCAAAGCCCATGCTTTTTCCGCTGAGCCACGCTACTATACGCCAAGCACTGTTCTAAGCGCTTGGGATAATAATAATAATAATGATGGCATTTATTAAGCGCTTACTATGTGCAAAGCACTGTTCTAAGCACTGGGGAGGTTACAAGGTGATCAGATTGTCCCACGGGGGGCTTACAGTATTAATCCCCATTTTACAGATGAGGTAACTGAGGCACAGAGAAGTGAAGTGACTTGCCCAGAGTCACACAGCTGACAATTGGTGGAGCCAGGATTTGAACCCCTGACCTCTGACTCCAAAGCCCATGCTCTTTCCACTGAGCGACGCTACTATATGCCAAGCACTGTTCTAAGCGCTTGGGGTAGATACAAGGTAATCAGGTTGTCCCCCGTGGGTCTCACAGACTTAATCCCCATTTTCCAGATGAGGTCACTGAGGCCCAGAGAAGTGAAGTGACTTGCCCAAAGTCACACAGCTGACAAGTGGCAGAGCCGGGATTAGAACCCACCACCTCTGACTCCCAAGCCGGGGCTCTTTCCACGCCGCTTCCCTAATGAAGACAGGGATAGCGGAGGAAAGGATTCAGTAAGTACTCCGGATCTGTCTCCACCTCCATCAATCAACAGAATTTATTGAGCACTCAGTGCAGACTTTGGAGCTTTGGAGAGAGTACGATACAACGGAGTTGGATAGACACATTTCCTGTCCACCAGATGCTTACAGTCTAGAAGAGGAGCGATAAATCAACAAATTATGGGTATGTGCATAAATACTAAGGGTGGGGTGTATGAAAGCTGCAAATCCAAGCGAAAGGGTGATGCAGAAGGGAGCGGGAAAAGAGGAAATGAGGACTTCACTGGGGAAGGCCTCTCTCTTCCCAATTCATTCATTCAATCGTATTTATTGAGCACTTACTGTGTGCAGAGCACTGGACTAAGCGCCTGGGAAGTACAAGTTGGCAACATATTTTATCTTAATACGTTTTGTTTTGTTCTCTGTCTCCCCCTTCTAGACTGTGAGCCCACTGTTGGGTAGGGACCGTCTCTATATATTGCCAACTTGGACTTCCCAAGCGCTTAGCACAGTGCTCTGCACACAGTAAGCGCTCAATAAATACGATTGAACGGATGAATGAATGAACATATAGGGACGGTCCCTACCCAACAGCGGGCTCACAGTCTAGAAGGGGGAGACAGACAATAAGACAAAAACGTGGACGGGTGTCATCAGAATAAATAGAAATAAAGCTAGATGCATATCATTAACACAATAAATAGAATAGTAAATATGTACAAGTAAAATAAATAGAGTAATAAATCTGTACAAACATATATACAGGTGCTGTGGGGAGGGGAAGGAGGTAGGGCGGGGGGGATGGGGAGGAGGAGAGGAAAAAGGGGGTTCAGTCTGGGAAGACCTCCTGGGAAGCCTCCTGGAGAAGCAGTGTGGCTCAGTGGAAAGAGCCCGGGCTTTGGAGTCAGAGGTCATGGGTTCAAATCCCGACTCCACCATTTGTCAGCTGTGTGACTTTGGGCAAGTCACTTCACTTCTCTGTGCTTCAGTTCCCTCATCTGTAAAATGGGGATTAAGACTGTGAGCCCCACATGGGACAACCTCATCTCCTTGTATTCCCCCCAGTGCTTAGAACGGTGCTTTGCACATAGTAAGCGCTTAACAAATACCAACATTATTATCATTATTATTCTCTGGTCCTCAGTCACCTCACCTGCAAAATGGGGATGAAGACTGTGAGCCCCCCCGTGGGACAACCTGATCACCTTGTAACCTCCCTAGTGCTTAGAACAGTGCTGTGCACATAGTAAGCGCTTAATAAATGCTATAAAAAAAACCTCAAAAAAGCCGTGTACCCCAGGGCTGCTGCTCCTCGCTGGCTCAGCCACCCCCATCAATCAATCAATCGTATTTATTGAGCGCTTACGGTGTGCAGAGCACTGTGCTAAGCACTTGGGAAGTCCAAGTTGGCAACATCTAGAGACGGTCCCTCCCCAACAGTGGGCTCAAAGACTGAGCCATCGGACTCAGCAAGGCCCCAGTGGGACCACTGTGGGCGTGGGGCCACCCCCAGCCTGACCTTTGGGGTTCAGTGGGAGGAAAGACCCCCCACCCAGGGGTTTTGTGATGAGGACCTGGGTGGGCCGAGCGTGCCAGCGCCAAGCCTGGGGGGTCTTCTTCCTCGGGAATTGTATTTATTAATAATCAAGGCCCTACTGAGAGCTCCAAGGCCCTACTGAGAGCTCACCTCCTCCAGGAGGCCTTCCCAGACTGAGCCCCTTCCTTCCTCTCCCCCTCGTCCCCCTCTCCATCCTCCCCATCTTACCTCCTTCCCTTCCCCACAGCACCTGTATATCTGTATATATGGTTGTACATATTTATTACTCTATTTTACTTGTACATATCTATCCTATTCATTTTATTTTGTTGGTATGTTTGGTTTTGTTCTCCGTCTCCCCCTTTTAGACTGTGAGCCCACTGTTGGGTAGGGACCGTCTCTATGTGTTGCCAATCTGTACTTCCCAAGCGCTTAGTACGGTGCTCTGCACATAGTAAGCGCTCAATAAATACAATTGATGATGATGATGATGATAGGAGGGGGGTGTTCATAAATCTATAAGCTGGAGGGGCCAGGCCTCGGCCTAGACAATCGGCTCCTGTTGCCTTCCTCCTCACCCCCTCCCTCCTTGTCCCCCATTCTCTGGATGCTCAGCCGCGAGTGCGATCAGTCCCAGCCCGTACCCCACTTCTCTCCGCTCCATATCCCCGCCACCCTGCCACCCCCTCGCCCTCACGAGAGTGTGGCCCTCACTCTCTCCCCAGGGCCAAAGTCCACTTCCTCCTTCCTTCCCGGCCGCAAAACCGCATCTAGGGAACTGAGATGTTCCCACTGGTCGTGATGAAACAGAACTTTCCCACCACCATCATCATCGTCAATCGTATTTATCGAGCGCTTACTGTGTGCAGAGCACCGTACTAAGCGCTTGGGAAATACAAGCTGGCAACATCTAGAGACGGTCCCGACCCAACAGTGGGCTCACAGTCTAAAAGGGGGAGACGGAGAAAGCACCAGGAGCTGAAAGCCCGTGGCTACCATCTAGTTGCCCACAGGCCACTTCCTCTGGTCGCAGAAGCAGCAGAGGGGAGAGGAGGTGGGCAGAACTCCATATCATCATCAATCGTATTTATTGAGCGCTTACTGTGTGCAGAGCACTGTACTAAGCGCTTGGGAAGTACAAATTGGCAACATATAGAGACAGTCCCTACCCAACAGTGGGCTCACAGTCTAAGCGCCATATCCCTGCCTGAACCGTGCCCTCTATGCCCCCGCCACGCTCTGGCCCAGCCTCCGAGATGACCCCTGCTCCCTCTGCCCAGAAGCGGGCAGGGAGGAACGGCTTGCCGATCCCTGCTCCGCTGACCTGGGAATTTGGGCCTCCCGGGAGAGAAGGAGGGATGGGAAGGAAGGAGAGAGAGCACCCATGGAAGTATACATCAGCACCCGCCTGAGTCAATAATCATCATAATAATGGTATTTGTTAAGCGCTTACTATGTGCCAGGCACTGTACTAAGCGCTGGGGTGGATACAAGCAAATCGGGTTGGACACAGTGGGGCTTACAGTCTCAATCCCCATTTTACAGATGAGGTAACTGAGGCCCCGACCCTTGCTGAGGACTGTGAGCCCACTGTTGGGTAGGGACTGTCTCTGTATGTTGCCAACTTGTACTTCCCAAGCGCTTAGTACAGTGCTCTGCACACAGTAAGCGCTCAATAAATACGATTGATGAGGAGGAGGAGGTGATTTGGGACTTCAAGGCAGAAGCTAACACAGATTTTTTTTTAATGGTATTTGTAAGTGTTTACTAAGTAATAATAATAATAATGATGGTCTTTATTAGGCACTTACTATGTCCAAAGCACTGTTCTATGCACTGGGGAGGTTACAAGGTGATCAGGTTGTCCCACATGGGGCTGACAGTGTTAATCCCCATTTTACAGATGAGGGAACTGAGGCATAGAGAAGTGAAGTGACTTGCCCAAAGTCACACAGCTGACAATTGCCGGAGCCGCGATTTGAACCCATGACCCCTGACTCGAAAGCCTGGGCTCTTTCCACTGAGCCCCGCTGCTTCTTAATAATATTGATGGCATTTGTTAAGTGCTTACTATGTGCAAAGCACTGTTCTAAGCGTTGGGAAGGATACAAGGTGGTGAGGTGAGGTTGTCCCCCGTGGGGCTCACAGTCTTGATCCCCATTTTACAGATGAGGGAACTGAGGCCCAGAGAAGTGAAGTGACTTGCCCAAAGTCACACGGCTGACAAGTGGTGGAACCGGGATAGGAACCCATAATAAAAATGGTATTTGTTAAGTGCTTACTATGTGCAAAGCACTGTTATATGCCCTGGGGAGGGTACAAGGTGATCAGGTTGTCCCACGTGGGGCTCACAGTCTTAATCCCCATTTTGCAGATGAGGTAACTGAGGCCCAGAGAAGTGAAGTGACTTGCCCAGAGTCACCCAGCTGACAAGTGGCGGAGCAGGATTAGAACCCACAACCTTTAACTCCTAAGCCCGGGCCCTTTCCATTGAGCCACGGTCAAGTACTGTACTAAACTCTGGGGTGGATTACAAGCTAAGCAGGTTGGATGCCATCCATGTCTCATGCGGGGCTCACCGTCTTAATCCCCATTTTACAGATGAGGGAACTGAGGCCCGGAGAAGTGAAGTGACTGGCCTAAGGTCACACAGCAGACAAGTAGCAGAGCTGGGATTAGCACCCATGACCTTCAGACTCCCAGTAGCTGTAGCTACTATGCTATGCTGTGTCTACTACTTCCACTACCCAGAATAATAATAATAATAATAATAATAATAATAATAATGATGATGGCATTTGTTAAGTGCTTACTATGTGCAAAGCACTGTTCTAAACGCTGGGGAGGATACAAGGTGATCAGGTTGTCCCACGGGGGGCTTACAGTCTTCATCCCCATATTCCAGATGAGGTAACTGAGGCCCAGAGAAGTGACTTGCCCAAAGTCACACAGCTGACAAGTGGCGGAGCGGGATTTGAACCCATGACCACCGACTCCAAAGCCCGGGCTCCTTACACTGAGCCAGGCTGCTTCTCCATAGTACAGTCCCTGACACTTAGTAAACACTTACAAATACCATTTTTTTAATAAAATCAGCCAAAATCAGCCCCCACCTTCTCAGCAAGGGTCTAAGCATCAACGCCCCCCTTCCAAACCCCCAACCCAATCACTTCTGGGCCGGAAGGGGAGGAAGGGGTTCAGCAGGCCACAGGACGGGAGATTATGGGGGGGCTAGGTGGGTGGACTGTGGCTTCTAATCAATCAATCAATTGTATTTATTGAGCGCTTACTGTGTGCAGAGCACTGTACTAAGCGCTTGGGAAGTACAAGCTGGCAACATATAGAGACGGTCCCTACCCAACAGTGGGCTCACAGTCTAGAATAATAATAATAATAATAATAATGTTGGCCTTTGTTAAGCGCTTACTATGTGCAAAGCACTGTTCTAAGCGCTTGGGGGGATACAAAGTGACCAGGTTGTCCCACATGGGGCTCACACTTTTAATCCCCATTTTACAGATGAGGTAACTGAGGCTCAGAGAAGTTAAGTGACTTGCCCGAGGTCACACAGCAGACATGTGGTGGCGTGGCTCAGTGGAAAAAGCCCGGGCTTTGGAGTCGGAGGTCATGGGTTCGAATCCCGGCTCCACCGATTGTCAGCTGGGTGACTTCGGGCAAGTCACTTCACTTCTCTGAGCCTCAGTTACCTCGGCCGTTAAACGGGGATTAAGACTGTGAGACAACCTGATCACCTTGTAACCTCCCCAGCACTTAGAACAGTGCCTTGCACACAGTAAGCGCTTAATAAATGCTATCATTATTATTATTATTAGAAGGGGGAGAAAGAGAACAAAACCAAACATACTCACAAAATAAAATAGAATACATAGGTACAAGTAAAATAAATAAATAGAGTAATAAATATGTACAAACATATATACAGGAAATATATATATACACACAGTAAGCGCTCAATAAATACGATTGATTGATTGATTATTATTATAATACACACAGGCGCGCTTGCTTGCTCCCTCCCTCCCCACTCCCTGTCACTCATTCCGTGGCCTCGGGCTCCCCCTTGTGGCTTCCCTCGGGAGCAGCCCGCCCTGGCCGCGTCCCCTCCTTTTCATTCATTCATTCATTCATTCATTCATTCAATCGTATTTATTGAGCGCTTACTGTGTGCAGAGCACTGGACTAGGCGCTTGGGAAGTCCAAGTTGGCACCATCTAGAGACGGCCCCTACCCAACAGCGGGCTCACAGTCTAGGGCCCACGTCCTTTCCCTAGCCTGGAATGCCCTCCCTCCACACATAATAATAATAATGGCATTTATTAAGCGCTTACCATGTGCAAAGCACTGTTCTAAGCGCCGGGGAGGTTACAAGGTGATCAGATTGTCCCTCAGGGGGCTCCCAGGCTTCATCCCCATTTTGAAGCAGCGTGGCTCGGTGGAAAGAGGCCGGGCTTTGGAGTCAGAGGTCATGGGTTCTAATCCCAGCTCTGCCAACTGTCAGCTGTGTGACTTTGGGCAAGTCACTTCACTGGGCCTCTTACCTCACCTGTAAAATGGGGATGAAAACTGGGAGCCCCCCGTGGGACAACCTGATCACCTTGTATCCTCCCCAGCGCTTAGAACAGTGCTTTGCACATAGTAAGAGCTTAATAATTGCCATCTTCTAGAATGTGAGCCCACTGTTGGGTAGGGACCGTCTCTATATGTTACCAACTTGTACTTCCCATGCGCTTAGTACAGTGCTCTGCACACAGTAAGCGCTCAATAAATACGATTGATTGATTGATTATTACTCTATTTATTTATTTATTTTACTTGTACATATCTATTCTATTTATTTTATTTTATTAATATGTTTGGTTTTGTTCTCTGTCTCCCCCTTCTAGACTGTGAGCCCACTGTTGGGTAGGGACTGTCTCTATTTGTGCCAACTTGTACGTAAGCGCTCAATAAATACGATTGATTGATTGATTGATTATTACTCTATTTATTTATTTAACTTGTACATATCTATTCTATTTATTTTATTTTGTTGATATGTTTGATTTTGTTGTCTGTCTCCCCCTTCTAGACTGTGAGCCCACTGTTGGGTAGGGACTGTCTCTATATGTTGCCAACTTGTACTTCCCAAGCGCTTAGTACAGTGCTCTGCACACAGTAAGCGCTCAATAAATACGATTGATTGATTATTATTATTATACACACACGCGCGCACGCGCGCGCTTGCTCCCTCCCTCCCCCCTTCCTGTCACTCAGTGCTTCCCGCCCATTCCGTGGCCTCGGGCTCCCCCTTGTGGCTTCCCGAGGGAGCAGCCCGCCCTGGCCGCGTCCCCTCCTTTTCATTCATTCATTCATTCATTCATTCATTCATTCATTCAATCGTATTTATTGAGCGCTTACTGTGTGCAGAGCACTGTACTAAGCGCTTGGGAAGTCCAAGTTGGCAACATATAGAGACGGTCCCTACCCAACAGCAGCCTCACAGTCTAGGGCCCACGTCCTTTCCCTAGCCTGGAATGCCCTCCCTTCACACATAATAATAATAATAATGATAATAATAATAATAATAATAATAATGGCATTTGTTAAGCGCTTCCTATGTGCAGAGCACTGTTCTAAGCGCTGGGGGGATACAAGGTGATCAGGTTGTCCCACGTGGGGCTTACAGTCTTAAACCCCATTTTACAGAGGAGGTCACTGAGGCTCAGAGAAGTGAAGTGACTTGCCCAAGGTCACACAGCAGACATGTGGCAGAGTCGGGATTCGAACCCATGACCTCTGACTCCAAAGCCCGTGCTCTTTCCACCGAGCCACGCTGCTTCTCGATGGCATTTATTAAGCGCTTACTATGTGCAAAGCACTGTTCTAAGCGCTGGGGAGGTTACAAGGTGATCAGGTTGTCCCTCAGGAGGCTCCCAGTCTTCCTCCCCATTTTGAAGTAGCGTGGCTCAGTGGAAAGAGCACGGACTTTGGAGTCAGAGGTCATTCATTCATTCATTCAATCGTATTTATTGAGCGCTTACTGTGTGCAGAGCACTGTACTAAGCGCTTGGGAAGTACAAGTTGGCATCATATAGAGACAGTCCCTACCCAACAGTGGGCTCACAGTCTAGAATGGGTTCAAATCCCGCCTCCGCCAATTGTCAGCTGTGTGACTTTGGGCAAGTCACTTCACTTCTCTGGGCCTCAGTTACCTCATCTGTAAAATGGGGATTAAAACTGTGAGCCCCCCGTGGAACAACCTGATCACCTTGTAACCTCCCCAGCGGTTACAACAGTGCCTTGCACATAGTAAGTACTTAACAAATACCATCATCATTTTACAGATGAGGTAACTGAGGCACAGAGAAGTGAAGTGACTTGTACAAACATATACAGGTGCTGTGGGGAGGGGAAGGAGGTAAGGCAGGGGGGTGGGAACAATGCTCAGCGCTTAGAACAGTGCTTTGCACATAGTAAGCGCTTAACAAATACCATCATCATTATTATTATTATTATTATTCCCCCCAGCGCTTTGAACAGTGCTTTACACATAGTAAGCGCTTAACAAATACTATTACTATTATGATTATGGTGTTTATTAAGTGCCTACTATGTGCATAGTAAGTGCTTAAGAAATACTATTATTACTATTATGATGATGATTATGGCGTTTATTAAGCGCTTACTATGTGCAAATCAGTGTTCTAAGCGCTGGGGAAGTTACAAGGTGATCTGGGCAAGTCACTTAACTTCTCTGTGCCTCAGTTACCTCATCTGGAAAATGGGGATTAAATCTGTGAGCCCCACGAGGGACAACCTGATCACCTCCCCAGCGCTTAGAACAGTGCTTTGCACATAGTAATAGCTTAATAAATGCCATTATTATTATCATGTGGTTGTCCCACGGGGGGGGGCTCACAGTCTTCATCGCCATTTTCCAGATGAGGGAACTGAGGCCCAGAGAAGTGAAGTGACTCGCCCCCAGTCACCCAGCTGACAATGGGCGGAGCGGGATTAGAACCCACGACCTCTGACTCCAAAGCCCGGGCTCTTTCCACTGAGCCACGCTGGGGGAACCAATGTTCCTCACAGAGTTGGGGCTCAGACGAGCAGGGCCGCTCCGACGAGCCCACCCTTCCCGCTCCCTCAGCCTTCCCGGACTACAACTCCCATCAGCCCCCGCGGCCCCAGACTGCGCGAGCGGCCCTCTACTCTAACGCCGCCTAAGGGAGGGCGTTGCCCCGGGGGTTGATGGGAGTTGTAGTTCCCCCTCCCCCTCCGCGGGTGGGCAGCCGGAGGGCGTCAGGGAGCTCACTCCAGGACGGTGCCAATGACGGCACGCTAGTCATTCAGTCAGTCGTATTTATTGAACGCTGATGGCTCAGTGGAAAGAGGCCGGGCTTTGGAGTCTGAAGTCATGGGTTCAAATCCCGCCTCCGCCAACTGTCAGCTGGGTGACTTTGGGCGAGTCACTTCACTTCTCTGGGCCTCAGTTCCCTCATCTGTAAAATGAGGATTAAGGTTGTAAGCCCCCCACCGTGGGACAACCTGATTACCTTGTAACCTCCCCAGTGCTTAGAACAGTGCTTTGCACATAGTAAGCGCTTAATAAATGCCACCGTTATTATTATTATTATTACAAAGCACCCCATTAAGCGCTGTACTAAGCAGAGAAGCAGCGCGGCTCAGTGGAAAAGAGCCCGGGCTTTGGGGACGGTCTCTATGTGTTGCCAACTTGTGCTTCCCAAGCGCTTAGTACAGTGCTCTGCACTCAGTAAGAGCTCAATAAATACGATTGATTGATTGAGTCAGAGGTCATGGATTCAAATGCCGGCTCTGCCAGTTGTCAGCTGTGTGACTTTGGGCAAGGCACTTCACTTCTCTGGGCCTCAGTTACCTCATCTGTAAAATAGGGATTAAGATTGTGAGCCCCTCGTGTCTCCCCCTTCTAGACTGTGAGCCCACTGTTGGGTAGGGACCGACTCTATATGTTGCCAACTTGTACTTCCCAAGCTCTTAGTACAGTGCTCTGCACACGGTAAGCACTCAATAAATACGATTGAATGAATGAATGAATGACAACCTGATCACCTTGTATCCCCCCAGAGCTTAGAACAGTGCTTTGCACATAGTGAAAACTTAACAAATGCCATCATTATTATTCTTCTAGACTGTGAGCCCGTTTTTGGGTAGGGACCGTATCTATATGTTGCCAACTTGTACTTCCCAAGCACTTAGTACAGTGCTCTGCACACAGTAAGCGCTCAATAAATACGATTGAATAAATAAAATGGGGATGAAGACTGTGAGCTCCCAGTGGGACAACCTGATCGTCTTGTAACCTCCTCAGCATAGTAAGCGCTTAATAAATTCCATCATCATTATTATTATTATTGGGAGAGAACACTATAACAAGAAACACATTCCTACCCACAACGAGCCCCCCGCAGCGCTTAGAACAGTGCTTTGCACATAGTAAGCACTTAACAAATACCACCATTATTATTATTATTAATAATAAATACAATTGAATGAATGAATGAATAACCGAGAAGGGGATGATCTGTGGGGTTGAAGGCCGCTGAGCAGTCGAGGAAGATGAGGATGGAGTAGAGGCCAGAGGATTTGGCAAAGAGATCAAGAGAAGCAGCGTGGCTTAGTGGAAAGAGCCCGGGTTTGGGAGTCAGAGGTCGTGGGTTCTAATCCCGGCTCCGCCACTTATCAGCCGTGTGACTCTGGGCAAGTCACTTCACTTCTCTGGGCCTCAGTGACCTCATATGTAAAATGAGGATTAAGACTGTGAGCCCCACGTGGGACAACCTGATCACCTTGTATCTACCCCAGCACTTAGAACAGTTCTTGGCACATGGTAGGTGCTTAACGAATAACATTGTTATTATTATTATCTGTTATAACAATAGATCACTGATGACTTCAGATGTGACTCTGGGCAAGTCACTTCACTTCTCTGGGCCTCAGTGACCTCATCAGTAAAATGGGGATTAAGACTGTGAGCCCCACGTGGGACAACCTGATGACCTTGTATCTCCCCCAGGGCTTAGAACAGTGCTTGGCACATAGTAGGTGCTTAATAACACTGTTATTATTATTATCTGTAATAATAATAGATCGCTGGTGACTTCAGAGGGGTCAGTTTCCAAGGAATAAAGTGGATTGGGGGCCGGCGGGGGGACACAAGGAGAGAAGCAGCGTGGCTCAGTGGAAAGAGCCCGGGCTTTGGAGTCAGAGGTCATAGGTTCAAATCCCGGCTCCGCCACTTGTCAGCTGTGTGACTTTGGGCTAGTCACTTCACTTCTGTGGGCCTCAGTTACCTCATCTGTAAAATGAGGATGAGGGCTGCGAGCCCCCCGGGGGACAACCCGATCACCTTGTAACCTCCCCAGCGCTTAGAACAGTGCTTTGCATATAGTAAACACTTAACAAATGCCATTATTATTATTATATATCTATCTATTTATTTTATTTTGTTAGTATGTTTGGTTTTGTTCTCTGTCTCCCCCTTTTAGACTGTGAGCCCACTGTTGGGTAGGGACTGTCTCTATATGTTGCCAACTTGGACTTCCCAAGCGCTTAGTACAGTGCTCTGCACACAGTAAGCGCTCAATAAATACGATTGATGATGATGATGATGAAGTGGAGGCCGCTCGAGGAGTCTGGAGAGGAGTGACCAGGCTAAGTTACCCTTTAACCCTCCCGAACCCCCTCCTGGCTACTTCCTGAGCGGGAGCTGGGCCCTTCCCTTTCCCCCGCTGCGGTTTGGGATTGGTTGCCTCCTACCTGCCCATCAGAGGGAGGGGTGGCCCAATGGGCGGGGAATCCCAGAGTCCAGGTGGAGGCTCCCAAGGAGGAAGGTGACAGCCTGGAAGGGGTGGAGGTGGGCAGCTGGCCAGCCTGCCTGCCAACCAGCCAGCCTGACGCTCTCCGGCCATGCAGGCCGGCAGGCCTTAGGCCAGGGTGGGGGCTCGGGGGTCCCCGTCCCCGTCCCCCTCCCCGCTCCCCACTGGGCAGGCCTGGGCCGTGGGCGATGGAGCGGAGGCTGCAGGCGCTGGAGAGGTTGGTGCTTGGGGAGGGAGGTGGGCCCGGGCTGGACGGCCTCCTGGACCTGCTGCTCGGCCTGCACCACGAGCTCAGTAGTGTTCCTCTGCGGCGGGAGAGGACCGTGGCGCACTTCCTCAGCTGGGGTAAGGACCAGGGCTGGGAAGCCTAATGGGTGGCAGCGGCCTGCTGCGCCCAGGGAGGCCCGCTCGGGAGCTGGAAGGACACCGGTGAGGAGACCCAGATTCCTTCGCCTCCCAGGGAGGAGTTTGTAAAGGGGTTGATTTTTGGAGGGGGAGGAGAGGAAGAAAATGCCAAAGGGCCGGAGACCTAGACTCACACCGATATCTATGCACAAACACATACACACACACGCCACCGCGTTCTGGATACACGTACACAAGTCCCACGGCCTGCTGGATACACACACATCCCTACAGAGTGCTGGACACACACATCCACTCCCACTGGATAGTTGCACGCTCAAGGAGATGGGCAGACCTGCACACATAGGGACGGGTGAACACACATCATCGTCAATCGTATTTATTGAGCGCTTACTATGTGCAGAGCACTGTACTAAGTGCTTGGGAAGTACAAATTGGCAACATATAGAGACAGTCCCTACCCACCACACACGCCAGGACCCGACACCCAACCAGACCTGCGGGCACGCACGCTCGACCCTTGGTTGTGGCTGCTTCTGCCGCTGTGAGAGACGAAGGGTATCTCCTCCCCTAGTCCCTCTGCCCCCCACCCCACTTTCTGCCCTTCCAGTAGGAAGGGAGGCTCTTCTGACCTCGGCCTTCCTGCAGAAAAGCTGGGGACTCTGGAAGGTGGGCGTGGGAGCGGCCCAGGGTTGGCCGGGAGCTGGGATTGAGGTGTCCCGCCTGCATCTGCTGGCTCTGACCATTGAGCCGCACTCCTTAGATCCCCACCCCACCCTCACTCCCTGGGAGAGGTGGGAGCACCCCCCTGAGCTGGGTGCCAGTCTGGGACGTCGGGAGCTGGGAGCCCGGGCGCCTGGCTTCTGTGCCCTGGAGGGCAGGGGAGTGGCAGAGTGTTTGCCGAACACGGGCCCTCAGCATTCCTGTCACTCCTCAGCCAACTGGAGCCGGCCGGCCAAGGCCTTCCAGAGTATCGCCCAGCCTCTGGGCCCAGGGTCCCCTTCCCAGGGCCAGGGTCCCCTACCCCCACCGCGACCCCTCAGCCTCCTTGCCCAAGGTCCCTGGGCAGGGAGGGCTGTTTGTCTGCCTCTGGGTCTCTCTGATTTTTGTTTGTGTGTGAGTGTGTGTGTGTGTGTGTGTGTGTCTGTGACTCACCCCTGCACCTGCCCCGACTCGCCCTGCTCCTTCCTTCCCAAGGTCCCTATTCCCCACTAACACATGGGAGTGAACTCCAAGGGACCCGTGGGCCCGGGCCGGGGGCTCCTGCTTCAGACTCGGGGGCCCCACCCCTGACTGGCTGGTTCAGCTGCTCCTTGGGCCTCAGTTTCCCCTAGGGGCCCTGGGGCTGCTCCCGCCACCTCCCCTCCTCACGCTGGGCTGGGAAAGAGGCAATTAATTTCCGTAACGAGGTTTCCACACCACCCCCGCTGCGGGGTTTCTGTCTAATAAACCTGCGGAGCAGCTCTGAGCCGCCTACAAGCCAGCCCTGCTGGCGGGGAGTTTACCTTCCTCGTCTCCCAGGTGGGGAAACTGAGGCAGGGAGCGAACCCGAGGTCTTCAGGCATCTCTATGCCCCCCGCCCTCCCTCTACTTTCCCCGGGCCCACCTGGTCTCCCTCAACCACAAAGCCCCTTCCTTTCCAGCAACCCACGGCCCCTCTCCCCAGCCCCTCCCACCACCCCCCAGTGCCTATGAATAATAATAATAATGACATTTATTAAGCACTTACTATGTGCAAAGCACTGAGGCAGCTGGGAGGGAAGGAGGGCTTGGCGTTGGGGTTCTCTTCCTCCCTTCAAGGCCCTACTGAGAGCTCACCTACTCCAGGAGGCCTTCCTAGACTGAGCCCCTTCCTTCCTCTCCCCCTCGTCCCCCTCTCCACCCCCATCTTACCTCCTTCCCTTCCCCACAGCAGCTGTATATATGTATATACGTTTGTACATATTTGTTACTCTATTTATTTTACTTGTACATATCTATTCTATTTATTTTATTTTGTTAGTATGTTTGGTTTTGTTCTCTGTCTCCCCTTTTTAGACTGTGAGCCCACTGTTGGGTAGGGACTGTCTCTAGATGTTGCCAACTTGGACTTCCCAAGCGCTTAGTCCAGTGCTCTGCACACAGTAAGCGCTCAATAAATACGATTGACGATGATGATGATGATGATGATGGGGAGGTGGGTGGGGGGCGAGAGGAGAGCAGGACCCAGCAGGGCAGACACTTGGGTGCTGGGGGAAGGCCGGCCTCCTCTGGCTGAGAGGTGTAGAGGGACTCAGGGTTTATGGGCTCAGTAAATGATTTATTACCCTTGCCCTTTCTCTTGGAATCTCAGGGAGTAAGGGTCAGGCCGTTGGCACCTGGAGATGCCCAGTTCTGCATCTGTCCCCACCCAGGCCACTCCAAGCATGGACATCCCGAATCACTGCCCCCTGGGAGCCCCCTACCCTTTTCCCAGTGCCCCGGCTTCCTGCCCCTCATTTTGGGGTTGGCAAGGAGCCCTGAACCTCCCGCCCCGGGAGGCTCCTCCCTCTGGGACGAGGAATGCCGTCCCTCCAGTTCCCCGGCCTGGCTCCGGCCCAGCCCCCACCAAGGGGAGAGGAGAACCGGGCCCAGGGACTTGGGCCGTTGGGAGAGCACCCCCTCATTCTCTCCCCAGTTCAGTCCCTCCCTGCTTGATTCAGACCCTTCCAGGCCAAACGAACTCCAAATCCCATCAGCTCCCAAGATATTGGCTCCCCAAGGCAGGAACCATCCCAAAGGCTGATGGAAGTTGTAGTCCCCGCTCTTCCCAGGGCTCAAGATGCAACCTCCGATGGACAGAGATTCCCATTACCTTCCTGTCAATCAATCAATCAATCAATCAATCAATCGTATTTATTGAGCGCTTACTGTGTGCAGAGCACTGGACTAAGCGCTTGGGAAGTACAAGTTGGCAACATATAGAGACAGTCCCTACCCAACAGTGGGCTCACAGTCTAGAAGACGAGGTCAGCCTCTGCAGAAGAGGAGGGCACTCCCCACCATCCATCCTGCTTGGTCTAAACCCCTCATCCCATAAATCACTCCAACTCCCACTCCACCTCCCTTACCTCCTTCCCTTCCCCACAGCACCTGTATATATGTATATATGTTTGTACCTATTTATTACTCTATTTATTTATTTATTTTACTTGTACATATCTATTCTATTTTATTTTGTCAATATGTTTTGTTCTCTGTCTCCCCCTTCTAGACTGTGAGCCCACTGTTGGATAGGGACCGTCTCTATATGTTGCCAACTTGGACTTCCCAAGCGCTCAGTACAGTGCTCTGCACGCAGTAAGCGCTCAATAAATACGATTGATTGATTGATTGATTGAATGGCCTCTGGAGTCCCTGACTCTTCTCTGGAGCATGATTCGTCATCCACTGGGCTGATGAGACTTGTGGCCTTCCCGTGAGGGCAGGGGGGCTTGTGTGGGAAGGGGCAGAGTTAGGTCCACCCTCCCAGGTGTGGGCTGCAGGAGGTGGGGAGATTGTGCCCTCCACTGACCCTGCCTCTCATGTACCCCCCTGGCTCTTCCCTCCCCCCTCCAGTCACCCCCTTCGTGACTAAAGTGAAGGAATTACGACTCCAGAGGGATGATTTTGAGATCTTGAAGGTGATTGGCCGAGGAGCCTTTGGGGAGGTGAGTGTTTTGAATGATGTGGGCCACTCGGTGGCGGGGGGGGGGGGGGGGGGGGGGGGGGGGGGTTGCTAGGCCATGGGGCAGTAGCTCAGACTGAGCCAAGCCCTCTACACATCCTTCAGGTTGCTGTCGTCAGGGAGAAAAACAGCGGCAAGATCTTCGCCATGAAAATGTTGCACAAGTGGGAGATGCTCAAGAGAGCAGAGGTCGGTCCGTCCCTTCACCCCCTCTGGCCCCCAGCTCCGTCCTTCCGCCATCTGGTCCCCAGCTCCGTCTCTCCATCACCTGGCCCCCCTCTCTGTCCCTCCAACCCCTCCTTCCCCCAGCTCCATCTTTCCATCCTTTCCGACCCCTAGTTCTGTCCCTCCATCCCCTCTGGCCCCCAGCTCCGTCCCTCCGCCACCAGGCCCCCAGCTCTGCCCCTCTTTCCTGCCTGGCCCCCCCAGCTCCATCCCTCCATCCCCTCCGGCCCCCAGCTCTGTCCCTTCATCCCCTCCAGCCCCCAGCTCCATCCCTCTACCTTCATCCCCCAGCTCTTGCCCTCCACTCTCCGGCCCCTCCTACGCCCAGGTCTGCCCCTCCTCCCTCCAGCTTCCATCTCCGTCCCTCCTGTGGCCCCTCTAACCCCCAGCTCTGCTCCCCCATCCTCTGGCCCCTCTAGCACCCAACTCTGTTTCTTCACCCTGGCTCAGTGGAAAAGAGCCCAGGCTTTGGACTCAGAGGTCATGGGTTCAAATCCTGGCTCTGCCAATTGTCAGCTGTGTGAGTTTGGGCAAGTCACTTCACTTCTCTGGGCCTCAGTTACCTCATCTGTAAAATGGGCACGAAGACTGTGAGCCCACCCCATGGGACAACCTGATCACCTTGTAACCTCCCCAGCGCTTAGAACAGTGCTTTGCGCATAGTAAGCGCTTAATAAATGCCATCATCATCATTCACCCTCCATCCCCTCCTCCCTCCAGCTTCCAGCTCCGTCCCTCCATCCTGTGGCCCCTGTAACCCACAGCTCTGCTCCCCCATCCTGTGGCCCCTCTAGCACCCAACTCTGTCCTTCACCCTCCATCCCATCCTACCCCCGCTCCATCCCTCCATCCTGTGGCCCCTCTAACCCCCCGCTCTGCTCCCCCATCCTGTGGCCCCTCTAGCAGCCAACTCTGTCCTCCATCCTATCCCCGTTCTGTCCCTCCACTCTCCAGTCCTCTGACCCCCAGCTCTGACCCTCCACTGTCCATCCCCTTTGGCCCCCATCCATGGCCCCTCTGGCCCCCAGCTCTATCTCACTGCCTTCCATTCCCCGTGACCTCTGGCTCTGCCTTCCACTTTCCCACCCCTCTGGCTCCCAGCCCTGGATCACGCCCGGGAGCATCCCCTCGTGTTCTGACCCAAGGCTCTTAGCCCCCCATCTCCCCCTCTGCTCTCCTCTCCCTCACTCCCAGACGGCATGTTTCCGGGAGGAGCGCGATGTGCTGGTGAAAGGAGACAGGCGCTGGGTGACAGCTCTCCACTACGCTTTCCAGGATGAGGAGTATCTGGTGAGACTGTGGGTGGGCAGGGCCCCTCCGCACCTGGGGGAAGGAATGGGGGTGGGTGTCCCGAGGAGGTGCTGCCCGCAGACCAGTTGGCATGGGTTAGGACCCCTGCTGCCCCTTGGAGCAGTGGGCTATGGGACTCAGAGGCCTTGGCTGCCAGCGTGGCTTAGTGGAAAGACCACGGACTTGAAAGTCAGAGGACTTGGGGTTCTAATCCCGACTCCGCCACTTAATAATGGCATTTATTAAGCACTTACTATGTGCAGAGCACTGTTCTAAGCTCTGGGAAGGTTACAAGGTGATCAGGTTGTCCCACAGGGGGCTCACAGTCAGTCCCCAATTTACAGATGAAGCAACTGAGGCACAGAGAGTGAAGTGACTTGCCCAAAGTCACACAGCTGACAAGTGGCAGAGCTGGGATTTGAACCCATGACGTCTGACTCCAAAGCCTGTGTTCTTTCCACTGAGCCACACCACTTCTCTCAAGGGGCCTGGGCAGAGAGAGGCAGGGAGCTGACAGGCTGCCTTTCAAGGGTTGACTTATTGCCCCTTGCGCTTTGCTGTATTCCAACCTGCTGCCCCTGATTCCCATCCCGGGCTTCCTTCAACCTGCCGCCCTTTCCTTTCATCCCGGCCTCTCCCGGCCAGTACCTGGTGATGGATTACTACGCCGGGGGAGACCTGCTGACCCTGCTGAGCCGCTTTGAGGACCGGCTGCCCCCGGAGCTGGCGCAGTTCTACTTGGCGGAGATGGTGCTGGCCATCCATTCCTTGCACAAACTCGGCTACGTCCACAGGTACCCGACCTGCTGGGGCCCAGCCTCATTCATTCATTCATTCATTCATTCATTCAATCATATTTATCGAGTGCTTACTGTGTGCAGAACACTGTACTAAGTGCTTGGAAAGTACAAGACTTGGACAGTACAAGACTACTGAGAGCTCACCTCTTCCAGGAGGCCTTCCCAGACTGAGCCCCCTTTTTCCTCTCCTCCTCCCCCCAACACCTCCTTCCCCTCCCCGCAGCACCTGTATATATGTTTGTACAGATTTATTACTCTATTCATTCTCCTTGTACATATTTGCTATTCTATTTATTTTGTCAATGATGTGCATCTAGCTTTACTTCTATTTATAATGATGACTTGACACCTGACCACATGTTTTGTTTTGTTGTCTGTCTCCCCCTTCTAGACTGTGAGCCCACTGTTGGGTAGGGACCGTCGCTATACGTTGCCAACTTGTCCTTCCCAAGTGCTCAGTCCAGTGCTCTGCACACAGTAAGCGCTCAATAAATACGATTGAATGAAAAAAAATGAATATTTACTATTCTATTTATTTTGTCAATGATGTGCACCTAGCTTTACTTCTATTTATTCTGATGACTTGACACCTGACCACATGTTTTGTTTTGTTGTCTGTCTCCCCCTTCTAGACTGTGAGCCCACTGTTGGGTAGGGACCGTCTCTATGTTGCCAACTTGTACTTCCCAAGCGCTTAGTCCAGTGCTCTGCACACAGTAAGCGCTCAATAAATACGATTGAATGAATGAATGAATGTTTTGTTTTGTTGTCTGTCTCCCCCTTCTAGACTGTGAGCCCACTGTTGGGTAGGGACCATCTCTATATGTTCCCAACTTGTACTTCCCAAGCGCTTAGTCCAGTGCTCTGCACACAGTAAGCGCTCAATAAATATGATTGATTGACTGATTGATTGATACAGAGACACTCCCTACCCAACAACGGGCTCACCATCTGGAAGGGGGAGACAGACAACAAAACAAAACAAAACAAGTGGACAGGTGTCAATACCATAAGAATAGATAGAGTTATAGCTATATACACAAAACGTTAATAAAATAGAGTAATTAATATGTACAAATATACACAAGTGCTGTGGGGAGGGGAAGGGGGTAGGGCAGAGGGAGGGAGTGGGGGCGATGGGGAGGGGAGGAGAAGCAGAGGAAAGCGGGGTTGGGAGGCTCAGTCTGGGAAGGACCAGACTGGGAAGGGAAATACCCTTGCCCCGTCCCCTGCCTCGAACCCAGTGCCTGCCTCATCCCACAGCTCCCCACCTTCCTTCCCATCATCAGTCATCATCAATCGTATTTATTGAGCGCTTACTATGTGCAGAGCACTGTACTAAGCGCTTGGGAAGTACAAATTGGCAACATATAGAGACAGTCCCTACCCAACAGCGGGCTCACAGTCTAAAAGGGGGAGACAGAGAAGAAAACCAAACATACTAACAAAATAAAATAAATAGAATAGATAGGTACAAGTAAAATAAATAAATAAATAAATAGAGTAATAAATATGTACAAACGTATATACATATATACAGGTGCATTCCCAAACCAAACCAAGGCCCCTATACCCAGCTGTCCTCGTCCCCGGCTCCTTTTCCCGGAACCCGGGTTTCCTGCCTGCCCAGCATCCCTCAGCTCTCCCTCCTCCAAACAGGGACATCAAACCGGACAACGTGCTGCTGGACACCAACGGGCACATCCGATTGGCCGACTTTGGCTCCTGCCTGCGACTCAACGAGGAGGGGATGGTGAGGACCCCTGAGTTTGGGGGTGGGGAGGGGGTCCCCGGGTCCTGCGGACCCCAATCTGGACCGAGGAGCATGGATCTGCCCCTGGGCCAAACTTGCGGCGGGGATGGCCACCCCACAACTCCTTGAAGGCCTGTGTGCCTGTGCCCTGTGCCAGCCAGGCGCACCCAATCCATCAATCAACTAATCAATTATTTATTGAGCACCTAATGAGAAGCAGCGTGGCTTAGAGAAGCAGCGTGGCTCAGTGGAAAAGAGCCGGGGCTTTGGAGTCAGAGGTCATGGGTTCAAATCCCGGCTCCGCCACATGTCTGCTGTGTGACCTTGGGCAAGTCACTTAACTTCTCCGAGCCTCAGTTACCTCATCTGTAAAATGGGGATTAAGACTGTGAGCCCCACGTGGGACAACTTGATCACCTTGTATCCAACCCCAGCGCTTAGAACAGTGCTCTGCACATAGTAAGCGCTCAACAAATGCCATTATTATTATTATGAGTGCAGAGCATGGCACGAAGTGAGAAGGAGAAGCAGCCTGGCTCAGTGGAAAGAGCACGGGCTTTGGAGTCAGAGGTCATGGGTTCAGATCCCGGCTCTGCTACTTAATAATGATGGAATTTATTAAGCTCTTACTATGTGCAAAGCAGCTGTGTGACTTTGGGCAAGTCACTTCACTTCTCTGGGCCTCAGTTCCCTCATCTGTAAAGTGGGGATTAAGACTGTGAGCCCCCCGTGGGACAACCTGATCACCTTGTATCCCCCCCAGCGCTTAGAACAGTGCTTGGCACATAGTAAGCGCTTAATAAATGCCATTATAAAATAAAAAGTGCGTGGGGGAGTACAATGTAACAGAATTGGAAGATACTTTCCCTTCCCACAAGGAAAAGGGGAAGCAGCGTAGCTTAGTGGATAGAGTGGAAGAGAAGCAGCGTGGCTCAGTGGAAAGAGCGCAGGCTTTGGAGTCAGAGGTCATGGGTTCAAATTCCGGCTCTGCCACTTGTCAGCTGTGCGACTTTGGGCAAGTCACTTCACTTCTCTGGGCCTCACTTCCCTCATCTGTAAAATGGGGATTAAGACTGTGAGCCCCCCGTGGGACAACCTGATCACCTTGTATCCCCCCAGTGCTTAGAACAGTGCTTTGCACATAGTAAGCGCTTAATAAATGCCATTATAAAATAAAAAGTGCGTGGGGGAGTACAATGTTACAGAATTGGAAGTTACTTTCCCTTCCCACAAGGAAAAGGGGAAGCAGCATAGTTTAGTGGATAGAGTTCATTCATTCAATCGTGTTTATTGAGCGCTTACTGTGTGCAGAGCACTGTACTAAGCGCTTGGGAAGTACAAGTTGGCAACAATGTAGAGACGGTCCCTACCCAACAGCGGGCTCACAGTCTAGAGGGATTCAGAAGGACCTGTGTTCTAATCCCTGCCCCACTAATTGTCTTTTGTGTGACCTTGGGCAAGTAATTTAACTTCTCTGGGCTCTGGGATTAAGACTGTGAGCCCCAGTGGTACAGAGACTAGTTCCAACCCGTTTAACTTCTATCTACCTCATTGCTTAGTACGGTGCCTGGTATATAGTAAGCGCTTAACAAATACCATAAAATAATAAGAGAAATAAGGGTCACAGTGCAACTGTAAAATAGGGATTCAATGTCTCTTCTTCCTCCTGCTTATACTATGAGTCACACGTAAAACAGGGACTGGGTCTGACCTGATTGATATATATCTATCCCGGAGTTTAAAGCACTGCTTGATACATAGTAAGCGCTTAACAAATACCATAAAAAACAAAGGCTCTTACAGTCTATAGGGGAAAGAAAGAAGTCTTTCCTCCTGCTCTGTGAAGCTACTGCTGCCTCGTGGGCTGGGAACCCCTTCCTTTCTCCCTGTCCCTCAAAGAATCAGTGGTGTTTATTGAGTGCTTACTATGCGCAGAACACTGTACTAAGCACTTGGTTGGTTTTGTTCTCTGTCTTCCCCTTTTAGACTGTGAGCCCACTGTTGGATAGGGACTGTCTCTATATGTTGCCAACTTGCACTTCCCAAGCACTTAGTACAGTGCTCTGCACACAGTAAGCGCTCAATAAATACGGTTGATGATGATGATGATGACTACAGTACAACCAAGTTGGTAGACACGTTCCCTGCCCACAAGGAAGCAGCATAGCCTAGTGGATAGAGCACGGGCCTTAGAGTCAGAAGGTCATGGGTTCTAATCCCAGCTCTGCCACTTGTCTGCCGTGTGACCTTGGGCAAATCACTTCACTTCTCTGTGCCTCAGTTACCTCCTCTGTAAAATGGGGTTTGAGACTGTGAGCCCAACGTGGGACAGGGACTGTGTTCAACTCTAGCAGCGTGGCATGACGGATAGTGCCCAGGCCTGGGATTCAGAAGGTCATGGGTTTTAATCCTGGCTCTGCCGCTTGTTGTGTGATCTTGGGCAAGTCACTTTGCTTCTCTGAGCCTTAGTTCCTCATCTGTAAAATGGGGATTGAGACTGTGAGCCTTACGTGGGGCAGCGCTTAATACAGTGCTCTGAACACAGTAAGCGCTCGATAAATATGATTGAATGAATGAATAAATGACAGGGACTGTGTCCAACTCAGTTTGCTTGTATCTACCCCAGCGCTTAGTACAGTGCCTGGCACATAGTAAGCACTTAACAAATGCCATAATTATTATTATTATTAATAACTCAATTTGCTTGGATCCACTGCTGTAATAATAATAATGGCATTTGTTAAGCGCTTACTATGTGCAAAGCACTGTTCGGGAATACAAGGTGATCAGGTTGTCCCACAGGGAGCCTCAAAGTCTTAATCCCCATTTTACAGATGAGGTAACTGAGGCCCAGAGAAGTGACTTGCCCAAAGTCACACAGCTGACAAGCGGCGGAGCCGGGATTTGAACCCACGTCCCCTGACTCCAAATAATAATAATAATAATGTTGGCATTTGTGAAGCGCTTACTATGTGCAAAGCACTGTTCTAAGCGCCGGGGGGGATACAAAGTGATCAGGTTGTCCCATGTGGGGTTCACAGTCTTAATCCCCATTTTACAGATGAGGTAACTGAGGCCCAGAGAAGTGACTTGCCCAAAGTCACACAGCTGGCAAGCGGCGGAGCCGGGATTTGAACCCACGTCCCCTGACTCCAAATAATAATAATAATAATGTTGGCATTTGTTAAGCGCTTACTATGTGCAAAGCACTGTTCTAAGCGCTGGGGGGGGGGATACAAAGTGATCAGGTTGTCCCATGTGGGGTTCACAGTCTTAATCCCCATTTTACAGATGAGGTAACTGAGGCCCAGAGAAGTGACTTGCTCAAAGTCACACAGCTGACAAGCGGCGGAGCCGGGATTTGAACCCACGCCCTCTGACTCCAAAGCCCGGGCTCTTTCCACTGAGCCGCGCTGCTTCTCCTTCTCACTTAGTGCCATGCCCTGTCTCATTAGGTGCTCAATACGGTGCCTGGTGCTCAGTAAGTGCGTAACAAATACCATCATCGTTGTTATTATTATTACAAATTGATTATTTACGGGTATGGATGTAAGTGCTCCAGCCCTCACTCCCCCCGCCGCCCCGCTGTGCATCCAGGTGGACTCCTCGGTGGCAGTGGGGACCCCAGATTACATCTCCCCCGAGATCCTGCAGGCCATGGAGGAAGGCCGGGACCGCTACGGCCCACAGTGCGATTGGTGGTCCCTGGGCGTCTGCATGTACGAGCTGCTGTTTGGCGAGACGCCGTTCTACGCCGAGTCCCTGGTAGAGACCTACGGAAAGATCATGAATCACGAGGTTCGGGCCGGGGCAGGGCAGGGCAGGGGGTGGCGCGGCCCGCGGGGAGAGGGCAGGGCAAGGAGACCCCGTCTTTTAGACCGTGAGCCCACTGTTGGGTAGGGACCGTCTCTATATGTTGCCAACTTGGCCTTCCCAAGTGCTTAGTACAGTGCTCTGCACACAGTAAGCGCTCAATAAATACGACTGATGGACCCGAGGGAGGTGGGAGCGGGCCTGGGATGCCCCGAGGCCAGGTGCGTGGCGTGCTCTGTACACAGTAAGCGCTCAATAAGTACGATTGAATGAATGAATGAATAATAATAATAATAATGATGGCATTTATTAAGCGCTTGCTATGTGCAAAGCACTGTTCTAAGCGCTGGGGAGGTTACAAGGTGATCAGGTTGTCCCACGTGGGGCTCGCAGTCTCAATCCCCATTTTCCAGATGAGGTCACTGAGGCCCAGAGAAGTGAAGTGACTTGCCCAAAGTCACACGGCTGACAATTGGCGGAGCCGGGGTTTGAACCCATGACCTCTGACTCCAAAGCCCGGGCTCGTCTCCACTGAGCCACGCTGCTTCTCCCAATGAATGAATGAATGGAAACAGTCAGTCAGTCAATCATATTTACCGAGTGCTTACCGTGTGCAGAGCGCTGTACTAAGTCCTTGAGAGAGCACAGTTCCACAATAAACAGGCACATTCCCTGCCCACAGCGAGCTCGCAGTCACTGCTGCACGGAGCAGTGGAAAGAGCCCGGGCTTTGGAGTCCGAGGTCATGGGTTCAAATCCCGCCCCCACCACATGTCAGCTGTGTGTCTTTGGGCAAGTCACTTAACTTCTCTGGGCCTCAGTTCCCTCATCTGGAAAATGGGGATTAAGATTGTGAGCCCCCCATGGGACAACCTGTTCACCTTGTAACCTCCCCAGCGCTTAGAACAGTGCTTTGCATGTAGTAAGCGCTTATTAAATGCCATTATTATTATTATTATTACTATTAGGGAGGGAAGCAGACACCTGGTATTTGTTTTGTTTAAGGGAAGCGGCGTGGCTCAGTGGAAAGAGCCCGGGTTTTGGAGTCAGAGGTCAGGGGTTCAAATCCCAGCTCTGCCAATTGTCAGCTGTGTGACTTTGGGCAAGTCACTTCACTTCTCTGGGCCTCAGTTCCCTCATCTGTCAAATGGGGATGAAGACTGTGAGCCCCACGTGGGACAACCTGATCACCTTGTACCCTCCCCAGTGCTTAGAACAGTGCTTTGCACATAGTAAGTGCTTAATAAATGCCATTATTATTATTATTACTATTGTTTTGTAGTCTGTCTCCCCCTTCTAGACTGTGAGCCTGTTGTTCATTCATTCATTCATTCAATCACATTTATTGAGCGCTTACTGTGTGCAGAGCACTGTAGTAAGCGCTTGGGAAGTACAAGTCGGCAACATATAGAGACGGTCCCTACTCAACAACGGGCTCACAGTCTGGGAAGGGGAGACAGACAACGAAACAAAATATATTAACAAAATAAAATAAATAGAATAGTAAATATGTACAAGTAAAATAAATAGAGTAATCATCTGTCGGATGATTACAAACAAGAGAATTCGCAGACGGGGAGGGAGGCAGAGCCCTCCGGAGAGAAAAGAAGAAGCTCCTCTTGGGCAGGGGTGACGTCTACCGGCGCTGCTGTACTGGACCCTCCCAAGCGCTCAGTGCAGCGCTGCTGGGCAGCCAGGAAGAGCTCAACAAATCATCATCATCAATCGTATTTATTGAGCGCTTACTATGTGCAGAGCACTGTACTAAGTGTTTGGGAAGTACAAATTGGCAACATATAGAGACAGTCCCTACCCAACAGTGGGCTCACAAATAGGACAGGTCGCCAGGCTGATGGGGGTCCCTCGTGGCCCGCCCCTCCCTCTCCCCGCTTACTTGATAATGTTGGGGTGACTGAGTTCCTTGAGCAGGGAGATCTCTTGCATGGCCATGCTGGGAACCCCCTCCGTCTCGGTGTCCAGCCGGATCTTGGGTAGGGACCGTCTCTGTCCGTTGCCAAATTGTACTTTCCAAGCACTTAGTACAGTGCTCTGCACACAGTAAGCGTCCAGTAAATATGATTGAATGAATGAATGAATGAATGAAGCAGACATTAATAGAAATAAATTGTAGTTATGGACACAAGTGGTGTCCCAGCGCCCCGTTCCCCTCCCACCCTCAGGACCACCTCCAGTTCCCCTCGGACGTCCCCGAGGTGTCAGACAGTGCTCGGGATCTCATCCGGAAGCTCCTGTGCCGCCAGGAAGAGCGCCTGGGCCGGGGCGGCCTGGAAGACTTTCTCAGTCACCCCTTCTTCGAGGGTGTAGACTGGGAACGGCTCCCCGCCAGCCCTGCCCCTTACGTCCCCGACCTCCGGGGACCCCTGGACACCTCCAACTTCGACGTGGACGATGACAGCCTCAATCACCCGGTGAGGGGGCCGCACCCCGCCGGGATCCTCTCCCCCACCCCTGCTCCCCTGCGTGTGGACTACAGTTCCTACGAGCCCTTTGGGTCAGGCCCAGCGTCTTGAACCTCTCCCCGGCCCGGAGAGGGCTCCTGTAGACTCCTGGTGTCTCCGAGACTGTTGGGAGTTTTAGTCATTCATGATGATGATGATGAGGATGGTATTTGTTAAGTGCTTACGATGTATCATGCACTGTTCTAAGTGCTGGGGTAGATACAAGCAAATGGGTTTGGACAAGTCTCTGTCCCACGTGAGGCACGGGAAATGGGAGCTGGAGGGAGAAATTTACCAATTTTCACCAAACTCTGGCTCTACTGCTGAAGGAGGGGGGACTACAACCCCCATCGACCTATAAGGGTGACCAGCCAGGCCTGCTGTCTTCTCTTGGGGGCAGGAGGGAGGCCGTGCCCTAAAGGCCTATAGGAGTTTTGGTCCTGTCAGCCTCAGGAGCCCAGGCTGAGGGGTGTGGATTTAGGGGTTGAGGAGGAAGGTGAGGAGGACTGGCAGGGTTTTCCTCCTTCACGAACTTTGAGGACGGAAGCTCAGTCTCTCCTCCGGCCCGATCCCTCTCCGTCTCCGTTGGTCGTGGTACAGTGTCTCCTCCCCTCTGACCTCTCTTCCCCATTTCAGGAGACCCTCCCTCCCCCTTCCCACAGTGCCTTCTCTGGCCACCACCTGCCTTTTGTGGGCTTCACCTTCACCTCAGGCAGGTGAGAGCAGCAATCCCCACCATCCCCCCTTCACGTTCCCGGCGGGGGAAGCCGCGGGAGGCCTGAGGGGGCAACAGAAGAGGGGGGGTCTGGGATCTGGCAAGAGGAGAGTGGGGTCGCCTGTGGGTGGGAGGGCAGTCCCCAGAGAAGCTGTCAGAAGGTCCCAGTTGGCCACTCTGTGTCATGAGACTCATACCCCTGGGGTATTAAGCGCTTGGTACGGTGCTCTGCACACAGTAAGCACTCAGTAAATGCGATCGAATGAATACCCGTCCCCAGCCCTGTCTCAGAGAGGAGTCCGAGCCTGCCTAAATCCAGTCTGGAGCGGAGAATCCGGGCCTTGGAGCAGGAGAAGTTGGAGCTGAACCGGCAACTCCAAGGTCAGGGAGTTTCTCTCTATCTCCCTCTCTCTCCAGGATGTGGATGACTTATCAAGGCCTCTCCGTGCCTTGCCCCCCGCCCCCCACTCTACCATCCACTTACGTCCTCCCCGTGTTTCCCCTCCCTCCTCCTCAGAGGCCTTGCAGAAAGCTTCTTCCAGACCCATGGAGCTGGAGCAGCTGAAGGTGGAGCTGGAAACTTTACGCAAGAAACTGACAGGTACTTGGGTCCTCGCCCCTCTGTACCCCAAACTCCCCAGGTCCCCATCTCTCCAGGGCCCTGGGGTGATGGGGTTGGGGAGTAGGAGGCGAGAAGGGTTGCAGAGGAGGAAGGGGGGGAGGTCGTGGGGCACTTCTGGGGTAGGGGATTGAGCAGGAGCCGTCCTCTCCCCACAGAGTCCCAGACAGACGGAACCGCCCTCCGGTCGACGGATGCAACGAGTGGGGGGTCGGCCCCCCGAATCACAGCACTGATGCAGGAAAAGGACCAGCTGCACCAGGTGAGAACCCCCTTCCCCAGCCCCTCAAGCAATCTGTAGTATTTATGGAGCTCTCACTGTGCAGAGCACTGTACTAGGTCCTTGGGGGAGTCCATTAGAGACAACAGGTGATCCCTGACCTCAAGGAGTTTACTGGCTGGCCGGATGGGACGGTGCAGTTGAGAGCTGGATGAAGCCCTCTCCCCCGGCCGGGGTGAATCGGGACAGCTCATCTGGGGCCGGGTGAGTGGCGGCGGAAGGCACCTGTCTCTGGGGCGATGCAGGTGGCAGCCATTCCGTCTCCCCTGCCTAGCAACTGGGAGAGGCGCGGGCCCGGTTGCGGGCTCAGGAGGTGGAGCTGCAAGGGGGCCAGGAGAAGCAGAAGAAGCTGCAGCAGAGATTGCGGGAAGCCCAAGAGGCTGCGGAGGCTGCGGGAGGGCAGGCCCGAGGGCTGAGCCGCGACCTGGACCAGGCCCGGGCAGCCCGGAGTGAGGTAAAGAAGCCCGGAGGGCACAGGGGTGGGCACTGGGGGAGAGGGAGCAGGGCACTGCGGGGAGGGCATGGAAAACCTGACACCCACCTCGGGCTGAGTCCCAGACAGGGCTGCTGCTGCTGTTTTCTGGACCTGCAATGAGCAAACCCCCCCATCCCGGAATATAGGGGAGCCCAGGCAGATAATAATAATAATGATGGCATTTGTTAAGTGTTTACTATGTGCAAAGCACTGTTCTAAGCGCTGGGGGAATACGAGGTGATCAGGTTGTCCCATGTGGGGCTCACCATCTTAATCCCCATTTTACAGATGAGGGAACCGAGGCCCAGAGAAGTTAAGTTCATCCCCCAGGCCTGGAATGCCCTCCCTCTGCCCATCCGCCAAGCTAGCTCTCTTCCTCCCTTCAAGGCCCTACTGAGAGCTCACCTCCTCCAGGAGGCCTTCCCAGACTGAGCCCCTTCCTTCCTCTCCCCCTCATCCCCCTCTCCATCCCCCCATATTACCTCCTTCCCTTCCCCACAACACCTGTGTATATGTATATATGTTTGTACATATTTATTACTCTATTTATTTATTTATTTTACTTCTACATATCTATTCTATTTTATTTTGTTAGTATGTTTGGTTTTGTTCTCTGTCTCCCCCTTTTAGACTGTGAGCCCACTGTTGGGTAGGGACTGTATATGTTGCCAATTTGTACTTCCCAAGCGCTTAGTACAGTGCTCTGCCCACAGTAAGCGCTCAATAAATACGATTGATTGATTGATTGATTAAGTGACTTGCCCAAAGTCACATAGCTGACAATTGGCGGCATTGGGATTTGAACCCACGGCCTCTGACTCCAAAGCCCGGGCTCTTTCCACCGAGCCACGCTGCTTCTCTAAAGATCCAGAAACCGTCTGTGGGGGTTTTCCGGGAGGGCGGGAAGCCCTGGCTCCAGAACCCCAGACACGGCCCTGTGGGGAAGGGGAGCGGGCTGGGGGAGAAAGAGGGCCGGACCAGAAGGGTGTGCGCTGCTTCTGGGATTTTATCCTCCTTCCCCACCCCATTGCTCTCCTCCTCCGATTCAGCTAGAAGCCAAGGTGGCCACTTTGAACAATGAGGTGGGGCAGCTGCAGAAGCAGAGAGAGAGGAGCCGGGAGGAGCTGACTACAGTCAAGGTAACTGGGGGGGCCCGGAGGAAAAGACTGGGTCTTGCCTCCAGTCTCCGGGGTTGGGGGCAATGCAATAGGGTCCGGGGTTATAGGTCATGGGACCTCTCAGCTGGGATCCGGGAGTGGGGAGGTGCGGGGCAGTGGAGACACTCAGCACAGAGCCATGTCATCTGTCCACATGTTTTGTTGCCCATCTCCCCCTTCTATTCATTCATTCATTCAATCGTATTTATTGAGCGCTTACTGTGTGCAGAGCACTGGACTAAGCGCTTGGGAAGCACAAGTTGGCAACATCTAGAGACGGTCCCTACCCAACAATGGGCTCACAGTCTAGAAGGGGGAGACAGACAACAAAACAAAACATATGGACAGGTGTCAAGTCATCAGAATAAATAAAAATAAAGCTAGATGCACATTATTAATAAAATAAATAGAATAGTAAATAATATAATAATGGCATTTATTAAGTGCTTACTATAGGCAAAGCACTGTTCTAAGCTCCCGGGAGGTTACGAGGAGATCTGGTTGTCCCACGGGGGGGCTCACAGTCTTAATCCCCATTTTACAGATGAGGGAACTGAGGCCCAGAGAAGTGAAGTGACTTGCCCAAAGTCACACAGTTGACAATTGGCAGAGCCAGGATTTGAACCCATAATAATAATAATAATAATGATGGCATTTATTAAGTGCTTACTATGTGCAAAGCACTGTTCTAAGCACTGGGGAAGTTACAAGGCAATCAGGTTGGCCCATGGGGGCTCACAGTCTTAATCCCCATTTTCCAGATGAGGTAACTGAGGCCCAGAGAAGTGAAGTGACTTGCCCAAAGTCACACAGTTGACAATTGGCAGAGCCAGGATTTGAACCCATGACCCCTGACTCCAAAGCCCAGGCTCTTTCCACTGAGCCACGCTGCTTCTTTAACTTTATCTTGTAAATATGTGCAGGTGAAATAAATAGAGTAATAAATCTGTAGAAAACTTCCAGACTGTGAGCCTGTTGTTGGGTAGGGACCGTCTCTATGATGATGATGATAATGGTATTTATTAAGTGCTTACTATGTGCAAAGCACTGTTCTAAGCGCTTGGGGAGGTTACAAGGTGATCAGGTTGTCCCATGTGGGGCTCACAATCTTAATCCCCACTTTACAGATGAGGTAACTGAGGCACAGAGAGGTTAAGTGACTTGCCCAAAGTCACACAGCTGACAAGTGGTGGAGCCGGGATTTGAACCCATGACCTCTGACTCCAAAGCCCGTGCTCTTTCCACAGAGCCATGCTGCTTCGCAAGCATGCTGCTTCTATATGGGAAGTTCAAGCGCTTAGTACAGTATTCTGCACACAGTAAGCGCTCAGTAAATACGATTGAATGAATGAATGTCATCTCTTCCCCTGGTCCTCAGACTATACACCCGCACCCCGAGACCAACGGCTCCAGCCCCCCGCCCATGGACACCCCCGACACACAGCAGGAGGTGCCGAGGAAGGAGACGTCGGGCCTGAAGGTCCAACCGAGCCACGGCCTGAGCCGGCGGTGAGAAGGCGGGATGGGACAGAGTGGGCCGGGGCGGGCCTGGGCTCAGAGGAGAGGGAATGGGGGATGGCAGGGGGTGGGCCGGGGAAAATTTGGGGGTGAGGACGCTCCGGTCCGGGTGACCGACCCGCTCCTGAGCCGCCCCTGGCTCTCCCCGCCCCAGCCTGCAAGAGGACACACTGTCCCAGCTGAGAGAGGAGAATCAGCGTCTCGTCCAGGAACAGGAGCAGGTGAGCTCTCCTTCCTCCCCAGCTCATTCATTCATTCAGTTCTTCTAGACCGTGAGCCCACTGCTGGGTAGGGACCGTCTCTATATGTTGCCAACTTGTACTTCCCAAGCACTTAGTACAGTGCTCTGCACACAGTAAGTGCTCAATAAATATGATTGAATAAATGAATTGTATTTATTAAGCACTTACTGTGGGCAGACTACTGTACTAAGCACTTCGGAGAGTACACAGCGTGGCTCAGTGGAAAGAGCTCGGGCTTTGGAGTCAGAGGTCATGGGTTCCAATCCCGGCTCCGCCAATTGTCAGCTGGGTGACTTTGGGCAAGTCACTTCACTTCTCTGGGCCTCAGTTACCTCATTTGTAAAATGGGGATTAAGACTGTGAGCCTGCCGTGGGACAATCTGATCCCATGTTATAACCTCCCCAGCACTTAGAACAGTGCTTTGCCCATAGTAAGCGCTTAATAAATGCCATTATTATTATTATTATTATTCTCTATGCCTCAGTTACCTCATCTGTAAAATGGGGATTAAGACCATGAGCCCCTCATGGGACAACCTGATCACCTTGTAACCTCCCCAGCACTTAGAACAGTGCTTTGCACATAGTAAGCGCTTAATAAATGCCATTATTATTATTATAATGCAACAATAAACAGGCACATTCCCTGTCCACGACCACAGGGAGGTGTTGGGTCCAAATCACTAAACTGGGCTGGTCTCCCCATCTGGACAATAAACCAATTATAATAATAATAATAATAATAATAATGGCATTTATTAAGAGCTTACTATGTGCGAAGCACTGTTCTAAGCACTAGGGAGGTTACAAGGTGATCAGGTTGTCCCATGGAGGGCTCACAGTCTTAATCCCCATTTTCCAGATGAGGTAACTGAGGCCCAGAGAAGTGAAGTGACTTGCCCGAAGTCACACAGCTGACGATTGATGGAGCCGGGATTTGAACCCACGACCCCTGACTCCAAAGCCCGGGCTCTTTCCACTGAGCCACGCTGCTTATGGAAACGTGTCCACTGATTCTGTTGAACTGCAGTCTCCCAAGCGCTCAGTATCGTACAGAACAGCTCTGCACATATTAAATACTCAGTAAATACCATTGATTGAAGACATCATCATCTGATTATTTTGAGGGGTATTTACTACATGCCAGGCGCTGTAGGGGGTAGATAGGCTAGGATAGGTAGATACCTGTATATATGTTTGTATATATGTTTTTTAGACTGTGAGCCCACTGTTGGGTAGGGACTGTCTCTATATGTTGCCAATTTGTACTTCCCAAGCGCTTAGTACAGTGCTCTGCACATAGTAAGCGCTCAATAAATACGATTGATGATGATGATGATGATGACTTAGGGTCTCCTGATTGATAGGCAGACCGACCGACCAGACAACCTCAACTGTTGGGGGGCCCCTATGAGTCGCAGGCCCAGGCATTCGGGGCCCCGGGGGCCCCCAGGCCGAGGGAATGTCGAGGCCGAGGGAATGTCGAGGCCGAAACTCATCCTCTGGGGCCCCTCGGGCCGGGGCCCTGCCTCTTCCCCCAGTTGGCCAGAGAGCTGATGCAGGAGCAGCAGAACAGGGAACGCGTGGAGGACGAGAGGAGGGAGAGCGAGAGCAACTGGGAGGCCCAGATCTCGGACATCCTGTCCTGGTGAGCCGGAGGGGGCCGGGGGGAATCCCGGGGGCAGGAGCCAGGGGAGGCCTCGGCGGGGGACGGGCTCTGACCGTGATCTCCCACTCCTCCCGGCCAGGATGAATGACGAGAAGATCTCACGGGGATACCTGCAGGCTCTGGCCACCAAGATGGGAGAAGAGCTGGATACTCTGCGCAACGTCGGGGTCCAGACACTCCCAACCCGGTCTTTGGTGAGCCTGGACTCCCCAGAGCGTGGCCTAGGATAGACCCGCTGGGATTCGGAAACCGCCTTCGCCCCGGTTCCTACCCCAGGCCCGGGAATACACGGGTCCAGAGGATGGGGCAGGGGCTGGGCACAAGCGCGAAATGGTCTGGGCACAGGCGTGGGCCGGACGCAGTGACTTAGGACACGGGCAGAGGTGTTTCAGTCTCGGACCATCAGTTGGTCGGTGAGACTCTCTCGTCCGGGGCCCTTCCGGGCCAAGTGCCAGGCCGGGTAGGGCCGGAAGGGCCAGTGAGAGGGCCGGGGCTGAGCCCAGGGCAGCTGGTTGCCGGGGGGGGGGGGTCCCTGCGGTCTCTGGCCAGCAGCTCAGCGATCAGGGCTCCCTGCGTCAGGATCACCAATGGAAGGCCCGGCGCCTGCAGAAGATGGAGGCGTCGGCCAAACTGGAGCTGCAGTCGGCCTTGGAGGCGGAAATCCGGGCCAAGCAGGGCATCCAGGAGGAGCTGAATCGAGTCAAGGAGGCCCAGCGGCAGGGAGACTGGTGAGGAGGGAGGAATAATATCATAATAATAATAATAATGTTGGCATTTGTTAAGCGCTTACTATGTGCAAAGCACTGTTCTAAGCGCTGGAGGGATACAAAGTGATCAGGTTGTCCCACGTGGGGTTCACAGTCTTAATCCCCATTTTACAGATGAGGTAACTGAGGCTCAGAGAAGTTAAGTGACTTGCCCAAGGTCACACAGCAGACATGTGGCAGAGCCGTGGTACGAACCCGTGACCTCTGGTTCCAAAGCTCGTGCTCTTTCCACTGAGCCATAATAATTAAGGCATTTATTAAGCGCTTACTATGTGCAAAGCACTGTTCTAACCGCTGAGGAGGCCCGGAGGGCAGCAGCCCAGGGTTATGGGGGACAGGGTGGGGGACGGCTTTGGGACTGGAGGTAGGTTAGGGGCGGGGTGGTCGGTTGGGGGACAGGTGCTCCAGCTGTTAGAGGACGGGCTCTGAAGTTGAGGGAACAGGAAAAAATAATGATGGTATTTGTTAAGCGTTTACTATATGTCAAGGACTGTTCTAAGTACTGACGTAGATACAAGCTAATCAGGTTGGACACAGTCCCTGTCCCACAAGGGGCTCCACAGTCTTAACCCCCGCCCTACCTCCTTCCCCTCCCCACAGCACCTGTATATATGTTTGTACAGATTTTTTACCTCATTTATTCTACTTGTCCATATTTACTATTCTATTTATTTTGTCAGTGATGTGCATTTAGCTTTACTCCTATTTATTCTGATGACTTGACACCTGGACACATGTTTTGTTTTGTTGTCTGTCTCCCCCTTCTAGACTGTGAGCCCATTGCTGGGTAGGGACCGCCTCTATATGTTGCCGACTTGTCCTTCCCAAGCGCTTAGTCCAGTGCTCTGCACACAGTAAGCGCTCAATAAATACGACTGACTGACTGACTGAATGAATGAATCCCCATGTCCCAGATGAGGTAACTGAGGCACAGGGAAGTGACTTGCCCAACCTTGCCCGCAACCTTGGTGTCATCCTCGACTCCGCTCTCTCATTCACCCCTCAAATCCAGTCCATCACCAAAACTTACCGGTCTCAGCTCCTCAACATTGCCAAGATCCGCCCTTTCCTCTCCATCCAAACCGCTATCCTGCTCGTTCAAGTTCTCATCCTATCCCATCTGGACTACTGTATCAGCCTCCTCTCCAATCTCCCATCCTCTTGTCTCTCCCCACTTCAATCCATACTTCACGCCGCTGCCAGGATCAACTTTGTCCAGAAACGCTCTGGGCATGTTACTCCCCTCCTCAAAAATCTCCAGTTGCTACCAATCAACCTACGCATCAGGCAGAAACTCCTCACCCTGGGCTTCAAGGCTGTCCATCACCTCACCCCCTCCTACCTCACCTCCCTTCTCTCCTTCTCCAGCCCAGCCCGGACCCTCCGCTCCTCCGCCGCTAATCTCCTCACCGTGCTTCGTTCTCGCCTGTCCCGCCGTCGACCCCCGGCCCACATCATCCCCCTGGCCCAGAATGCCTTCCCTCCCCATATCCACCAAACTAGCTCTCTTCCTCCCTTCAAGGCCCTACTGAGAGCTCACCTCCTCCAGGAGGCCTTCCCAGACTGAGCCCCCTCCTTCCTTTCCCCCTCCTCCCCCTCTCCATCCTCCGCACCTTACCTTCTTCCCTTCCCCACGGCACCTGTATATATGTATATATGTTTGTATGGCTTTATTACTCTATTTATTTATTTATTTATTTATTTTACTTGTACATATCTATTCTATTTATTTTATTTTGTTAATATGTTTTGTTTTGTTTTCTGTCTCCCCCTTCTAGACTGTGAGCCCACTGTTGGGTAGGGACCGTCTCTATATGTTGCCAACTTGTACTTCCCAAGCGCTTAGTTCAGTGCTCTGCACACAGTAAGCACTCAATAATTACGATTGATTGATTGATTGACAAGTGGCGGAGCAGGGATTAGAACCCAGGTCCTTCTGACTCCTGCGCTATATCTAATAGGTCAAAAAGGGACGGACACGGTGGAGTTGGGGGAACAGAAGAGGGGGACGGATGTTGGCGTTGGGGACGAGATAGAGAGGCAGACTCTGTCAAGGTGGGGGACATCCCCAGGGTGGACGGGGGTTTCCTACTAGGGTTTTAGACTTCTTGGGTTCCCCATAGTGAGCTGTCCTCCCTCTCGGGTCTCCCTTCTGTCTCTCTTGCCTGTCTCCCTCGGTTTCTCCGGTCTCCCCAGCCACCTGCAGGAGGTGGAGCGGCAGAACCAGGTTCTCCAGCAGGAGCTGAGCAAGCTGAAGGAGGAGATGAAGACACGGGGTACTGGAGGTGAGCGTTGGTGGGGCTCTGTGCCGTGGGCTTTCTGAAGGCAGCTGGGACCCCGAGCATCACACTCAGCTCCCGTGCCAATAGGTGCAGTCCCCTGCATTCATTCATTCAATCGTATTTATTGAGCACTTACCGCGTGCAGAGCACTGGACTAAGCACTTGGGAGGGACAAGTCGGCAACATCATCATCATCATCATCAATCGTATTTATTGAGCGCTTACTATGTGCAGAGCACTGTACTAAGCGCTTGGGAAGTACAAATTGGCAACATATAGAGACAGTCCCTACCCAACAGGGGGCTCACAGTCTAGAAGGGGGAGACAGAGAACAAAACCAAACATACTAAGAAAATAAAATAAATAGAATAGATATGTACAAGTAAAATAAATAAATAGAGTAATAAATATGTACAAACATATATACATATATACAGGTGCTGTGGGGAAGGGAAGGAGGTAAGATGGTGGGATGGAGAGGGGGACAAGGGGGAGAGGAAGGAAGGGGCTCAGTCTGGGAAGGCCTCCTGGAGGAGGTGAGCTCTCAGTAGGGCCTTGAAGGGAGATAGAGGCAACAGATAGAGACGGTCCCTACCCAACAACGGGCTCACAGTCTGGAGAAGCAGCGTGGCTCAATGGAAAGAGCACGGGCTTTGGAGTCAGAAGGCATGGGTTCAAATCCCGGCTCCGCCAACTGTCAGCTGTGTGACTTTGGGCACGTCACTTAACTTCTGTGAGCCTCAGTTACCTCATCTGGAAAATGGGGATTAAGACTGTGAGCCCCATGTGGGACACCCCGATCACCTTGTAACTTCCCCAGCACTTAGAACAGTGCTTTGCATGTAGTAAGTGCTTAATAAATGCCATCATCATTATTATTATTATTAGAAGGGGGAGACGGACAACAAAACAAAACATGTGGACAAGTGTCAAGCCGTCAGAACAAATAGAATTAAAGCTAAATGCACATTGTTGCCAATTTGTACTTCCCAAGCGCTTAGTACAGTGCTCTGCACACAGTAAGCGCTCAATAAATCCGACTGATGATGATGATGATTGTTAACAAAATAAATGGAATAGTAAATATGTACAAGTAAAATAAATAGAGTAATAAATCTGTACAAACATATATACAGGTGCTGTGGGGAGGGGAAGGAGGTAGGGCGGGGGGGATGGGGAGGAGGAGAGGAAAAAGGGGACTCAGTTTGAGAAGGCCTGCAGAAGGAGGTGAGCTCTCAGTAGGGACTGCACCACACCCCATCCGGGGTTCCCCAAAGGGACATAGGGCAGTAAACAATCGGTGGTATTTATTGAGCACTTATAGTGTGCGGAGCACTGTACTAAATGTTTGGGCGGGCACAGTAGAGTCTGGGCCAGAATTCTCCTTGCCTCCCGTCTAGCTTTCTCCCTCAGCTCCCTCCAACAGCCCCCACTCTAGCTCACCGTCCCACAGATCCCCCCTCGTCTCCCCATGTCTAGCTCTCCCCTCAGCTTTCTCCCACAGCCCTCCCACCCCCCAGCTCTCTCCCTCAGCTCCCTTTTTAGGTCCTTCCCTCAGCTCCCCCCACTAGCTCCCCCACTTCCAAAGGATTTCAGGATCCCCCCGCCCCCCGCCCCTTGGGAACCCAGCCTCGGCCGGCCCCTCGCTGATCCCTTCTCTCTGCTCTTTCCAGACTCCAAGCCTCAGAGTTCCCTGATCCCCTTCCTGCCCTTGAGGAGCCCTGAGGTGAGTCCGTCCCCGACGGCTGGGGTCAGGAGGCGGTTGGGTCTGGAGCGGGGTGAGGTCTGGCCCTTCCCATCATCATCATAATGATAATGATGGCATTTATTAAGCGCTTACTATGTGCAGAGCACTGTTCTGAGCGCATCATGCCCTTCATGGGTCTGTGGGGCCCAATAATGATGGCATTTATTAAGCGCTTACTATGTGCAAAGCACTGTTCTAAGCGCATCATGCCCTTCATGGGTCTGTGGGGAGGGAGGTCCTCACTTCACCATCTTCCCATCCGATCCCCCCCAACAGAAGGATCCCTCCAGGTCCTCGGACCCCCAGGAGAACCGCAGATCGGGGGGCGAAGCCGAGCTGCGGCCAGAGGGGCGTCGCAGTATGCGGACCGGGGTGAGGTGTCTGCCCCGCTGACCCCTGACCCTGCCCCCCCTCAGAACTTGACCTCAGCCCTAACCCAGGGGCTGCCTCAGTTGCCTCACCTGGAAAATGGGGATTAAGGCTGTGAGCCCTTTGTGGGACAGGGACTGCGTTCATCCTGATTACCTTTTATCTACCCCAGCACTTAGCACAGTGCCGGGCACACAGTAAGCGCTTAACAAATTCTATTAAAAAAAATCCCATCCAATCAATCAATCTATCAATGATGTTTGAGTGTTACAATGCGCAAGGCGTGGTACTAACCATTTGGGAGAGTACGATACAATAGGGTGGGTAGATGACTAATAATTGTGGCATTCGTTAAGCGCTTATTGTGTATCAAGCATGATTCTAGGCATTGGGGTAGATATAATAATAATAATGGCATTTATTAAGCACTTACTATGTGCAAATAATAATAATGGCATTTTTTAAGCGCTTACTATGTGCAGAACACTGTTCTAAGTGCTGGGGGGGATACAAGGTGATAATAATAATAATAATAATGATGGCATTTGTTAAGCACTTACTGTGTGCAGAGCACTGTTCTAAGCGCTGGATACAAGGTGACCAAGTTGTCCCACGTGGGGCTCACAGTCTTAATCCCCATTTTACAGATGAGGTAACCGAGGCTCAGAGAAGTTAAGTGACTTGCCCAAGGTCACACAGCTGACAAGTGGCGGGAGCCGGGATTTGAACCCCTGACCTCTGACTCCAAAGCCCGGGCTCTTTCCACTGAGCCACGCTGCTTCTGCTGTTCTAAGCGCTGATACAAGGTAGTCAGTTTGGACGCAGTCCCCGTCCCACATGGGGCCCCCAGGCTTGGTCCTCATTTTACAGATGAGGTAACTGAGGCACAGAGAAGTGAAGTGACTTGCCCAAGGTCACATAGCAGACATGTGGCAGAGCTGGGATTAGAACCCACAACCTCTGACTCCCAAGCCTGGGCTCTTTCCACTGAGCCATGTAACTTTTTACTTACTCCTTATTTTTAAGAAGCTTATAGTCTAGAGGGGAAGACCAACATTAAAATAAATTACAGATAGGGGAAGCAGTAGAAAAGAAAAAGATGTGTGTGCTGTGTAGACGGGAATTAAAATGCCTGAAGGATACAGTTCCAAGAACATAGGCGACGCAATGGGGAGGGTAAATAGGGTGGGGAAAAGCGAGGTGTGTCAGGAAAAGCTTCTTGAGAAGCAGCGTGGCTCAGTGGAAAGAGCCTGGGCTTTGGAGTCAGAGGTCATGGGTTCGAATCCCGGATCCACCACATGTCTGCTGTGTAACCTTGGGCAAGTCACTTAACTTCTCTGAGCCTCAGTTCCCTCATCTGTAAAATGGGGATTAAGACTGTGAGGCCCCCTGTCGGACAACCTGATCACCTTGTATCTCCCCAGCGCTTAGAACAGTGCTTTTTCACATAGTAAGCGCTTAACAAATGCTATCATTATTATTATTCTTGGAAGGGGTATAATTTTTATCAGAGCCTTGAGAAGCGGTCTAGCCTAGTGGAAAGAACATGGGCTTGGGAGCCAGAGGACCCGAGTTCTAATCCCAGCTCTGCCACTTGTCTGCTGTGCTACCCTGGGCAAGTCACTGAACGTCTCTATGCTTCACTTCATCTGTAAAATGGGGATTAAATCAATCAATCAATCAATCAATCAATCGTATTTATTGAGCGCTTACTGTGTGCAGAGCACTGGACTAAGCGCTTGGGAAGTACAAGTTGGCAACATATAGAGACAGTCCCTACCCAACAGTGGGCTCACAGTCTAAAAATCCTCTTCCCTCCAATTTTAGACCTTGAACCCTCTGTGAGACAAGGACTGTGTCCACCCTGATTATCTTGTATTTACCCCAGTGTTTAGAAGAGTGATAGACACATATAATATCATAAAATTTTTTAAAAAAACAGATGGGGATATGGTCTGTCAGATAAGGAAGGTCAGTGAGTGAGACGAGAATGAGGCACAGTGAGTTGGTTGGTGTTACAGGAGTGCAGGGTGCAGGCTGGTCAGTGAAATGAGGTAGGAGGGGGCAAGCTGAGTGCCTTAAAGCAGTGTGGCTCAGTGGAAAGAGTACGAGTTTGGGAGTCTGAGGTCATGGGTTTGAATCCCGGCTCCTCCACTTGTCTGTTGTGTGACTTTGGGCAAGTCACTTACCTTCTCTGGGCCTCAGTGACCCCATCTGGAAAATGGGGATTAAGACTGTGAGCCCCATGTGGGACAACCTGATCACCTGGTATCCCCCCCTACAGCGCTTAGAACAGTGCTTTGAACATAAGTAAGTGCTTAACAAATGCCATCATTATTAATAAGGGAGTTCCTGTTTGAGAAGGTGCATAGGCAACCACTGGAGATTTTGGAGGAATGGGGAGACAGGTGCAGAATGACTTTTTTTTTAGAAAAATGATCTGGCCAGCAGAATGAAGTGGAGAGGGGAAGAGACTGAAGGCAGGGAGGTCAGCGAGGAAGCTGATGTAGAAGTCGAGGTTGACAAGTGCTTGGACAAGCGTGGCAGAAGTCTGGCTGGAGAAGAAGGGGAGGGTTCTAGAGATGTTGTGGAGGTAGAACTGACAGGATTTTATGACAGACTAAACATGCAGGTTAAATGAGAAAGATGAGTTGAAGATAATGCCACGGTGGCGGGCTTGTTTGGAGGATGGTGATGTTATCTACGGTGATGGGAAATTCGATCATTCATTCGATTCTATTTATTGAGCGCTTACTGTGTTCCGAGCACTGTAAAAGGCATTTGGGAGAGTGCAATATAATGATAAACAAGGGGAGGGGAAGGTTTGGGCGGGAAGATGAGGAGTTCTGTTTTGGCCTTGTTAAGTTTGGGGTGTCGGTGGGACATAATAGTAATAATAATAATGAAGAAGCAGCATGGCTCAGTGGAAAGAGCACGGGCTTTGGAGTCAGTGGTCATGAGTTCAAATCCTGGCTCCGCCAATTATCAGCTATGTGACTTTGGGCAAGTCACTTAACTTCTCTGTGCCTCAGTTACCTCATCTGTAAAATGGGGACTAAGTCTGTGAGCCCCACGTGTGACAACCTGATCACCTTGTATCCCCCCAGCACTTAGAACAGTGCTTCGCACATAGTAAGCGCTTAATAAATGCCATTATTATTATTATTATTATTATTATTTATGATGGTGTTTGTTAAGCGCTTACTATGTGCAAAGCTGGGGGGATACAAGGTGATCAAGTTGTCCCACGTCGGGCTCACAGTCTTAATCTAAGTAGAGATGGCCTTTAGGTAGAAGGAAATGGAAGACGAGATGTCAGTTTCTTGTTCTATTTCTTGGACTGCAGATGGTCTTCCCGCGTCCCTCTTCAGTCCCCGGGGACGGCTCCCCCACCAAGGTAACGGCCCCAATGGGCAGGTGGGTCAGCGGGCGGCTGGACCGTGGGGAAGGGTCAGGCTGGGGTGGGGACGTTCAGGGATACCAACCTTTCCTCTTCCCTTCAGGCCCAGCCCGGAATCCACTCCTTGCGTCCCCGGACTTTCCCGTCACCCAACAAATGCCTCTATTGCACCGCCCTCATGCTGGGGCTCAGCTGCCAGGGGCTGTACTGTGAGGGTGAGAGGATTCCCCCATCCCACCCCTGCTGCCCACCCCGTCTACTTCCCGCTGGGACTCCTCTGACCCGGAGACCCTCACCCACTCTCCTCCCTTCCCCTCCCAGCGACCGGCACCCAGGGCCCTCCCTCATTAGGCGACTCCCTTCCCGCGTCCCTGCCTCCACCCGGCTGGGCCTCTGCCCCCGGACCTCACTGCCACCTGCCTCTCTACCCGCTCCCAGCGTGTGGCTATTTTTGCCACGTGGCATGTGCCCCTCTGGCACCTCCCTGCCCTGTGCCTCAGGAGCTGCTCCGCACCGTCCTGGGGGTGAACCCCGAAACGGGCATTGGCACGGCCTATGAGGGGTATCTGTCGGTGAGTTGGACTGGGGGTTGGGTATCTGGGGCCTGGGGGAGAGGGCAACTGGACTCCGGTGGGTAGAGCTGGAGTTTTGGGGGCCAGGACTTGAGGGGGAGAGCTGGCGGGGCGGGGAGGTGATTGGGCCCCAGAAGATAGGGCTGAAGTTGTGGGGTGGGTGGCTGGGACTTGGGGGGAAGAGATCTGAGGGCAGGCATCTAGGCCCCGGGGTGCGGATAGAGCATCGCAGGACGGAGGCCCGGTTCCCCTTTGCCACCCGTGACGTGACCTGGGCCGACCTAGGTACCCCGCCCCTCGGGAGTCCGCCGGGGCTGGCAGAGGATGTTCGCCACCCTCAGCGATTTCCGCCTCCTGCTTTACGATGCCCCCGACGCCCGGGTCCCCCCAGCGAGCCACGCGCTGGCACAAGTGCTGGATTTGAGGTGGGTATTGAGCTGAATATAACTGGTCCTGGAGGAGGACTGGGTGGGGGGAGCTCCTCTGGGGTAGGGGCAGGCCTTGGGGGGGGGGGGTGCCACTCCAGGGCACAATGTGGGGGCATCACTGACCCCTGCTCTTTGGGCACTAGGGACCCCCAGTTCTCAGCGACCCCTGTCCTGGCCTCTGATGTCATCCACGCCCAAACTCGAGAGCTGCCCTGCATCTTCCGCGTGAGTGGTGGCATCCTAGGGGCCCCGGAGGGGGTTGGGGGCAGGAACGTCTCAGAATAGGCAGTCCCCTGTCTTCGCTGTGGACCCTCCATCCACACTGGGAATTACCCACCCGCTGCCCGCCTCCCAGGGTAGGCGTTGCTAGACCGTGCGGTGGGTGGGGGGAAGAGGGGAGCTGGCCCCAGGGCCAGCCGGGCCCACTCCGGACCGTTGGTGTGAACTGTCACGCCAACAGCCCAGCGTGGCCTAGAGAGGCAGTGAGGCCTAATGGAAAGAGCACGGGCCTAGACGTCAGAGGACATGGGTTCTAATCCCTGCTCCGCCACACGTCTGCGGGGTGACCTTGGGCAAGTCACTTAATTTGTCTGTGCCTCATCTGTAAAATGGAGATTAAGACTGTGAGCCCCAGGTGGGACGAGGGACTGTGTCATTCATTCATTCATTCAATGGAGGTTAATCAATCAATTGTATTTATTGAGCACTTACTGTGTGCAGAGCACTGTACTAAGCGCTTGGGAAGTCCAAGTTGGCAACATATAGAGGCGGTCCCTACCCAACAGCGGGCTCACAGTCTAGAAGGGGGAATCAGGTGTCCGACCTGATTACCCTGTATGTATCCCAGTGCTTAGAGCGGTGCTTGGCGCATAGTAAGCGCTTAACAAATACCACAGTTATTATGATTGACAACTGTCTGGGCAGTCGGCCCTCAGCCCAGCGCCCGGACCTCGAATCGCGCTTGGGGCCAAGGAGCCGTGACTCGGCCGGGCGGGTCGGAGCCACCCGAACGGTGCCCGGGCAAGGTGCCAGGCCCCCCATGGCCCCCAGGCCGACCCTCGGACCCTCGCCTCCCCCAGGTGACGGCTTCCCAGCTGACGGTGCCGCCCACCCTGTGCTCGGTCCTGCTGCTGGCCGAGAGCGAGGAGGAGCGGGGCCGCTGGCTTCAGGTGCTCGGGGAGCTGCAACGCCTCCTGCTAGACACCCGCCCCCGGCCCCTGCCCATCTACACCCTCAAGGAGGCCTACGACAACGGGCTGCCCCTTCTCTCCCACACCCTCTGTGCCGCCGTTGTCGGTGAGGCCCGGGGGCGGGTGGCGGGGGCGATGCATCCTCGTCTGGCGGGAGGCAATGGGGAGGGGGTGGCTGCTTAAGGGGCAGCATCCTGGCAGAGCACGGGCTTGGGAGCCAGAGGTCGTGGGTTCGAATCCCGGCTCCGCCACCTGTCAGCTGTGCGACTCTGGTCGAAGTCACTTGGCCTCCGTGACCTCATCTGTAAAATGGGGATCGAGGCTGTGAGCCCCACGTGGGACAACCTGATCACTTTGAAGCAGCGTGGCTCAGTGGAAAGAGCCCGGGCTTTGGAGTCAGAGGTCATGGGTTCGAATCCCACTCTGCCACACGCCTGCTGTGGGACCTTGGGCAAGTCACTTCACTTCTCTGAGCCTCAGTTACCTCATCTGGAAAATGAGGATTAAGACTGTGAGCCCCATGTGGGACAACCTGATCACCTTGTATCCCCCCAGCGCTTAGAACAGTGCTTTGCACATAGTAAGCGCTTAACAAATGCCATTATTATTATTATTATTACCCCAGCGCTTCAAACACTGCTTGGCACATAGTGGGTGCTTAACAAATGCCATCATTATTATTGCTGCTACTACTAATGGGTTGGTAGGAGGAGGCCTGGGCCTCGAGGGCAGCGGGTGCCCCCGGCGTGGCATGGTGCAGACCCTCAGCTCCGGGCTTCCTTCCCTCCTTTTTCAGACCGGGAGCGCCTGGCGCTGGGCACGGAAGAGGGCCTCTTCGTCATCCACCTCCGCAGTAACGGTGAGGGGAGGCCAGAACGCCAGGGGCCGGGAGGACCGAGGGAGCCACCATTCATTCACTCATCCATTCATTCATTCATTCAATCGTATTTATTGAGCGCTTACTATGTGCAGAGCACTGTACTAAGCGCTTGGGAAGTACAAGTCGGCAACGTATAGAGACGGTCCCTACCCAACAACGGGCTCACAGTCTAGAAGGGGGAGACAGGCAACAAAACAAAACTTGTGGACAGGTGTCATCAGAACAAATAGAAATAAAGCTAGATGCACTTCCATAACAAAATAAATAGAATAGTAAATATGTACAAGTAGAATAAATAGAGTAATAAATCTGTACAAACATATATACAGGTACTTTTGCCAACATGTTGCCAACTTGTACTTCCCAAGCGCTTAGTACAGTGCTCTGCACACAGTAAGCGCTCAATAAATACGATTGATTGATTACTGTGGGGAGGGGAAGGAGGTAGGGCGGGGGGTGGGGAGGAGGAGAGGAAAAAGGGGGCTCAGTGTGGGAAGGCCTCCTGGAGGAGGTGAGCTCTCAGTAGGGTTTTGAAGGGAGGAAGAAAGTTAGCTTGGCGGATGTGCGGAGGCATTCCAGGCCAGGGGGAGGACATGGGCCAGGGGTTGACGGCGGGACAGGCGAGAACATTCATTCAATCGTATTTACTGAGCGCTTCCTGTGTGCAGAGCACTGGACTAAGCACTTGGAAAGCACAATTGGGCAAGAGATAGAGACAGTCTCTACCCAACAACGGGCTCACAGTCTAGAAGGGTGGAGACAGACCAAAACACCAGGAAGAGGTGACTGGAGCGGGAGGCGGTAGGGACTGTCTGGGGTGGGGCGCGGAGCCCTTCCCCACAGCACCTGTATATATGTATATATGTTTGTACATATTTATTACTCTATTTATTTATTTATTTATTTTCCTTGTACATATCTATTCTATTTATTTTATTTTGTTAGTATGTTTGGTTTTGTTCTCTGTCTCCCCCCTTTTAGACTGTGAGCCCACTGTTGGGTAGGGACTGTCTCTATATGTTGCCAATTTGGACTTCCCAAGCGCTTAGTACGGTGCTCTGCACATAGTAAGCGCTCAATAAATACGATTGATGATGATGAGGGTGACCCCCTGCCCCCCGTCCCCCTCCCCAGATATCTTCCAGGTGGGGGACTGTAAGCGTGTCCAACGTCTGGCGGTGTGCCCTCCGGCCGGGCTCCTGGCCGTGCTGTGCGGCCGCGGGCCCAGCATCCGCCTCTTCCCGCTGGGCGAGCTGGAAAGTGGCGAGGCGGCGGGCATCAAGATCCCCGAGTCCCGCGGCTGCCTGGCATTGGCGGCAGGGCTGATCCTGCAGGCCAGCACGCCCGTGCTCTGCCTGGGCGTCAAGAGGCAGGTGCTGTGCTTCCAGCTGAGCCCCGGGCCCGGGCCGGGACCCCGGCACCGGCGCATCCGCGAGCTGCAGGCCTCCGCGCCCGTGCAGAGCCTGGGCCTGCTGGGCGACCGCGTGTGCGTGGGGGCGGCCGGGGCCTTCGCCCTGCACCCGCTGCTCAACGAGGCGGCACCCCTGGCCCTGGGCACGGCCGAGGAGCTGCGGGGCGCCGGGCCGTGCGAGGCGCTGGGCGTGCTGGAGCTCAGCCTCAGTGAGTTCCTGCTCCTCTTCGCCGCTGCCGGGGTCTACGTGGACGCCAGCGGCAGGAAGTCCCGACCGCGGGAGCTGCTCTGGCCCGCCGCCCCCTGTGGCTGGGGTGAGACTCGAACCCCGGACCCTGGGCCTCCGGACCCCGGGCCAAGGGCCAGGGGAGGTGGCTGGGGTGAAATCTAGGAGCAGTGTGGCTTCGTGGAAAGAGCCCAGGCTTGGGTGTCAGAGGTCGTGGGTTCTAATCCCGGCTCTGCCACCTATAATAATAATAATAATGGCATTTGTTAAGTGCTTACTATGTGCAGAGCACTGTTCTAAGCACTGGGGGGGATACAAGGTGATCAAGTTGTCCTACGTGGGGCTCACAGTCTTAATCCCCATTTTGCAGGTGAGGTAACTGAGGCTCGGAGAAGTTAAGTGACTTACCCAAGGTCACACAGCAGACATGTGGTGGAGTCGAGATTCGAACCCATGACCTCGGACTCCAAAGCCCGTGCTCTTTCCACTGAGCCATGCTGCTTCCCTAAGGTCTGTGTGACCTTGGACAAGTCACTTCACTTCTCTGGGCCTCAGTGACCTCACCTGGAAAATGGGGATGAAGACTGTGAGCCCCACATGGGACAACTTGATTACCTTGTATCTCCCCCATTCATTCATTCATTCATTCATTCATTCATTCATTCAAGCGTATTTATTGAGTGCTCACTGTGTGCAGAGCACTGTACTAAGCGCTTGGGAAGTACAAGTTGGCAACATATAGAGGCAGTCCCTACCCAACAGCTGGCTCACAGTCTAGAAGGGGGAGAACAGTCTAGAAGGGGGAGAATGTTTAGAACAGTTTAGAACAGTGCTTGGCACATAGCGCTTTAACAAATACCATCATTATTATTAGGAGAAGCAGCGTGGCTTGGTGGAAAGAGACTGGGCTTGGGAGTCAGAGGTCATGGGTTCTAATCCCGGCTCCGCCACTTGTCTTCTGTGTGACCTTGGGCAAGTCACTTTGCTTCTCTGTGCCTCAGTTCCCTCATCTGTAAAAGGGGGATATCTCCTTGTTTCTCCCCCAGCGCTTAGAACAGTGCTCGGCACATAGGAAGCACTTAACAAATATCATCATCATTATTATTATTATTATTATTAGGATGAGCATCGGGGCCTATACGGATTGGTGAGGGTGGGGGTGAGGCCTAGAGTGAGCCACAGGGTGGAGGGACGGGGGCTCGGTTTCTCCATCTCGTGGTGATGGGGTGGGGCTCGAGGACAGCTCCCTCCCCCTCCCTAATAATAATAATACTAACTAGTTATAATGACGGTATTCATTCAGCGCTTACTATGTTCCAAGCACTGTTCTAAGTGCTGGGGGAGATACAAGGTCACCAGGGGCTCACAGGCTTCATTCCCAGTTTCCAGATGAGGGAACTGAGGCACAGAGAAGTGAAGTGGCTTGCCCAAGGTCACACAGCAGGCCAGCGGGGGAGCCAGGATTAGAACCCACAACCTGTGGCTCCCAGGTCTGCGCTCTTTCCCCTAAGCCACGCTTTGTTTCGGTCTCCCTCCCTCCTTGTCCCCTTCCTCCTCCAGGGTACACGACTCCGTACCTGACGGTGTTCAGTGAGAACGCGATTGACGTGTTTGACGTGAGGAAAGCCGAGTGGGTCCAGTCCGTGCCACTCAAGAAGGTAAGGAGATGGGACCACCAGGCCCCGTCCAGTACAGTCCAGTCCCATCCAGACCGGTCCTGTTCCGTCCAGTTCCGTTCAGACCGGTCCAGTCCCGTCCGGTCCCATCCAGTCCCATCCAGACTGGTCCAGTCCCGACCAGTCCGGTCCTGTCCCATCCAGTTCCGTCCAGACTGGTCCAATCTCATCCGGTCCCATCCTGACCAATCCAGTCCCATCCAGTCCCGTCCTGACCAGTCCGGTCCCATCTGGTCCAGTCCTGTCCGGTCCCATTCTGACCAGTCCAGTCCCATCTGGTCCCATCCAGACCAGTCCAGTCCCCTCCGGTCCCATCCAGACCAGTCCAGTCCCATCCGGTCCGATCCTGTCCTGACCAGTCCAGTCCCATCCGGTCCCATCCAGACCAGTCCGTTCCCGTCTGGTCCCGTCCTGACCACTCTGGTCCAATCCGGTCCCATCCAGACCAGTGTAGTCCCATCTGGTCCCGTCCAGACCAGCATAGTCCCACCCAGTCCCGTCCAGACCAGTCCGGTCCCATCCGGTCCCGTCCTGATCACTCCGGTCCCATCCGGTCCCATCCAGACCAGTGTAGTCCCATCCGATCCCGTCCTGACCGGTCTGGTCCCATCCAGACCAGTCCAGTCCCGTCCGGTCCTATCCTTACCAATTTGGTCCAATCCGGTCCCATCCAGACCAGTCCAGTCCTGTCCGGTCCCGTCCAGACCAGTCCGGTCCCATCCGGACCCATCCGCGCCTCTCTTTGGACAGGTGCGGCCCCTGAACCCCGAAGGCTCCCTGTGCCTCTACGGCTCCGAGAAAATCCGATTGACCTACCTCAGGAACAGACTGGCCGGTGCGTGGGGATTTTGGACCTGGGTGGATCCTTCTCCCCAGGATCAATCAATCAGTCAGATGTATTTATTGAGCACTTACTGTGTGCAGAGCACTGTACTAAGCACTTAATAATAACCATTGTGGTATTTGTTCAGCGCTTACTATGTGCCAGGCACTGTAAAGATAATAATAATAGGGTATTTGTTAAGCACTTACTGTGTGCCAAGCCTTGTTCTAAGCACTAGGGTAGATACAAGGCCATCGGGTTGTCCCAAGTGGGGCTCACAGTCTTAATCGCCATTTTACAGATGAGGGAACTGAGGCACAGAGAAGTGAAGTGGCTTGCCCAAGGTCACACAGCAGACAAGTGAGCCCGTTGTTGGGTAGGGATTGTCTCTATCTGTTGCCGAATTGTACTTTCCAAGCGCTTAGTACAGTGTCTGCACACAGTAAGCACTCAATAAATTGATTGAATGAATGAATGACAGGTGGTGAAGGCGGGATTAGAACCCACGTCCTCTGACTCCCAAGCCCGGGCTCTTTCCACTAAAGCCACTAAGTGCTGGGGTGGGTACAGGCAAATTGGGTTGGACACAGTCCCTTTCCCACCATCTTAATCCCCATTTTACAGATGAGGAAACTGAGGCTCTGAAAAGCGAAATGAATTGCCCAAAGTCACATAGCAGACAAGTGGCAGTGCAGAGACTAGAATCCGAAACCGATCCCTGCCCTCAAGGAGTTACAGTCTAGAAGCAGCGTGGCTCAGTGGAAAGAGCGTGGGCTTGGGAGCCACAGGTCATGGGTTGGAATCCCACCTCCCCGACATGTCTGCTGTGTGACCTTGGACAAGTCACTTCACTTCTCTGTGCCTCAGTTCCCTCATCTGTAAAATGGGGATTAAGACTGCGAGCCCCACATGGGACAACCTCATCTCCTTGTATTCCCCCCAGCGCTTAGAACAGTGCTTTGCACATACTAAGCGCTTAACAAATAACAACATTATTATTATTATTAGAAGGGGAGACAGGCATTAATATAAATAGATTACAGCTATGAATTAGTGGTATTTATTAAGCATTTACTATACGCAGAGCACCTCATCTGTAAAATGGGGATTAAGACTGTGAACCCCATGTGGGACAACCTGATTACCTTGTATCTCCCCCAGTGCTTAGAACAGTGCTTGGCACATAGTAAGCGCTTAACAAATACCAAAATTATTATTATTATTATTACTAAACACTTGAGAGAGTTTAAGACAGCAGAATTAGCAGTCACGTTCCCTGCCCAAAAGAAGTTTATAGTCTGGAGGGGGAGACAGACAGACAACAGGAATAAATTAGTAATATATAATTTAAAGATACATACCTTAAGTACTGTGGGGTTGGAGGAGGGGAGACTATCAAGTGTCCAAAGATCACAGAGTGGGTAGGGTGGCTATCACATGCTCAAAGAATACAGATCTGTCTCAATTCCCCCGCCAGCTTCTTTTGTTTTCTCCCTCACCTCCTCAAGAAATAAACTGTGCTAACCATTGGGGTAGATATGTAGAAAACCAGCGTGGCTCAGAGGAAAGAGTCCGGGCTCTGGAGTCAGAGGTCATGGGTTCAAATCCCAGCTCCGCCACTGGTCAGCTGTGTGACTTTGGGCAAGTCACTTCACTTCTCTGTACCTCATTTACCACATCTGTAAAATGGGGATTAAGACTGTGAGCCTCCCATGGGACAACCTGATAACCTTGTAACCTCCCCAGGGCTTAGAACGGTGCTTTGCACATAGCAAGCGCTTAATAAATGCCATCATCATTATTATTATTATAAATCAGCCCCTGCCCCACACGGCTCAAAGTCTAAGTGGGGTGGGGGGAGAACAACTGCTCTTCATTCATTCATACGATTCATTCAATCGTACTTATTGAGCGCTTACTGTGTGCAGAGCGCTGTACTAAGCGCTTGGAAAGTACAATTCGGCAATAGAGACAATCGCTGCCCACACCGGGCTTAAGAAATCCCCATGTGAGCCTCCCATGGGACAACCTGATCACCTTGTAAACTCCCCAGTGCTTAGAACAGTGCTTTGCACGTAGTAAGCGCTTAATAAATGCCATCATTATTATTATTATTATTGAGCACTTACAGTGTGCAGAGCACTGTATTAAGCACTTGGAAAGTACAATTTGGCAATAAAGAGAGACAATCCCTGCCCACACCGAGGTTACCATGCCCACTGGGGGCTCTAACAATGTCACCAGGACCCCCCATCCCCAGATCTCAATGATGAAACTAAAATCCCCCAAAGGGAGCATCCTCTACACTGTCCCGAGAGCAGCGCCGGCAAGCAAAGTGGGAGCAGGAATGGTCAGTTGCTGATTCTTGGGATAGCCCTCTGCCTCTGTGGTTTGTGGCTTGGGAAACAGCATAGTCTAGTGGAAAGAGTACCAGCCCGGGAGTCAGATGACGTGGGTTCTATTCCCGGCTCCGCCACGCGTCTCCTGTGTGTCCTTGGGCAAGTCACTTCATCATCAATAGTATTTATTGAGTGCTTACTGTGTGCAGAGCACTGTACTAAGCGCTTGGGAAGTCCAAGTTGGCAACATAGAGAGACAGTCCCTACCCAACAGTGGGCTCACAGTCTAAAAGGGGGAGACAGAGAACAAAACCAAACATACTAACAAAATAAAATAAATAGAATAGATATGTGCAAGTAAAATAAAATAAATAAATAAATAGAGTAATAAATATGTACAAGCATATATAAATATATATGGCCTCAGTTACCTCATCGATAAAATGGGGATGAGAATGTGAGCCCCACATGGGCCAGGGACTGTGTCCAACCTGATTATCTTGAATCAATCCCCGTGGTTAGAAGAGTGCTTGGCACATAGTAAGTGCTTAACAAATACCATGATTATTGTTCATTCATTCATTCAATCGTATTTATTGAGCGCTTACTGTGTGCAGAGCACTGTACTAAGCGCTTGGGAAGTACAAGTCGGCAACATACAGAGACGGTCCCTACCCAGCAGTGGGCTCACAGTCTAGAAGGGGGAGACAGACAACAAAACAAAACATAGGAACAAAATAAAATGAATAGAATAGTAAATATGCACAATAATAATAATAATAATAATGGCATTTATTAAGTGCTTACTATGTACAAAGCACTGTTCTAAGCGCTGGGAAGTCTATTTTACAAGTAAAATAGAGTAATAAATCTGTACAGAGATATTTACAGGTGGTGTAGGGAGGGGAAGGAGATAAGGCGGGGGGGATGGGGAGGAGATGGGGTTTCAATAAGGGGAGAGTAGTCGTCTGTCAGATACGAGGAGGGAGGGTGTTCCAGAGGTCGGGGGTGAGAAAGAGAAGATGGAGGTAGGGTGTAAAGGTTAGGATAACGTCCGTCTCCTCCTCTAGACTGTAAGCTCACCGTGGGCAGGGAAAGTGTCTAATACTAGTCATAATTTGGTATTTGTTAAGAGCCTACTTTGTGCCTAGCACGGTACTGCACTGTAAGCTCGTCACGGGCAGAGAAAGTGTTTGCTGATTGTGGTGTGTTGTACACTCCTAAGTGCTTAGTAGAGTGCTCTGTACGTAGTAAGTGCTCAATCAATCAATCGTATTTATTGAGCGCTTACTGTGTGCAGAGCACTGTACTAAGCGCTTGGGAAGTACAAGTTGGCAACATATAGAGACAGTCCCTACCCAACAGTGGGCTCACAGTCTAATAAATGCCACTGACTGACTTATATCACGCTCCCCCATGCATTGGTAGACGCGTTCCCTGCCCACAATGAGCTTAGAGTCTAGAGGGGCTGTATTTCAAGACATTACTCTACCTCAGATTCAATATTCCAGGACCTCATAGTTGGAAGGTAAATATCATCTGGTTACCTTGCCCTGGTACCTGAGATTCTGCTCGTGTGCCAGTGGCCCAGGGCACTGCCCCGGTGGCCCTGCGAGGTTGGGAGGGTGGCCCGACGCCGGAGTTGAAGTGGGATGCGTCCACACCTGGGGCTGGTTCTGGTGCCTGGGATAAGGGGATGCGTCCACACCGCGGGTCTGATGCCATGGCGGTCCACCCCGACTCCCGCCCCGCAGAGAAGGACGAGTTTGACATCCCGGACCTGACGGACAACAGCCGACGTCAACTGCTGCGCACGAAGAGCAAACGGCGCTTCTCCTTCCGCGTCTCGGAGGAGCAGAGGCAGCAGCAGCGCAGGTAGGCCGGCCGGGCCTGCAGAAGCAGCGACGCTCAGTGGCTAGAGCCCGGGCCTGGAGTCACGAGGGCCTGTGTTCTAATCCCGGCTCCGCCACGTGTCTGCCGTGTGACCTTGGGCAAGTCGCTTCGCTTCTATAATAATAATAATAATAATGATGGCATTTATTAAGCGCTTACTATGTGCAAAGCACTGTTCTAAGCGCTGGGGAGGTTACAGGGTGATCAGGTTGTCCCACGGGGGGCTCACAGTCTTAATCCCCATTTTCCAGATGAGGTAACTGAGGCCCAGAGAAGTTAAGTGACTTGCCCAAAGTCACACAGCTAAGTGGCGGAGCCGGGATTTGAACCCCTGACCTCTAACTCCAGCGCCCGTACTCTTTCCACTGAGCCACGCTGCTTCTCTCTGACAGGAAGCAGCGTGGCTCAGTGGAAAGAGCCCAGGCTTTGGAGTCAGAGGTCAGGGGTTCAAATCCCGGCTCTGCCAATTGTCAGCTGTGGGACTTTGGGCAAGTCACTTCACTTCTCTGGGCCTCAGTTCCCTCATCTGTTAGAAGGGGATTAAGACTGTGAGCCCTCCGTGGGACAACCCGATCACCTTGTAACCTCCCCAGTACTTAGAACAGTGCTTTGCACATAGTAAGCGCTCAATAAATGCCATTATTATTATTATTATTAGCTGTAAAGTCGGTATTATAGCAACAATGATGGTATTTGTTAAGCACTTACTATGTGCCAAGCACTGTTCTAGTGTAAGCCCCATGTGGGACAGGGACTGTGTCCAGCTCGATTTAACAGTAGGAATTGTCTGTATCTGTGGCCAAATTGTACTGTCCAAGCACTTAATACAGTGCTTTGCACACAGTAAGCGCTCAATAAATATGATTGAATGAATGATTGAATAGACTGTGAGCCCATTGTTGGGTAGGGACCGTCCCTATATGTTGCCGACTTGTACTTCCCAAGTGCTTAGTACAGTGCTCTGCACACAGTAAGTGCTCAATAAGCAATGTGGAAGCAGCGTGGCTCAGTGGAAAGAGCATGGGCTTTAGAGTCAGAGTTCATGGGTTCGAATCCCGGTTCCGCCAATTGTCAGCTTTGTGACTTTGGGCAAGTCACTTAACTTCTCTGGGCCTCAGTTACCTCATCTGTAAAATGGGGATGAAGACTGTGAGCCCCCCGTGGGACAAATCTGATCACCTTGTAACCTCCCCAGCGCTTAGAACAGTGATTTCACATAGTAAGTGCTTAATAAATGCCATCGTTATTATTATTATTAATAAATATGATTGAATGAATGAATGAATGGTGTCTACCCCAGCACTTAGAACAGTGTTTGACACATAGTCAGCCCTTAACAAGTACCATAATTATTATTATTATTAGCCAGCTGGGACCGCTGTTGGGTAGGGACCTTCTCTATATGTTGCCAACTTGTACTTCCCAAGTGCTTAGTACAGTGCTCTGCACACAGTAAGCGCTCAATAAATACAATTGAGTGAATGATGGGGCCGGGCGAACGAGATCCTCCCTGCCGCCTGGGAGCTGAGCCAATTCCCCGGGAAGGTTGTAGGGTGGGCATAGGTGGGCTTGGGAACCCCTGAACCTAGACTGTGAGCTCATTGTGGGCAGGAAGGTGTCTTTTTGTTTTTATATTGTACTCTCCCAAGCGTTGAGTACAGTGCTTTGCACACAGTAAGCGCTCAATTAATACGTTTGAGTGAATGAATGAACCATCGGAAGGGGTGGGGCCACCGGGGGGTGTGGGTGACGACCTTCTTTGTCTCTCCCCCACTTGTCATTCCCTTCCAGGGAGATGCTGAAAGACCCCTACGTGCGCTCCAAATTCATCTCCCTTCCCACCAATTTCAACCACCTGGTGCACATGGGCCCCGGGGACGGCCGGACGCCCACTAAGGACCAGGCTTCGGTGAGAACCAGAGCCCTAGGGCCCGCCCACACCCACTGGGGAGGGCAGCCAGGGTCCCGGGAGGGCACCCACCCATACACTCACACTCACACGCCCACGGGCCGGAGCATGGACCGACCCCCCTTGCCCTCAGCCCCCGCAAAGCACAATGCAGACGGGAGGCCGGCTTCTGGCGGAGTGGGTGTCCCTGAGGGCAGGGACTGAGGCATTCTGAGCCCCTGTCCCTCTGCCCCCCGGGTGGGCTAAGCCCCGGGGGACCCGATCGCTAAGTGTGGTCCAACACCCGGTTGCAGTCCGCCGAGACGAAGACCCGCGGAGCCCCGGGTCCCATCCTGACCAGGCCCCACAGCTTCTCCGAGGCACCCAGACGTCCGGTGTCCATGGGGAGTGAGTTCCTCGCTGGGGAGGCGGACATTGGTAAGGACCTGGACATCCACCCGACCCCTCAGAGCCCCCCACTTCTGCTCCAGGGCTCTGGGTGGTGACCGGGTCTCTCTGCCCTTCTCTCCGGCCAGCGAAATGCAAACCCAGAACCTCCCTCTCCAGTGAGTCCATGTCCTGCCCTCAGGACCCCCTGACCCCGGTGGCTTCGTTGAGCCAGGTGAGAGAGCCGAGGGGGCTGGGCTGGCCTGGGCAGGGGGAGGGAAGGGACCACCTCCCCTCACCGCCCCCCCCGGATCCAGGGTTACCACACATATCTTCATGCTGAGGCCATCACAGGTCTCCCCAGCTTTTTCCCCATCCCTGCCCGCTGCTGGGGGCTCTGATCTCCGCCACCCTCCCGGCTGCCTAAATGTCAGGAGGTACCCGTCCATTGTGACAGGCGGGGCTCCCCGCTGCCCCCCTCACCGACCACCCCGTTCCTCCCCGCAGATCTCCGAGCGACCGAGGAGCCTGCCGCCGGTCCCCGTCTCTGAGAGCTCCCCCTGATGCCGCCCCCCGTGGGGGGCCTGCGCCCCCACCCCAGGGAGGATCCCAAACCCCCGTTCTGGCCTGGCCTTCGAGAGACCCCATTGGGGGGGGGGGGGGGGGGCGGCTAGACCATCCCCTGCTGGTCAGTGTGGCGTGAGGTCACCAGGCCCCCTTCTAGAAGAGCTGGCCAGGCTGGTGCTGCCAGGAGGCCTAGGAGCCAGAGAGGATGAGAACCCTGTTTCCTCCAGAAGCCATTGCATGGTTTGAACCGTCCAGGGGGGCTGGGGCAGGCCCGGGGACCCACTCCGAGGCCCGAACAGCCCAGAGCTGTCTGTCACCCTCCCCGCCCAACCCGATGGCCTCATTCAACCCTACCCAAAGTGCCCCTCGCCACCCCCTCCTCCTCTCAGGAGGCTCCCAGGTCCATTAGATTCCCAGCTGGAGAGCCCCTCCCTCCCATCCCCGCCACCCATGTGGGCTGAGGGGAGCACAGTGTTAGCCATAGTGTTAGCTTCATGGCTGTAACAGGATCACGGCTCCTCATCGGGCCTCTAGTTGGGGCCTACGAGGCCCGGGCTTCTCCCTGCAGCTCAGCCTGAGGAGGAACCAGGGGCGCCCCAGGGCGAGTCTGCCCAGCCGCTCGGGGACATCTGTGTCACCACCCTACTCCCCACTGCCGTCCCGTCGTCCTTTACCCTGCCCACCCGCCCTGCCCCAATGGTGGTATCCGTGCCAAAGCCCCACGTCCCCAGCTGGGAGGGAGGGATGGGGAGGGGAGAGCAGTGCAGAGGCCAAGAGAGACCTCCAGGGAGGAAGGACGAGGCCACAGAGCCGAGCGAAGGAAAGGATCAGGAGGAAGGGAAGTTATGGAAGGGGATGGACGGGAACATCGGAGGGAAGAACCTAACTTTGCCGCCGTCTGGGCTCCGGCCCGGGTAGGGGATCTGGACTCTGTGCCGAACTCGCCAGATCCTCCTGGGGGCCGTCCCCGGCCCGTGGCTGGAAACCCGTCCAGGAACCAGAGCCAGGCAGAGGTCAGAGCTAGCCATGACTGAAGGGAGAGACGGCGGGGGCGAGAGATACACAATTTGGGGGAAATATCTACAGATGGTGTCAGGGAGCTATTTGGCGAGAGAGAGACAGGGACGGATCGAGAGAGATGGGTGATGTCTAACAGGAGAGACAGAGAAGGGGAGACAGAAGGAAAGAGGTGGGTTGGAGAGGTAGAGAGATGGGAGCTCAGACAGAGTTCAGTCAGTAAGTAGGACAGATTGAGATATCAAGAAAGACAGAGAGGCAAGAGGGAGAGGGAGCTATTTGGTGGGAGAGATGGAGATAATTGGAGAGAGACAAAGAGATGGGATTGAGAGGTAGTCTTCGGAGAGAGGTCCAGGGAAGAGACAGGGATACAGAGAGGGATATCGCAAAAGATGGAGAGAGATGGTATTAAGGGAGAGAGATGGGAGAGGGAACGCTCAAGTGGGAGAGATGGAGACAGGGAGAGGGCGGGAGAGAGATGGAAAGAGATGGGATGGAGGCGGCATAGAGAGATCGGAAGAGGAGAGATTGGGAAAGAGGGAAGATGGGATTGCGAGTCAGGAAGAGAAGAGGAGGCGGCATGGGGGCTGAGGGGTGGGTTAGGGAAAGTTTTATTTAAAGAAATTCCATCTAATCAGCCTGGCCAGATAGAGATGATTTTGCGGGGAGGGCTGTTGGGGGGGGCGGGGGAGTATTTATGACAAGCTAAATTGTGGGGAAGGGGGAGAGGGTTTGGGTTAGGGAGAGAATCCAGTTTGACTCTTTAACCCTTTGTGAGGGGGAAATGCTATTTTCAAGACTTCAACCGGTTGTGTATTAGGGAGTCATATGGGGGAGAATTTTATTATTATTATTATTGATAATATTATTATTATTGTTGTTATTATTTTTTTAAACTCCGCCTCAGCGTGGAGGGCAAGACAAGTATTTATCTAATGGCTTCCAGTGTTTTGTGGAAGGACAGATACAGATACAGACGTTCTGTGTGACTATCAGAAATCTAATAAAGGCTTCTTTGTAAATGCCCAGAGAGTTTCCTTCCCTCCCTCCCTCCCTCGTGCTGCTGTTGTCACTGAAAACAATGGGTTGGGCGGAGGGGCTGGGCATTTATTGAATATTACATATTCTAATCGATGCGAAGCTTGGGTAAGTTGGGTGGGGCAGGGGTGTGTGTTTGTGTGTGTCCCCATCCCTGTGCCCAGTTCAGCTCCCAAGTGAGAAGCAGCACGGCTTAATGGAAAGAGCCCGGGCTTGGGAGTCAAAGGACGTGGGTTCTAATCCCGGCTCCACCGCTTGTCTGCTGCGTGACCTTGGTCAAACCACTTAACTTCTCTGGGCCTCAGTTACTTCATCTGTAAAATGGGGGACCAAGACTGTGAGCCCCATGAGGGACAAGCTGATTACCTCGTATCTACCCCAGCGCTTAGGAGAGTGCTTGGCACATAGTAAGCACTTAATAAATACCAGTATTATTATTATTATACTTTGAGCCTCAGTTCCCTCATCTGTAAAATGGGGATTAAAACGGGGAGCCCCCCATGGGACAGCCTGATCATCTTGTAACCTCCCCAGTGCTTAGAACAGTGCTTTGCACATAGTAAGCGCTTAATAAATGCCAGTATTATTATTATTATCATTATTATTATTATTATTCTCTGGACCTCAGTTCCCTCATCTGTAAAATGGGGATTAAGACTGGGAGCCCCCCGTGGGACAACCTGATCACCTTGTAACCTCCCCAGCACTTAGAACGGTGCTTTGTACATAGTAAGTGCTTAATAAATGCCAACATCATCATCATCATACCATTATTATTATAATTATTATGGTAGAAGCAGCGTGGCTCAGTGGAAAAAGCATGGGCTTTGGAGTCAGAGATCATGGGTTCAAATCCCAGCGCCGCCAATGTCAGCTGTGTGACTTTGGGCAAGTCACTTAACTTCTCTGTGCCTCAGTGACCTCATCTGTAAAATGGGGATTAAGACTGTGAACGCCCCGTGGGACAGCCTCATCAGCTTGCAACATCCCCAGCGCTTAGAACAGTGCTTTGCACATAGTAAGCGCTTAATAAATGCCATTATTATTATTATGTGGTGTGATTGTGTGTGGTCCCTGTGCCCACGTCAGCTCCCGAATGGTGTGATTGTGTGTGTGTCCCTGTGCCCACGTCAGCTCCCAAGTGTTGATGGGGAAATCAATCCAACCTCCCCCCACCCCATTTTTTTTATGGCATTTGTTAAGCACTTACTATGTGCTAGCACTGGTGTAGCTACAAGGTTGGACTCAGTCCATCTTCCACATGAGGCTCCTATGCTTAATCCCCATTTTATAGACGAGGGAACTGAGGCCCAGAGAAATGAAGTGACTTGCCCAAGGTCACACAGCAGACACGTAGCAGAGTTGGGATTCGAATCCAGGTCCTTCTGACTCCCAAACCCATGCTCTATCCATCGGGCTTGGGGGTCAGCCTCTGTAGCTGCCCCTTCTGGCTTTCCAACCAAGACCCCCAGGCACTGCTGTATTTTTCCACTTCTTTTGTGGGGCAGCAGAAGGAGGGAGCCCCTCTCCCCGTCCCGCCCCGCCACCCAGCTAGAGAGGAACGGGACTCCTATGCCAGACCCCCACCCCCAAGGGGTCAGGGCGAAGCGATCACACTCCCTCCTTTCCTTCAAAACGTTATTAAAAACCCATTTTTTCCACGAGTCCTTCCCAGATTAGCCCCTCCAGGAGGACAACCATCCCATGGTTCCCCCAGGCCTCCTGGGACCCATGGTAGGGGCCTGATGCTTGGTGGGCTGGAGGGGCCGTCGAGTCAGACCATGGGCCTGTTCTGAAGCTTCGGACCTGGGGTGAAGCCCCCTCCCCTGTGTGGCCACGATTCTGTCATGGGTGTGTACGGACTGACTGTCGCAGGAGTGTGCATTGGCGGTTTTTCACGTCTTGATGTAGGTTTGAGGCTCCTGAACAGAGAAGTTTGTTCCGCTGGGCTCTCCACCGGGGCCTGCTGTAGGAATCGGCCCCTGTGTTTGACTAATTGATTGAAGAGGAGGTTGAAGGCACTCTTCGGGGCCTGAGCATTCAGTCAGTCACTCAGTTAATCATATTTATTGTATATATATGTATATATGTACAATAAATACATACCTCTCCCCCTCGTCCCCCTCTCCATTCCCCCCATCTTACCTCCTTCCCTTCCCCACAGCACCTGTATGTATGTATATATGTTTGTACATATTTATTACTCTATTTATTTATTTATTTTACTTGTACACGTCTATTCTATTTATTTTATTTTGTTAGTATGTTTGGTTTTGTTCTCTGTCTCCCCCTTTTAGACTGTGAGCCCACTGTTGGGTAGGGACTGTCTCTATATATTGCCAACTTGTACTTCCCAAGTGTTTAGTACAGTGCTCTGCACACAGTAAGCGCTCAATAAATATGATTGATTGATTGATTGATTGATATTTATTGAGTGCTTACTGGCTAAGTGCTTGGGAGAGTACGCTGTAACAATATAACAGATACATTCCCTGCCTGCAACGAGCTTACGGTCTGGGGGGAGATAGGCGTTAATATACGTAAATAAAATGACTGATATGGACATAAGTGCCATAGAGAAGCAGTGTGGTTTAGTGGAAAGAGCACCAGCTTGGGAGCCAAAGGATGTGACTTGACACCTGTCCACACGTTTTGTTTTGTTGTCTGTCTCCCCCTTCTAGCCTATAAGCCCGTTGTTGGGTAGGGAGCGTCTTTATATGTTGCCAACTTGGACTTCCCAAGCTCTTAGTACAGTGCTCTGCACACAGTAAGTGCTCAATAAATACGATTGAATGAATGAATGTGGACTCTAATCCTGGCTCTGCCACTTGCCTGCTATGTGACTTTGGGCAAGCCGCTTAACTTATCTTTGCTTCAGTTACCTCACCTGTAAAATGGGGATGAAGACTGTGAGCCCCACGTGGGACAACCTGATTACCTTGTATCTCCCCTAGTGCTTAGAACAGTGCTTGGCACATAGTAAGCACTTAACAGGGGCTAGGGGCTTAAGTAGGGGCTAGGAGGGGGATGAATTAAGGGAGCAAGTCAAAGCGATGCAAGAGGTAGTGGGAGAAGAGGAAAGGAGGGCTCGGAGACCTACCTGCTGTCTGTCAATCAATGATATTTATTGAGCACCCATGAGTGCAGAATGATGGACTAAGTCTGGTTGGCATTCCTGGTTCCTAATAATAGTGGCATTTGTGAAGCGCTTATTGTTTGCCTTTTTTAATTAAACAGGTAAAATGAGAATTACAATATTTTAAGATATATTTTCAAGAGTCTTGCATTTTACATATTGAATATCAGTTGAAAGAAACCACACCTTGATAAAGGCTGTCAACTTTTTTCCCCATTGTTCTTTGCAACTTTCTAAGTTCATAAGGGGTGTTTGTGGTAGCCCATGAGAGAAAAACACAGAAATAGAAAAACAGAAAATAGCAAAGGAAATCACTCTTTTGAAATCTTTACCCCATATAAAACCCATTATCGGATGGGGACCATCTCTCTATGTTGCCGACTTGTACTTCCCAAGTGCTTAGTACAGTGCTCTGCACATAGTAAGCGCTCAATAAATACGATTGAATGAATGAATGAATGTGCCTAACACTGTAGTCTGCACTAGTAAATGATGGTGATGATGGCATTTATTAAGTGCTTACTATGTGCAAAGCACTGTTTTAAGTTCTGGGGAGGATACAAGGGAATTAGATTGTCCCATTGGTGGGGGGGGGGGGGCTCAGTCTTCATCCCCATTTTACAGATGAGGGAACTGAGGCCCAGAGAAGTTAAGTGACTTGCCCAAAGTCACACAGCTGACGATTGGAGGAGCCGGGATTTGAACCCATGACCTCTGACTCCAAAGCCTGGGCTCTTTCCACTGAGCCATACTGGTAAATAACAAGTTAAGCAGGTAGGACACAGTCCCTGTCCCACATGAGGCCCCCAGTCAAAGAGAGAAGGAGAACAGGTTTTGAATCCCTATTTTAAAGCTGAGGAAGCTGAGGCAGAGAGAAGTAACGTGGCTTGCCCAAGGTCACAGAGCTGTGATTTGAACCCAGAACCTCTGACTCCTAGGCCTGTGTTCTTTCCACTAGGCCACGCTGCTCTTCTCCCTCTCCGTTCTTCTGTCTGCTCCATTACCCTTCCTCCTCCTCTTTGTACCCCTACTTTGTTGCCCCTTCCACAGGAATTTAATTCATTTTATTTTATGATGTTCATTAAGTGCTTAATATATGCCACGCACTGTATTAAGTACTGGGGGTAGATATAAGTTAATTAGGTAGGACACCGCCTGTGTCCCACATGGGGCTCACAGTCTTAATTCCCAATTTGCAGATGAGGGAACTGAGACCCAGAGAAGGGGAATGACTTGTGCAGGGTCACACAGCGGACAAGTGGTGGAGATGGGATTAGAACCCAGGAGCCTCTGACCCCCAGGCCTGGGTTCTATAACAATAATAACAATAATAATAATAATAATAATGGCATTTGTTAAGTGCTTATTATGTGCCAAGCGCTGTTCTAAGCACTGGGAAGAATACAAGGTAATCAGGTTGTCCCACATGGGGCTCACAGTCTTAATCCCCGTTTTCCAGATGAGGTAACTGAGGCCCAGAGAAGTGAAGTGATTTACCCAAAGTCACACAGCTAAGTGGCAGAGCCTGGATTTGAACCCACCACCTCTGACTCCTAAGTCCACGCTCTTTCCACTGAGCCACGCTGCTTCTCTGCAGGGGAGAGACTTGCCCAGGGTGACACAGCAGACAAGTGGCGGAGATGGGATAAGAACCCAGAAGCCTCTGACTCCGAGGCCCGGGTTCTATAACAATAATAATAATAATAATAATAATGACATTTGTTAAGTGCTTATTATGTACCAAGCACTGTTCTAAGCGCTGGGGTAGATACAAGGTAATCAGGTTGTCCCACGTAGGCTTTACAGTCTTAATCCCCATTTTCCAGATGAGATAACTGAGGCCCAGAGAAGTGAAGTGACTTACCCAAAGTCACACAGCTAAGTGGCAGAGCCTGGATTTGAACCCACCACCTCTGACTCCTAAGTCCACGCTCTTTCCACTGAGCCACGCTGCTTCTCTGCAGGGGAGAGACTTGCCCAGGGTGACACAGCGGACAAGTGGCGGAGATGGGATAAGAACCCAGAAGCCTCTGACTCCGAGGCCCGGGTTCTATAACAATAATAATAATAATAATAATGACATTTGTTAAGTGCTTATTATGTACCAAGCACTGTTCTAAGCGCTGGGGTAGATACAAGGTAATCAGGTTGTCCCACGTAGGCTTTACAGTCTTAATCCCCATTTTCCAGATGAGATAACTGAGGCCCAGAGAAGTGAAGTGACTTACCCAAAGTCACACAGCTAAGTGGCAGAGCCTGGATTTGAACCCACCACCTCTGACTCCCAAGCCCATGCTCTTTCCACTGAGCCACGCTGCTTCTCTGCAGGGGAGTGACTTGCCCAGGGTGACACAGCGGACAAGTGACGGAGATGGGATTAGAACCCAGGAGCCTCTGACTCCCAGGCCCGGGTTCTATAACAATAATAATAATAATAATAATAATAATAATGGCATTTGTTAAGTGCTTATTATGTGCCAAGCACTGTTCTAAGCACTGAGGGGAATACAAGATAATCAGGTTGTCCCACATGGGCCTCATAGTCTTAATCCCCATTTTCCAGATGAGGGAATTGAGGCCCAGTGAAGTGAAGTGACTTGCCCAAAGTCACACAGCCAAGTGGCAGAGCTGGGATTTGAACCCACCACCTCTGACCCCCAAGCCCATGCTGTTTCCACTGCGCCACGCTGCTTCTCTGCAGGGAAGAAACTTGCCCAGGGTGACGCAGCGGACAAGTGACGGAGATGGGATTAGAACCCAGGAGGCTGTGACTCCCAGGCCCGGGTTCTATAACAGCAATAATAATAATAATAATAATAATAATAACAATGGCATTTGTTAAGTGCTTATTATGTGCCAAGCACTGTTCTAAGCGCTGGGGTAGATACAAGGTAATCAGGTTGTCCCACGTAGGGCTCACAGTCTTTATCCCCATTTTCCAGATGAGATAACTGAGGCCCAGAGAAGTGACTTGCCCAAAGTCACACAGCTAAGTGGCAGAGCTAAGTGGCAGGGGAGAGACTTGCCCAGGGTGACACAGCGGACAAGTGGCGGAGATGGGATTAGAACCCAGGAGGGTCTGACTCCCAGGCCCGGGTTCTATAACGGCAATAATAATAATAATAATAATAATGGCATTTGTTAAGTGCTTATTATGTGCCAAGCACTGTTCTAAGCGCTGGGGTAGATGCAAGGTAATCAGGTTGTCCCACGTAGGGCTCACAGTCTCAATCCCCATTTTCCAGATGAGATAACTGAGGCCCAGAGAAGTGACTTACCCAAAGTCACACAGCTAAGTGGCAGAGCCGGGATTTGAACCCACCACCTCTGACTCCCAAGCCCATGCTCTTTCCACTGAGCCACGCTGCTTCTCTGCAGGGGAGAGACTTGCCCAGGGTGACACAGCGGACAAGTAGCGGAGATGGGATTAGAACCCAGGAGCCTCGGACTCCCAGGCCCGGGTTCTATAACAATAATAATAATAATAATAATAATAATAATAATAGCATTTGTTAAGTGCTTATTATGTGCCAAGCACTGTTCTAAGCACTGGGGGGAATACAAGATAATCAGGTTGTCCCACATGGGGCTCACAATCTTAATCCCCATTTTCCAGATGAGGGAACTGAGGCCCAGTGAAGTGAAGTGACTTGCCCAAAGTCACACAGCTAAGTGGCAGAGCTGGGATTTGAACCCACCACCTCCGACCCCCAAGCCCATGCTGTTTCCACTGAGCCACGCTGCTTCTCTGCAGGGGACAGACTTGCCCAGGGTGACACAGCGGACAAGTGGCGGAGATGGGATTAGAACCCAGGAGCCTCTGACTCCCAGGCCCGGGTTCTATAACAATAATAGTAATAATAATAATAATAATAGCATTTGTTAAGTGCATATTATGTTCCAAGCACTGTTCTAAGCACTGGGGGGAATACAAGGTAATCAGGTTGTCCCACATCGGGTTCACAGTCCTAATCCCCGTTTTCCAGATGAGGTAACTGAGGCCCAGAGAAGTGAAGTGACTTGCCCAAAGTCACACAGCTAAGTGGCAGAGCTGGGATTTGAACCCACCACCTCTGACTCCCAAGCCCGTGCTGTTTCCACTGAGCCACGCTGCTTCTCTGCAGCAGAGTGACTTTCCCAGGGTGACACAGCGGACAAGTGACGGAGATGGGATTAGAACCCAGGAGCCTCTGACTCCCAGGCCCGGGTTCTATAACAATAAATAATAATAATAATAATAATAATAATAATAATAATAATAATAATAATAACAACATTTGTTAAGTGCTTATTATGTGCCAAGCGCTGTTCTAAGCACTGGGAAGAATACAAGGTAATCAGGCTGTCCCACATGGGGCTCACAGTCTTAATCCCCGTTTTCCAGATGAGGTAACTGAGGCCCAGAGAAGTGAAGTGACTTACCCAAAGTCACACAGCTAAGTGGCAGAGCCGGGATTTGAACCCACCACCTCTGACTCCCAAGCCCATGCTGTTTCCGCTGACTTGCCCAGGGTGACACAGCGGACAAGTGGCGGAGATGGGATTAGAACCCAGGAGCCTCTGATTCCCAGGGCCGCGCTGCTTCCCAGGGAGAGGCGCAGTAGAGCCTCTGGGAGATGCCCTCCGGGAGATGGGTCACCTCCGGTCAGCCCCAGTGAACACTCCCTTTGTCGTGGCTCCTCGTCCCGTTCCAAGGACGCCTTGTTTCTTCTTTTTATCAGCGGTCCGGCCTTCTTTGTGCCAGCTGGGACTCTCGGACTCTCGGTTCTCAGCCTCCCTTCCTCCCTCCGGCCCGCCCAGATGAGCCAAGGGCCGGAATTGGATCGGGCCTCCGTCCTCTGGGACACGAATCGATACACGCCCGGGTGGGATCCCAGCGGATGAGTCCAACGCCTTCAACCTTGGCGTTATCCTTGACTCCTGGAACTCGTTGTCCGTGCCCGCATTTAGTCTGTAGTGAAATCCTGCCAGTTTTTCCTCCACCGCGTTTCCCGGCTCCCCTTCTTCCTCTCCATCCAGACGACCTTTTAGACTGTGAGCCCACAGTTGGGTAGGGACTGTCTCTATATGTTGCCAATTTGTACTTCCCAAGAGCTTAGTACAGTGCTCTGCACACAGTAAGCGCTCAATAAATACGATTGATGATGATGACCAACCCTGCGGTCTGGATGATCTTGGAATCCGGGCTAAAGAAGCAGTGTGGCTTACTGGATCCAGCACGGGGCTGGGAGTCGGAAGGACCTGGGTTCTAATCCCGGTTCCTCCACCTGTCTGCTGTGTGACCTTGGACAAGTCACTTCTCTGGACCGCAGTTACCTCATCTATCAAATGGGGATTAAGAGTGTGAGCCCCATGTGGGACAGGGATTCTGTCCAACCTACTAACTTGTACCTACCCCAAGCGCTTAGTACAGTGCTCTGCACACTGTTGGGTAGGGACTGTCTCTATATGTTGCCAACTTGTTCTTCCCAAGCACTTAGTCCAGTGCTCTGCACACAGTAAGCGCTCAATAAATACGATTGATTGATTGATTGAAATACAATTGAATGAATGAATCCTTAGAACAGTGCTTGGCACATAGTAAGCACTTAACAAGTGCCATAATTACTATTATTGTTATCTGCCTCCTCACGGTCTCTCCCTGTCACTGGTTTCCCTGTCTCCTGTCTCTCCCCTCTCTCGCCTAAACTTCATTTTGCTCAAGAAGCAGCGTGGCTCACTGGAAAGAGCCCGGGCTTGGATTCAGAGGTTGTGGGTTCTAATTCCGGCTCTGCCACTTGTCAGCTGTGTGACTTTAGGCAAGTCACTTCATTCATTCATTCAATCGTATTTATTTATTTATTCCCCCTCGTCCCCCTCTCCATCCCCCCATCTTACCTCCTTCGCTTCCCCACAGCACCTGTATATATGTATATATGTTTGTACATATTTATTACTCTATTTATTTATTTATTTATTTATTTTACTTGTACATATCTATTCTATTTATTTTATTTTGTTAGTATGTTTGGTTTTGTTCTCTGTCTCCCCCTTTTAGACTGTGAGCCCACTGTTGGGTAGGGACTGTCTCTATATGTTGCCAACTTGGACTTCCCAAGCGCTTAGTACAGTGCTCTGCACACAGTAAGCGCTCAATAAATACGATTGATGATGATGATGATGATGATGGACCGCAGTTACCTCATCTATCAAATGGGGATTAAGAGTGTGAGCCCCATGTGGGACTGGGATTCTGTCCAACCTATTAACTTGTCCCTACCCCAACCACCTAGTACAGTGCTCTGCACACAGTAAGCACTCCATAAATATGATTGAATGAATTAATGCTTAGAACAGTGCTTGGCACATAGTAAGCACTTAACAAGTACCATAATTATTATCATTATTGTTATCTGCCTCCTCACGGTTTCTCCCTGTCACTGGTCTCCCTGTCTCCTGTCTCTCCCCTCTCTCGCCTATACTTCATTTTGCTCAAGAAGCAGCGTGGCTTAGTGGAAAGAGCCCGGGCTTGGAGTCAGAGGTTGTGGGTTCTAATCCCGGCTCCGCCACTTGTCAGTTGTGTGACTTTATCATTCATTCAATCGTATTTATTGAGCGCTTACTGTGTGCAGAGCACTGTACTAAGCGCTTGGTAAGTACAAGTTGGCAACATATAGAGACGGTCCCTACCCAGCAATGGGCTCACAGTCTAGAAGGGGGAGACAGACAACAAAACAAAACATATTAACAAAATAAAATAAATAGAATAGTTAATATGTACAAGTAAAAACTTCTCTGGGCCTCAGTGACCTCATCTGTAAAATGGAGATCAAGACTGTGAGCCCCAAGTGGGACAACCTAATAACCTTGCATCCCCCCCAGTGCTTAGAAAGTGCCTGGCACATAGTAAGCACTTAACAAATACCACCATTATTATTATTTCACTGCCTGAGTCACCTTCTAAAATGTCCCTCTACACACATCTCCACACTCCTCAAAAATTTCCAATGGTTTCCACCCCTCTCCGCAGCAGACAGAAACTACAGAAACTCATTCATTCATTCATTCATTCATTCATTCATTCATTCATTCAATCGTATTTATTGAGCGCTTACTGTGTGCAGAGCACTGTACTAAGCGCTTGGGAAGTACAAATCGGCAACACACAGAGACGGTCCCTACCCAATAACGGGTTCAACAGTCTAGAAGGGGGAGACAGACAACAAAACGAAACACTCGACCACTAGCTTTAAGATGCTTTAGCAGACCGACTGTCCCTTTTAGACTGTGAGCCCACTGTTGGGTAGGGCCTGTCTCTATATGTTGCCAACTTGTACTTCCCAAGCGCTTAGTACAGTGTTCTGCACACAGTAATCGCTCAATAAATACGATTGATTGATTGATTCTTTCACTACACCCTAGCTAGCTAGGACTCTTTATTCCTCCCAAGCTTATCATCTCCCTGGACCTTATTTTTGATTCTGCACTTACTGTGTGCAGAGCACTGTACTCTGTGGAAAGAGCACGGGCTTTGGAGTCAGAGGTCATGGGTTCTAATCCCGTTTCCGCCACTTGTCTGCTGTGGGACTTTGGGCAAGTCACTTCACTTCTCTGGGCCTGTTACCTCACAGCACCTGTATATATGTATATATGTTTGTACATATTTATTACTCTATTACTCTATTTATTACTCTATTTTAGTTGTACATATCTATTCTATTTATTTTATTTTCTTAATGTGTTTGGTTTTGTTCTCTGTCTCCCCCTTCTAGACTGTGAGCCCACTGTTGGGTAGGGAATGTCTCTATATGTTGCCAACTTGGACTTCCCAAGCGCTTAGTACGGTGCTCTGCACACAGTAAGCGCTCAATAAATACGATTGATTGATTGATTCTCCCACCTTCCTCCTTTAGCTCGGAGCCCTTCCTCCTTCTGGGTGCCCCCTCTTCCAGACCACAAATCCACCAAACCACAGATCCCCCTTTCTTCAAAGCCCTTCTGACAATCCACATCCAGGAAACGGTAGACCATAAGCTCCTCCGGGAAGCAGAGGGAACTAGGAATAGAGAACCAACCTGGGAGTCACAAGGACCTGGGTTCTAATCCCGGTTCCACCACATGTCTTGGAATCACGCTTAACTTTTTCCATTTCTCACCATCTTATTTTACTGTAAAAATGTCTGGGTGTATGAGTGAAGCAATATGATCCATCATCATCATCATCAATTGTATTTATTGAGCGCTTACTATGTGCAGAGCACTGTACTAAGCGCTTGGGAAGTACAAATTGGCAACATATAGAGACAGTCCCTACCCAACAGTGGGCTCACAGTCTAAAAGGGGGAGACAGAGAACAAAACCATACTAACAAAATAAAATAAATAGAATAGGTATGTACAAATAAAATGAATAAATAAATAGAGTAATAAATATGTACAAACATATATACATGTATACAGGTACTGTGGGGAAGGGAAGGAGGTAAGATGGGGGGGATGGAGAGGGGGACGAGGGGGAGTGGAAGGAAGGGTCTCAGTCTGGGAAGGCCTCCTGGAGGAGGTGAGCTCTCAGCAGGGCCTTGAAGGGAGGAAGAGAGCTAGCTTGGTGGATGGGCAGAGGGAGCAGGGCATTCCAGGCCCGGGGGATGACGTGGGCCAGGGGTCGATGGTGGGACAGGCGAGAACGAGGCCTAATGGGTGAGGAGATCAGCGGCAGAGGAGCGGAGGGTGCAGACTGGGCTGGAGAAGGACAGAAGGGAGGTGAGGGAGGAGGGGGCGAGGGGATGGACAGCCTTGAAGCCCAGGGTGAGGAGTTTCTGCCTGATGCACAGATTGATTGGTAACCACTGGAGATTTTTGAGGAGGGGAGTGATATGCCCAGAGCGTTTCTGGACAAAGATAATCCAGGCAGCAGCATGAAGTATGGATTGAAGTAGAGAGAGACACGAGGATGGGAGTTCAGAGAGAAGGCTGATGCAGTAGTCCAGATGGGATAGGATGAGAGCTTGGAATCCATGGCATTAGGATTCCAGAGGGGTTTTCCATTTGAGCTTTCCCATATGGCTTTCCCCATATTCTAACCGAGGATCAGCTCTTACGGGTAGTCCTTTGTCAAGACGCCTTGGGCACCTTGTCATCCTTAGACATAGGGTCCCTTCTAGACTGTTAGCCTGTTGTTGGGTTGGGACCGTCTCTATATGTTGCCAACTTGTACTTCCCAAGCGCTTAGTATAGTGCTCTGCACACAGTAAGCGCTTAATAAATACGATTGAATGAATGGATGAATGTCTGCTGTGTGGCTTTGGGCAAGTCACTTCAGTTACCTCATCTGTAAAATGGAGATGTCCACTGTGAGCCCCATGTGGGACAGGGACTCATGTCCAACCCAATTTGCTTGTGTCCACCCCAGTGCTTAGTACAGTGCCTGGCACATAGTAAGCGCTTAACACATAGCACGGTAATTACTATTATTATTAGATTATAAACTCCTTGTGGGCAGGAATCAGATCTACCAGTTCTATTACATTATTCTATATATATAGTATATGTATATATATATATTATATACTATATATAGTATATATATTATATATTATATAGTATATGCGTATATATTACATACTATATACAATACATGTATATATACACTATATATGGCATGTATATATTATATATAGTATAGCATAGTGTATATATGCACTATGCTATACTGTATACTATGTATATAGTGTATATATATACACTGTATATACTATACTATACCATGCTATGCTAGTCAATATATATATAGTGTATGTGTGTGTGTGTGCATATATATATATATGTATATATATACATATATATATATATATTAGGAGAAGCAGCGTGGCTCAGTGGAAAGAGACCGGGCTTTGGAGTCAGAGGTCATGGGTTCAAATCCCAGCTCCACCACTTGTCAGCTGTGTGGCTTTGGGCAAGTCACTTCACTTCTCTGTGCCTCAGTTACCTCATCTGTAAAATGGGGATTAAGACTGCAAGCCCCCCGTGGGCCAACCTGATCACCTTGTACCCTCTCCAGCGCTTGGAACACTGCTTTGCACATAGTAAGCGCTTAATAAATGCCATTATTATTATTATTATTATTCTCTGTGTCTCAGTTACCTCAACTGGAAAATGAGGATTAAGACTGTGAGCCCCCAGTGGGACAACCTGATCACCTTATAACCTCCCCAGTGCTTAGAACACTGCTTTGCACATAGTAAGCACTTAATAAATGTCATTATTATTATTATTATACTTTACCAAGCTCTTGGTATAGTGCTCTGGATACAGTAGATGCTAAGTAAGTACCATTGACGACTGATTCTTTTAGACTGTGAGCCCACTGTTGGGTAGGGACTGTCTCTATATGTTGCCAACTTGTACTTCCCAAGCGCTTAGTACAGTGCTCTGCACACAGAAAGCGCTCAATAAATACGATTGATTGATTGATTGATTGAGATTTTTCCCAATTAATTTTTCTTTCCCCCAGTTCATCTCCTCCTCTACCACCACAACTTTTGCACTCATAGCCACCGGTAACACTTAGGTACCTACCGATTTACATATTCTGGTTTTAAAGCACTTGATTTTTCACATATCCGCCTTTCCAGTTTCTTCCCCTGATTTGTAAATTCATTCAATTGTATTTATTGAGAGCTTACTGTCTGCAGAGCACTGTACTAAGCGCTTGGGAAGTACAAGTCGGCAACATCTAGTGACGGTCCCTACCCAACAACGGGCTCAAAGTGTAGAAGTAAATCATTTTTCTGTCTTCCCCATTGGATCAGAAGCTCCTTGAGGGCAGGGATGGTGTCTCTATTGTTTTGTACTTTCCCAAGCTCTTCATGCAGTGCTCTGCTCGCAGTAAACACTCAATAAATAATGAAAACGACTAATAATAATTGTGGTATTTGTTAAACGCTTACTGTGTGCTAAGCACTGTACTAAGGGATGGGGTAGATACAAGATGATTGGAGGGAGTAAGCGCTCAATAAATACGATTGTAAATATTTCAAACTGAAACTCCTTACCATCAGCTTGTACTTCCCAAGCGCTTAGTACAGTGCTCTGCACACAGTAAGCGCTCAATAAATACGATTGATGATGATGGTGATGAAAAGCAGCGTGGAGGGAGAACAGGTGTTGACTCTCCATTTTGCAGATGAGGGGACTGAGGCGCAGAGTAGTTAAGCAACTTGCCCAAGGTCACACAGCAGTCAAGTGGCAAAGGCAGGATTAAAACCCAGATCATCTGACCCCCAGGCCCCTGCTGCTTCCACGAGGCCATGCTGCTTCTCAATCAATAAATGCCACTGATTGATACTGAACGGTCAAGAACTTGGGCTGGTGCCCAGTCATCTGCACAGTGCTAAGTACAGTGCTAAGTGCTTAGTACAGTGCTCTGCACACAGTAAGCACTCAATAAACATGATTGAATGAATCTGTACTTCCCAAGAGCTTAGTACGGTGCTCTGCACACAGTAAGCGCTCAATAAATACGATTGAATGAATCTGCATGCTACGTGACTTCTTGGGAAATGTGAGTGATTGACAAGTGATGAGGTGACAGTTGGAATGCCTGGGAATTCAATCAATCAATCTTATTTATGGAGTGCTTACAAGAGAAGCGGTGTGACTCAGTGGGAAGAGCCCGGGCTTTGGAGTCAGAGGTGATGGGTTCAAGTCCCTGTTCCTCCAATTGTCAGCTGTGTGACTTTAGGCAGGTCACTTCACTTCTCTGTGCCTCAGTCCCCTCATCTGTAAAATGGGGATGAAAACTGTGAGCCCCATGTGGGACTACCTGATTACCTTGCGTCTACCCCAGCGCTTAGAACAGTGCTTAGCACACAGTAAGCGCTTAACAGATACCACCATTATTATTATTATGTGCCAAGCATAATAATAATTGGAAGTACAAGTTGGCAACATATAGAGACAGTCCCTACCCAACAGTGGGCTCACAGTCTATCTCACCACCAGCCTCTTTCCCACATCCTCCCCCTAGCCTGGAAGTCCCATCCCCTTCCATATACGCCAGTCCAACCACTCTCTCTACCCTCGAAGATCATACCTTCGCAGTGGAAGATCATATCTTCGAGTGGAAAGAGCTCGGGCTTTGGAGTATATATGTATACATGTTTGTACATATTTATTACTCTATTTATTGATTGATTTTACCTGTTCTATTTATTTTGTTAGTATGTTTGGTTTTGTTTTCTGTCTCCCCCTTTTAGACTGTGAGCCCACTGTTGGGTAGGGACCGTCTCTATATGTTGCCAACTTGTACTTCCCAAGTGCTTAGTACAGTGCTCTGCACACAGTAAGCGCTCAATAAATACGATTGATTGATTGATTGATTGATTGGAGTCAGAGGTCATGGCTTCAAATCCCCGCTCCACCAATTGTCAGCTGTGTGACTTTGGGCAAGTCACGTCACTTCTCTGGGCCTCAGTTACCTCATCTGGAAAATGGGGATTAAGGCTGTGAGCCCCCCCATGGGACAACCTGATCACCTTGTAACCTCCCCAGTGCTTAATACAGTGCTTTGCACATAGTAAGTGCTTAATAAATGCCATTATTATTATTATTATTATTGTTATTATAGCTCCTCCAAGATGCCTTCCCCGATTGAACCCTCTTTTCCCCGGCTCTTTATTGAGCACTTACTGTGTGCAGAGCACTGTACTAAACACTTGGGAAGTACAAGTTGGCAACATATAGAGACAGATCTTACCCAACAATGGGCTCACAGTCTAGAAAGGAATACTTACAAATAGAGAATACAAATACAAGAAGTGAATAAAAACAGAATACTTAATACAAAACAGAACATACAATTCAATAACCACATAAGGATGAGTAAAAGTTCATGTGACAGAGTCTTGCAGTTTGTGATTTTATTATTATTATTATTATCATTATAAAGTGCTGTCGAGTCATTTCCGATTCATGGCTCCATGGACACACTCTCTCCAGAACATCCTGTCCTCTGCCATAATCTGCAACCTTTCTAATGGTTCTTCCTTTATCGTCGTTATTCATTCATTCATTCATTCAATCATATTTATTGAGCGCTTACTGTGTGCAGAGCACTGTACTAAGCGCTTGGGAAGTACAAGTTGGCAACATATAGAGACGGTCCCTACCCAACAGTGGGCTCACAGTCTAAAAGGTCTAAAAGTCTGAAAGTTATGGTCTCTATCCATCTAGCTGCTGGTCTGCCTCTTCCACATTTTCCCTGGACTTTTCCTAGCACTTGTGTCTTCTCCAGGGAATTAGTTCTCGTGATTATGTGTCCAAAATATGTTAATCTAAGTCAAGCCATTTGGTCCTCCAAAGACCACTTTGGTTTAATTGGCTCCCAAATCCATTTGTTTGTCTTTCGGGCCGTCCGTGGTATTCGCAAAAGCCTTTTCCAAAACCACATTTCAAAAGAATCGATGTTCTTTCTATCCTGTTTTTTCACCGCCCAGCTTTCGGATGCTGGGAATTAATTGGGAAGGCTTGTGGGAGGAAGGGGCACGATCTGTAGGAGTAGGAGGAATTGAAGATTATTCTGGATGTAAACTCATTGTGGGCAGTGATCATGTCTACTAATCCTGTTGTATTGTACTCTCCCAAGCGGTCAGTACTGTGCTCTGTACTTAATAAGCGCTTAATAAATGCCATTGATGGACTGACTGATGGAATTTATTAAGCACTGACTGTTTGCTGAGCACTGTATTAAGCTCTGGGAGGGAAATTAGATAGTAAGGGAGGAGAAATAGGGTGTGCCCTAGTGAATAGAGCACGGGCGTGAAAGTCAAAAGGACATGAATTCTAATCCCACCTCTGACACTTGTCAGCTGTGTGACATTAAGTCACTTATCTTCTCTGTGCCTCAGTTAGCTCATCTGTAAAATCATCATAATCATCATCAATCATATTTATTGAGCGCTTACTGTGTGCAGAGCACTGTACTAAGCGCTTGGGAAGTACAAGTTGGCAACAAATGGGGATTAATTGTAAATTAATTGTAAATTAATCCCCATTGTAAAATGGGGATTAATACTGTGAGCCCCATATGGGATATGAACTGTGCCCTGCCTGTTTCCCCTGGATCTTCCCCAGAGGTTAGAACAGTGCCTGGCATGTAGTAAGTGCTTACCGAATACCATCATCATCATCAGATATGGTCCCCGTCCCCCAAAGTGCTCACAATCTAAGAGTGAGGGGTGGGGAGAGTGTAGGCGACAGCCACTCTAAAGAGAGATGAAAACTGATTCACTCATTCATTCATTCATTCAGTGGTATTTATTGAGCGCTTCCTGTGTGCAGAGCACTGTACTAGAGAAGCAGCATGGCTCAGTAGAAAGAGCACGGGCTTTGGAGGTTGTGGGTTCAAACCCCGACTCCGCCACTTGTCAGCTGTGTGACTTTGGGCAAGTGTCACAACTTCTCTGGGCCTCAAGTTACCTCATCTGTAAAATGGGGATGAAGACTGTGAGCCCCCCGTGGGACAACCTGATCACCTTGTAACCTCCCCAGCGCTTAGAACTGTGCTTCGCACATAGCGCTTAACAAATGCCATTATTGTCATTATTATTATTATTATTATTATTATTATTATTATTGTTATTATTACTAAGCTCTTGGAAAGTACAATTCAGCAACAGATAGAGACAATCCCTACCGAACAGAGGGCTCACAGTCTAGAAGGGGGGAGACAGACAATGAAACAAAACAAATAATAATAATGATGATGATGGTACTTGCTAAACACTTAATATGTGCAAAGCACTGTTCTAAGCGGTGGGGGGATACAAGGTGATCAGGTTGTCCCACGTGGGGCTCACAGTCCTAATCCCCATTATACAGATGAGGGAACTGAGGCTCAGAGCTGTGAGCCCACAGTTGGGTAGGGACCGTCTCTATATGTTGCCAACTTGTACTTCCCAAGTGCTTAGTACAGTGCTCTGCACACAGTAAGTGCTCAATAAATATGATTGAATGAATGAATGGATAAGTGACTTGTCAACATCACACAGCTGACAAGTGTCAGAGGTGAGATTAGAATCCATGTCCTTTTGACTTTCATGCCAGCGTTGAGAAGTGATTTGCCCAAGTAGACAGGTGTCAATAGCATCAAAATAAATAAACTGAATTATAGGTATAGACACATCTGATACAGATCAAAGTAACATAGCTATAATTCTATTTATTTTGATGGCATTGACACCTGTTTTGTTTTGTTGTCTGCCTCCCCCTTCTAGACTGTGGGCCCGTTGTTGGGTAGGGATTGTCTCTATCTGTTGCTGAATTGTATTTTTCAAGCGCTTAGTGCGTGCTCTGCACGCAGTAAGTGCTTCTAGACTGTGAGCCCGCTGTTGGGTAGGGACTGTCTCTATATGTTGCCAACTTGTACTTCCCAAGCGCTTAGTCCAGTGCTCTGCACACAGAAAGCATTTCTAGACTGTGAGCCCGCTGTTGGGTAGGGACCGTCTCTATACGTTGCCAACTTGTACTTCCCAAGCGCTTAGTACAGTACTCTGCACACAGTAAGCGCTCAATAAATACAATTGAATGAATGAATGAATTAATGGACTGTGAGCCCGCTGTTGGGTAGAGACCGTCTCCATATGTTGCCAACTTGTACTTCCCAAGCGCTTAGTACAGTGCTCTGCACACAGAAAGCGCTTCTAGACTGTGAGCCCACTGTTGGGTAGGGACCGGCTCTCTATGTTGCCAACTTGTACTTCCCAAGCGCTTAGTACATGCTCTGCACACAGTAAGCGCTCAATAAATACGACTGATTGATTGTGAGCCCACTGTTGGGTAGGGACCGTCTCTATATGTTGCCAACTTGGACTTCCCAAGCGCTTAGTACAGTGCTCTGAACTCAGTAAGCGCTTCTAGACTGTGAGCCTGCTGTTGGGTAGGGACCGTCCCTCTATGTTGCCAACTTGGACTTCCCAAGCGCTTAGTCCAGTGCTCTGCACACAGTAAGCGCTCAATAAATGCAGTTGAATGAATGAATGAATGACTAGGCCTCAGCAAGAAGAGGCAAGAACGGCTCCCACTTCCCCCCGCGGCGACGTTTCCCAGGAGCCCCCGCGCGGGGAGCGGGCGGTCAAAAACTACCAGTCCCGTCAGGCCTTGCGCGCGGGAAGGGCCTCCATTTCCCAGGAGGCACCGCGGGGAGCCCGGACTACATTTCCCACAATGCCCCCGGGTGGCGCGTCGCCTGGCCTGCCTGGGCCGTGAGCGGTGAGTGGAGGTGGGTGCAGGTCCTGGGGGGTGGGGCGGGGGTCATTCATTCATTCAGTCATACTTATTGGGCGCTTACTAGGTGCAGAGCACTGGGCTAAACGTTTGGGAAGGACAAGGGAGGGTGGTGATGGGAGCCTGGGCCCCACATGCGAGGCTCTTTGTCTCCTCCTCGACTGTGAGCCCGTTGGTGGGTAGGGATTGTCTCTATCTGTAGCCGAATTGGACTTTCATTCATTCATTCATTCATGCATTCATGCATTCATTCATTCATTCAATCGTATTTATTGAGCGCTTACTGTGTGCAGAGCACTGGACCAGGCGCTTGGAAGTCCATCTAGAGACGGTCCCCCCCCAACATTGGGCTCACAGTCTAGAAGGGGGAGACAGACAACAAAACAGCACCTATTAATAAAATCAATAGAATAGGAAATATGTACAATTGAAATAAATGGAGTAATAAATCCGTCTAGTACAGTGCTCTGCACACAGGAAGCGCGCAGTAAATGCGATTGAAGGGATGAAAATGCGGGCTGGGGGAGGGCCGCCAATTCGGCCTGGTGGGAGCCCGCTGTTGAGTAGGGACCGTCTCTATATGTTGCCAACTTGGACTTCCCAAGCGCTTAGTACAGTGCTCTGCACACAGTAAGCGCTCAATGAATTACTCTATTTTATTTGTACATATTTATTCTATTTATTTTGTTGATATGTTTTGTTTTGTTCTCTGTCTCCCACTTCTAGACTGTGAGCCCACTGTTGGGTAGGGACCGTCTCTTTATGTTGCCAACTTGGACTTCCCAAGCGCTTAGTACAGTGCTCTGCACACAGTAAGCGCTCAATAAATTACTCTATTTTATTTGTACATATTTATTCTATTTATTTTATTTTGTTAATATGTTTTGTTCTCTGTCTCCCCCTTCTAGACTGTGAGCCCACTGTTGGGTAGGGACTGTCTCTTTATGTTGCCAACTTGGACTTCCCAAGCGCTTAGTACGGTGCTCTGTACACAGTAAGCGCTCAATAAATTACTTTATTTTATTTGTACATATTTATTCTATTTATTTTATTTTGTTAATATGTTTTGTTTTGTTCTCTGTCTCCCCCTTCTAGACTGTGAGCCCACTGTTGGGTAGGGACCGGCTCTAGATGTTGCCAACTTGTACTTCCCAAGCACTTAGTCCAGTGCTCTGCACACAGTAAGCGCTCAATAAATACGATTGAATGAATGAATGAAATGCGATTGAATGAATGAATGGGAGAGGAGGGTCTTGGCGAGGAGGGGGAGGGGGTGGCGAGAAGGTGAGTGTGTTTGTGTGTGTGTGTATGTGTGTCGGGAAGGGGGGGCGGGAGACAGCAAGAGCGGGTCTTTTGTCTCCAGCGGCGTTGCAAGGGTTAAGAGCACCCCAGCCAGCCCTTTTTCATAATAATAATCATAATAATGATGGCATTTATTAAGCGCTTACTATGTGCAAAGCACTGTAACAAGCACTGGGGGAGATCCAAGGGCATCAGGTTATCCCACGTGGGGCTCACGGTCTTCATTCCCATTTTCCAGATGAGGTCACTGAGGCCCAGAGAATAATAATAATAATAATGATGGCATTTATTAAGCGCTTACTATGTGCAAAGCACTGTTCCAAGCGCTGGGGGAGATCCCAGGGCATCAGGTTATCCCACATGGGGCCTCACAGCCTTCATCCCCATTTTCCAGATGAGGTCACTGAGGCCCAGAGAATAATAATAATAATAATAATAATGATGGCATTTATTAAGCACTTACTATGTGCAAAGCACTGTTCCAAGCACTGGGGGAGATCCAAGGGCATCAGGTTATCCCACGTGGGGGCTCACAGTCTTCATCCCCATTTTCCAGATGAGGTCACTGAGGCCCAGAGAATAATAATAATAATAATGGCGTTTATTAAGCGCTTACTATGTGCAAAGCACTGTTCCAAGTGCTGGGGGAGATCCAAGGGCATCAGGTTATCCCACGTGGGGGCTCATGGTCTTTATCCCCATTTTCCAGATGACGTCACTGAGGCCCAGAGAATAATAATAATAATAATGATGATGGCATTTATTAAGCGCTTACTATGTGCAAAGCATTGTTCCAAGCACTGGGGGAGATCCAAGGGCATCAGGTTATCCCTCGTGGGGCTCACAGTCTTCATCCCCATTTTACAGATGAGGTCACTGAGGCCCAGAGAATAATAATAATAATGGCATTTATTAAGCACTTACTATGTGCAAAGCACTGTTCCAAGTGCTGGGGGAGATCCAAGGGCATCAGGTTATCCCATGTGGGGCTCACAGTCTTCATCCCCATTTTCCAGATGAGGTCACTGAGGCCCAGAGAATAATAATAATAATAATGATGACATTTTGCAAAGCACTGTTCCAGGTGCTGGGGGAGATCCAAGGGCATCAGGTTATCCCACGTGGGGGCTCACAGCCTTCATCCCCATTTTCCAGATGAGGTCACTGAGGCCCAGAGAATAATAATAATAATGATGACATTTATTAAGCGCTTACTATGTGCAAAGCACTGTTCCAAGCGCTGGGGGAGATCCAAGGGCATCAGGTTATCCCACGTGGGGGCTCACGGCCTTCATCCCCATTTTCCAGATGAGGTCACTGAGGCCCAGAGAATAATAATAATAATAATGATGATGGTATTTATTAAGCAATTACTATGTGCAAAGCACTGTTCCAAGCGCTGGGGGAGATCCAAGGGCATCAGGTTATCCCACGTGGGGGCTCACGGTCTTCATCCCCATTTTCCAGATGAGGTCACTGAGGCCCAGAGAATAATAATAATAATGGCATTTATTAAGCACTTACTATGTGCAAAGCACTGTTCCAAGCGCTGGGGGAGATCCAAGGGCATCAGGTTATCCCACGTGGGGGCTCACAGTCTTCATCCCCATTTTCCAGATGAGGTCACTGAGGCCCAGAGAATAATAATAATTATAATAACAATGATGGCATTTATTAAGCACTTACTATGTGCAAAGCACTGTTCCAAGCGCTGGGGGAGATCCAAGGGCATCAGGTTATCCCACGGTCTTCATCCCCATTTTCCAGATGAGATCACTGAGGCCCAGAGAATAATAATAATGATGGCATTTATTAAGCGCTTACTATGTGCAAAGCACTGTTCCAAGCGCTGGGGGAGATCCAAGGGCATCAGGTTATCCCACGTGCGGGCTCACGGTCTTCATCCCCATTTTCCAGATGAGGTCACTGAGGCCCAGAGAATAATAATAATAATAATGATGGCATTTATTAAGCGCTTACTATGTGCAAAGCACTGTTCCAAGCGCTGGGGGAGATCCAAGGGCATCAGGTTATCCCACGTGGGGGCCCATGGTCTTCATCCCCATTTTCCAGAAGAGGTCACTGAGGCCCAGAGAATAATAATAATAATGGCATTTATTAAGCGCTTACTATGTGCAAAGCACTGTTCCAAGCGCTGGGGGAGATCCAAGGGCATCAGGTTATCCCACGTGGGGGCTCACGGCCTTCATCCCCATTTTCCAGATGAGGTCACTGAGGCCCAGAGAATAATAATAATAATAATGATGGCATTTATTAAGCGCTTACTATGTGCAAAGCACTGTTCCAAGCGCTGGGGGAGATCCAGATGAGGTCCAGATGAGGTCACTGAGGCCCGGAGAAGCGAAGTGACTAGCCCAAAGTCACACAGCTAAGTGGGCGGGGCCGGGACTAAACCCCACGACCTCTGACTCCCAAGCCCGGGCTCTTTCCATCATCAATCGTATTTATTGAGCGCTTACTATGTGCAGAGCACCGGACTAAGCGCTTGGGAAGTACAAATTGGCAACACATAGAGACGGTCCCTACCCAACGGTGGGCTCACGGTCCAAGCGACGCTCTTTCCCCGCAGGCCGGCCTGCCCCGCTTCCTTCCCCGTCCCCCCGCGCCGGCGGCCGCCATGGGGCTGAAGGCCGCCCAGAAGAGCCTGTTCCCCCTGCGCTCCCTGGACGACGTGGTGCGGCTGTTCGCCGCCGAGCTGAGCCGGGAGGAGCCGGACCTGGTGCTCCTGTCCCTGGTGCTGGGCTTCGTGGAGCACTTCTTGGCCGTCAACCGCGTGATCCCCACCAACGTCCCCGAGCTGAGCTTCCAGCCCAGCCCTGCCCCCGACCCGCCGGGCGGCCTCACCTACTTCCCCGTGGCCGACCTGTCCATCATCGCCGCCCTGTACGCCCGCTTCACGGCCCAGATCCGCGGCGCCGTGGACCTGTCCCTCTACCCCCGGGAGGGCGGCGTGTCCAGCCGCGACCTGGTCAAGAAGGTCTCCGACGTCATCTGGAACAGCCTCAGCCGCTCCTACTTCAAGGACCGGGCCCACATCCAGTCGCTCTTCAGCTTCATCACAGGTTTGGGCCACGGGGCCGGCGCGGCGGGGGGCTCTCCTCCAACCCCGGGAGCCGACTCGGGGCTGAGGCAACCCCGCCCCTCATCACCTCCTTGGGAACCCGTGGTCTGGGGGACAATCGATAATAACAATTAATAATAGACCGTGAGCCCACTGTTGGGTAGGGACTGTCTCTATATGTTGCCAATTTGTACTTCCCAAGCGCTTAGTACAGTGCTCTGCACATAGTAAGCGCTCAGTAAATATGATTGATGATGATGATGATGATGATAATAATAACCATGATGATGCAGCGTGTCCACTTTCCAGGACGGTGGAAAGAGCACGGGCTTTGGAGGCAGAGGTCATGGGTTCCAATCCCGGCTCTTGCAACCGTCAGCTGTGTGACTTTGGGCGAATCACTTGTCTGTGCCTGTTACCTCATCTGTAAAATGGGGATTAAAACTGTGAGCCCCCGCCGGGACAACCTGATCACCTTGTAACCTCCCCAGCTCTTAAAACAGTGCTTCGCACATAGTAGTAAGTGCTTTAACAAATACCATCATTATTATGATTAAGCGCTTACTCCGCGCCAGGCACTGTTCTGATACGAGCCCATCGGATTGGACACGGTCCCTGTCTCACCTGGGGCTCCCAGCCTTAATCCCCATTTTACAGATTGAGGTAACTGAGGCACAGGGAAGGGAACTGACTTGCCTGAAGTCACACAGGTGACAGGTGGTGGAGTTTGGGATTAGAACCCGGGTCCTCTGATTCCCAGGCCTGGGGTCTATCCGTTAGGCCTCGCTACTTCTCTCTGAAGAGGCCCCGCACCCCCGGTAACTCCTAGAGTGGAGCTATTGAACCCTCTCTCCCTCTTCCCGGGGCCAGGGCCGGGCTCCATTACCTCCCCCCGTCGCCCCCCATCTTCCCCGGGCTCCAGCTGGTTCCGTCTTCGTGGACCCTCTCCCTGGAGTTCCCCGTTACCGATTCACCGGTGTTTGGGGTCGCTACCTCCCCCTTCTCGGGCCCTCCCGAGCTGGCCCGGCCATCACACCGGCCCCCCATTTGCCTTCCCCCCCCAGGAACCAAGCTAGACAGCTCAGGGGTGGCCTTCGCGGTGGTGGGGGCCTGCCAGGCCCTGGGGCTCTGGGACGTCCACCTGGCTCTGTCCGAGGACCACGCCTGGGTCGTCTTCGGGCCCGACGGAGAGCAGACGGCCGAGGTCACGTGGCACGGGAAGGGCAACGAGGACCGCAGGGGCCAGACGGTCAACGCCGGTGTGGCCGAGCGGGTAATCGACATCGTCCTCGTTTATCGGGCTGATGTTTCTGGGGAAACGACGGGGGACAGGAAGGACCCGACCCTTGCCCTCCTGGAGCTCCCTGTTCCAACAAGCAGAGGGGCAGGGGGCTGGGGTAGGCCAGCGGGGAGCCGGGCTATGAGGCGGAGTGGGAGCTGGGGGGATGTGCTCTGATCCCAGACTGAGGCCTTCCCAGACTGAGCCCCTTCCTTCCTCTCCCCCTCATCCCCCTCTCCATCCCCCCATCTTACCTCCTTCCCTTCCCCACAGCACCTGTATATATGTTTGTACATATTTATTACTCTATTTATTTTACTTGTACATATCTATTCTATTTATTTTATTTTGTTAGTATGTTTGGTTTTGTTCTCCGTCTCCCCCTTTTAGACTGTGAGCCCACTGTTGGGTAGGGACCGTCTCTAGATGTTGCCAATCTGTACTTCCCAAGCGCTTAGTACAGTGCTCCGCACACTGTAAGCGCTCAATAAATACGATTGATGATGATGATGATGATCCCAGTTCGGGTCCTCCCCAGAGCTGGCTGTACCTGAAAGGCTCCTACCTGCGCTGCGACCGGAAGATGGAGGTGGCTTTCATGGTGTGCGCCATCAACCCCTCCATTGACCTGCACACCGACTCTCTGGAGCTGCTGCAACTGCAGCAAGTGAGACCCTCCCCCCGATCTCTGGCCTTGTCGATCCCCCTCCCCAAACCCCCAGAGCGAACGCACCTTGGCACTCCCGGCTCCGTCCCCAGCCGCTTCCCCGCCCCCTCTCACTTTCCCGGGGCCGCGGGAAAGCTCCCCGGCCCCGGGTGGCTCTTCTGACTCCCCACCTGGCCCGTCCCTTGTCTCCTCAGAAGCTGCTGTGGCTCCTGTATGACTTGGGTCATCTGGAAAGGTGGGCGTGTGAAGAGACTACTGACTGGAGGGGGTGAAGCCCACCGGGCGGCCTGCTGGGATCGCGGGGTGGGGGTGGGAGGAGGGGGACGCTGGGATCAGACTGGGGCAGCCCTTCCTGGAGGGATGCTAGAGCCCGGTGGCTCTTCTCCAGGTACCCGATGGCCCTGGGCAACCTAGCAGACCTGGAGGAATTGGAGCCAACCCCAGACCGCCCCGACCCGCTCACCATCTACCATAAGGTGGGGCCTGGGGGAGGGCAGTGAGCATCGGGGATGGGAAGTCAAACCAGGGCAGCTGCCTCTCCACCCCCGGGACAGCTGACAGCACGGAAGCCCCCAGCCCTCCAGAGTGGACGAAGGGCAGGGAGCACTGGGGCGGGGCGGCGGGATGGGACCCCGCTGGCTCCCTGCAGCTCAGCTGTCGTCACCAGGGCATCGCATCCGCGAAGACCTACTATCGAGACGAGCACATCTACCCCTACATGTACCTGGCCGGTTATCACTGCCGCAACCGCAACGTGCGCGAGGCCCTGCAGGCCTGGGCTGACACCGCCACCGTCATCCAAGAGTGAGGTTCCCCCCCGGGCTCCCTCTCCTCAGCACACCCCCCCCACTCTCCTTCCTTGGCCTCCCCCTCTAGGAGCTCTAGGTCGCCCACCGTCCCGTCCTCTCCCTGAAGCCAAGTGGCCCACTGCTGAGGGCGCGGGGGGATGGGGGTGGGGAGCCCGGGAGAAGAGGATGCACCCATCCATCCTCTCCCGGGGCTCACTCAGTTACAACTACTGCCGGGAGGATGAGGAGATCTACAAGGAGTTCTTCGAGGTGGCCAACGACGTGGTGCCGAACCTACTGAAGGAGGCGGCCAGCCTGCTGGAAGCCAGTGAGGAGCGGGGCGGAGGGGAGCACCCCCAGGTACGGGAAGGCGGGAGGCCCGGCCCCCTCGGCCCTGTGCACACGAGGGTCTGGGGGACTTACGGGGGGACGGGGAGGGGAGGACCTCCACACCCCTGATGCGTCCCCTCCCCCAGGGCTCCCCCGTGCCCAGCTCAGCCCTGCAAGACCCCGAGTGCTTCGCCCACCTGCTGCGCTTCTATGACGGGATCTGCAAGTGGGAGGAGGGCAGCCCCACACCGGTGCTGCACGTGGGCTGGGCCACCTTCCTTGTCCAGTCCCTGGGCCGCTTCGACGGCCAGGTGAGCGGCCGGCCGGAGGGGCGGGGGCCTCGGGGAGAGGCTCCGTCGGCCGGGGGGTGGGAGAGGGGCCCCGGGCCGACTGAGATGCCCCCGCTCCATCCCCTCGCCCGCCCCCAGGTCCGGCAGAAAGTTCACATTGTGAGCCGGGAGGCGGAGGCCACGGAGACGGAGGAGCCGTGGGGAGAGGAGGCCCGGGAGGGCCGCCGGAGGGGGCCCAGGCGGGAGTCGAAGCCCGAAGAGCCGCCACCCCCCAAGAAGCCGGCCCCGGACAAGGCCGGGGGCCGGCGTCCCGGGGCGGCACCCGGCCCGGCGGCGCGGGGGCCCGAGGGCCCGGCCCCGCCCGCCGCGCCCCCGGCCTCGCCGCCCCCCGAGGGCCCCGTCCTCACCTTCCAGAGCGAGAAGATGAAGGGCATGAAGGAGCTGTTGGTGGCCACCAAGATCAACTCCAGCGCCATCAAACTGCAGCTCACTGCCCAGTCCCAGGTGCAGATGAAGAAGCAGAAGGTGTCCACCCCCAGTGACTACACGCTGTCCTTCCTCAAGCGGCAGCGCAAGGGCCTCTGAGCCCTGGGCGGGGGCTGTTTATGTGTTGGGGGGGTCTGACCGTCTGTTTGTGTGTATGTGTGTGTGGATAGAAGAACCCCCTTCCCTCTCCTTCCCCTTTTTCCCTCCGGCCCTGCATCCTAAGAGTTTTCCCTTCCTTTCCCGCCTTGGACGAGGCTCCATCTCCCAAGAGACCCTCCGCACCCCTCAGGGGCACAGATAAGCCCCCCGGTCTGACTTGTACATAGGTTTGTTTTTCAAACTCCACGGCGATAAATACATTTTCTTTTTTTTTTTCTTTTTTCCATAAAAATCCCGAGTCCCCAGGCCTGGTTTCTTTGAGCGGTGGGAAGGGGCTGACGCGCCTGCGCGCTGTGGTTGGTTGGGTTCGGGGGGGGGGGGTGCGCGCCCCCGAGAGGAGGGAGGCGCGCATGCGCGCGAACTCCCGCCTCGCCTGCGCCCCCTGGTGGTGGGGGCGCGCATGCGCGCGAATTCCCGCCTCGCCTGCGCCCCCTGGTGGTGGATGCGCGCATGCGCGCGAATTCCCGCCTCGCCCGCGCCCTCTGGTGGTGGGTGCGCGCATGCGCGCGCACTCCCGCCTCGCCCGCGCCCTCTGGCGGCGGGCGCGCGAGCCGCGGGGGATCCCCGGGCGGCCACGCCCCCTAGCGGCCCCGCCCCGCTCCGCCCCGTCCTGTGCGGCCGGTGCTGGTCCCTCCGTGTGTGTCCATCATCCCTGTGTCCATCCATCCATCCATCCATCCATCCATCCGTCCGTCCGTCCGTCGGTCCCCCGCCCCGGGGCCATGTCGCTGCTCCGGGACGTGTCGCTGCAGGATCCCCGGGAGCGCTTCGAGCTGCTGCAGCGGGTGGGAGCCGGCACCTACGGAGACGTCTACAAGGTTGGGGGGAGGAGAGGGGGAGTGGCGGCGTGGGGGTCCGGCCGGGGGCCAGCGGGGGTCCCTCCCTCGGCTTCACCGGTGTCTTCCCGCGTCAGGCCCGGGACACGGACACGTCTGAGCTGGCCGCGGTGAAGATAGTCAAGCTGGATCCAGGTGAGGCCCGGTGGGGCCTGGCCAAGGGGGGGAGAGTCCGTGGCGCCCGGGACCGACCACCAGTTTTCTCCCCCAGGAGATGACATCAGCTCGCTCCAGCAGGAGATCACCATCCTCAGGGAATGCAGGCACCCCAATGTCGTCGCCTACATAGGCAGCTACCTCAGGTGAGGCCCTGGGCGGGGGGCCCGAGAGGCATTTCACCCCCGGGCAGTGCCAGCACTTGGGGACCTCTTCTTTGCCTTCGTCGGTGGAAGGGGGTCAGGGATGGCATGGGGCCAACGCACCCCTCTCCCCGTTCCCTTTCAGGGGCGATCGGTTATGGATCTGCATGGAGTTCTGCGGGGGGGGGCTCCCTGCAGGAGGTTTATCAGGGTGAGATCCGGGCCTCGGCCCCCAGGGACCTGCCCCCTGCCCCCCAGCTCCCACCCTCTCCCAAGGCCCCAAAGTCCCGCCACACTTGGGGGCTGCCTTCAACACCGGGGGGAGGGGAGGCTTCCCCAAGCCCGTGCCTCAGTTTCCCTCAAGTTGGCCGCAGGCCCCGGCCTGAATCCGCACCCCCTTTCAGCCACGGGACCCCTGGAGGAGAAGCAGATCGCCTACGTGTGCCGGGAGGCCCTGAAGGTGGGTGGGCTCCTCATCCTGTGGAGCTCTGTCAAAGGGCTCCCCCGGTCTCCCCCCACACATCCTCTGCCTGATCTCCATCCGCTTCCCCAACTTTTCCCTTCTTCCTGCCTGCCTGCCCTGTTTTTATCGGGGGAGGTAGACTGAGGGATGCTCAGGACATGGCGCGGACAGGCAGGCGGACAAGCTGTCCTGGGACTGGGTGAGGAGAGGCCCCGGGGGACGGTGGGGGGCACAGGGCTGCGAAGGGAGGGCCCCGTGTGTTCCCCTGTTGCCGGAAGCCACTCGCTTCCCCCTTGGCTCAGCCACTTCCTGTCTGAGGGTGGGGAAGGGAGGGAGGAAGCCGCTTGGGTGGGGAGGAACCCCCCAACTGGGTCTCCTCCTAAGCCCTTCCACCCCTCAGGCCCTGAAGAATGGGTCCCCGGCGGGGCGCGCAGTGTCGGGGGGCTGGGGAGGCTGATTTGGTAGCCTCTCACCCTCCCAGGGTCTGCAGCACCTTCACTCTCAGGGGAAGATACACAGAGACATCAAGGTGAGGCGGAGGGAACCGGAAAGGAACGGGAACCGGAGGAAGGGCCGGGCCTGAAATGAGAGACTCACTATTTTCTCCTCCCTTCCCCTTCCCGTCCCTCTCTTCTCCTTCCTTCCCTGTCCCTCCAGGGAGCCAACCTTCTCCTCACCCTCCACGGAGATGTCAAGTTGGGTCAGTTCCCAAGAGGGAACGGGGGGCAGAACCAGGGCCGGTGGAGGGCACAGAGCTGGGGGAGGGGCCGGTTGGTGCCCAGGAGGACTCAGGGTCCCAGGGTGCTGGGCAGAGGGAGGCCTGGGGGCCGAGGTCATCGTCATCATCATCAATCGTATTTATTGAGCGCTTACTGTGTGCAGAGCACTGGACTAAGCGCTTGGGAAGTACAAATTGGCAACATATAGAGACAGTCCCTACCCAACCCACGGTCTAAAAGGTCGGGAGGAGGCACCCGGAGGTCTGGCCTCACACTTGCCGCCCACCCTCATCTATTCCCAGCGGACTTTGGGGTGGCAGGGGAGCTCACGGCGTCCGTGGCCAAGAGGAGGTCATTCATCGGTACCCCTTACTGGTGAGGGGGAGGACTGGGGATGGGGTGCGGGGGGAAGGAGGGGCCCTGGACCTTTCGGGCGGGTGACGCCCTCCGCCTCCTCACCCGTAGGATGGCGCCTGAGGTGGCGGCGGTGGAGAGGAAAGGCGGCTACAACGAACTGTGTGACGTCTGGGCGCTGGGGATCACTGCCATCGAGCTGGGGGAGCTGCAGCCCCCCCTCTTCCACCTTCACCCCATGAGGTCAGTGCCACCCCGCCCTTCTGACCCTCCAACCCCCGGCACTGACCTCTGACCCTCGGACTTTCTGACCCTACCCGCAGGGCCTTGATGCTTATGTCCAAGAGCAGCTTCCAGCCGCCCAAGCTGCGGGACAAAGCCCACTGGTGAGTGTCTTTTAGGAACCGGTTTAAATTTGCTCCCTTTTATTGGGGGCGGGGACGGGGGGTTGTGACACTTTCATTCAGTTGTATTTATTGAGCGCTTACTCTGTGCAGAGCACTAAGTGCTTGGGAAGTACAAGTTGGCAATCTATAGAAATGTTCCCTACCCAACAACAAGCTCACAGTCTAGAAGGGGGAGACAGACGACAAAACGAAACACGTGGACAGGTGTCAAGTCGTCAGAACAAATAGAATTAAAGCTAAATCATCATCAATCGTATTTATTGAGCGCTTACTGTGTGCAGAGCACTGTACTAAGCGCTTGGGAAGTAGAAGTTGGCAACATATAGAGACAGTCCCTACCCAACAGTGGGCTCGCAGTCTAAAAGACTAAAGTCTAAAAGTCTAAATGCACATCGTTAACAAAATAAGTAGAATAGTAAATATGTACAAGTAAAATAGAGTAATAAATCTGTGCAAACATATATACAGGTGCTGTGGGGGGGGATGGAGGTAGGATGGGGGGGGTGGGGAGGAGGAGAGGAAAAAGGGGGCTCAGTCTGGGAAGGCCTCCTGGAGGAGGTGAGCTCTCAGTAGGGCTTTGAAGGGAGGAAGAGAGCTAGCTTGGCGGATGGGCAGAGGGAGGCCATTCCAGGCCAGGGGGAGGACGTGGGCCGGGGGTCGACGGGGGACGGGCGAGAACGAGGCCTAACGGTGAGGAGGTGAGCGGCGGCAGAGGAGCGGAGGGTGCGGGCTGCGATGGAGAAGGAGAGAAGGGAGGGGAGGTAGGAGAGGGTGAGGGGATGGACAGCCTTGAAGCCCAGGGTGAGGAGTTTTTGCCTGATGCGTAGGTTGATTGGTAGCCACTGGAGATTTTTGAGGAGGGGAGTAACATGCCCAGAGCGTTTCTGCACAAAGATGACCTGGGCAGCAGCGGGAAGTATAGATTGAAGTGGGGAGAGACGGGAGGATGGGAGTCCCTACCGAGCAGCGGGCTCACAGTCTAGAAGGGGGAGACAGACAACAAAACAAAACATGTAAACCAAATAAAATAAGTAGAATAAATATGTACAAGTAAAATAAATAGAGTAATAAGTATGTACAAACATATATACAGGTGTTGTGGGGAGGGGAAGGAGGTAAGGTGGTAGGGAGGGGGAGAGGAAGGAAGGGGTTCAGTTGGCAGTTTAGTACAGTGCTCTGCATGCAGTTAGCGCTCAATAAATATGAATGAATGAATGGACGTTGGGTCGATGCCCGGGTCCGATGAGGGTGGACGGGAAGGGCCGGTGAGCGGAGGAGGGGGCTGGGGGCCCACGCCTGACCCACGGGGTGGGGGTGGGGCTCGTCCCCCAGGTCCCAGGACTTCCACCAGTTCCTCAAGCTCGCCCTCACCAAGAACCCTAAGAAGAGACCCACGGCGGAGAAGCTGCTGCAGGTGGGGGAGGTGGCAGAGGGGCTGTTTTCAGGGGGTGGCTGACCTTCAAGGCTGGGGGAGGGCTGAGGGAACGGTTTAATGGGCGAGGCGGGATGGCTGCTGAGCGCCCCTCCTCTCCCTCCCCCACCCCCCAGCACCCTTTCACGATCCAGGCCCTCCCCCGCACCCTCCTCACTCAGCTTCTGGACAAGGTCAATGACCCCCACCTGGGGGTCCCCTCCTCTGATGACTGTGACCTGGAGGTAATGGGGGCGAGGGGCTTCCAGTTGGGGAGAGGAGGTGGGAGTGGGGCCGGCTGGGGGGAGAAACCAGGCCTGAGACTCGGCCCAGGGAGGAGATACAGGAGAAGCAGCGTGGCTCAGTGGAAAGAACGTGGGCTTGGGAGGCCGAGGTCATGGGTTCGAATCCCCGCTCCGCCACTTGTCAGCTGTGTGACCTGGGGCAAGCCACATAACTTCTCTGTGCTTCTGTTACCTCATCTGTAAAATGGGGATTAAGTCTGTGAGCCCCAAGGGGGACAACCTGATCACCTTGTATCCCCCCAGCGCTTAGAACAGTGCTGTGCACATAGTAAGAGTTTAACAAATACCACCGTTATTATTATTATTACGGGGGTTGGAGGGGAAGGGGCTCGGTTCGGTCCTGGGTGGGGAGAGGAGTGTTTAGTACAGTGTTCTGCATACAGTAAGCGCTCAATAAATAACGATTGAATGAATGAATTGGAGCTGGGGGAGACGGCTGGGTCCGGTCACGGTTGGGGAGGGGGATGAGGAGCCGGGGACGTCGGGAGGCTCGGCCTGATCCTGGTTGGGGAAGTGAGGCGGGGCGAATCCTGACTGGACCCTCTTTTTCCAGACGTACGACACGTTTCCCGATACCATCTACTCCCGGGGACAGCGCAGCCAGGCAGAGAGGACCCCCTCGGAGATCCAGTGTGAGCACCTTGGGGAGCGGGGTGGCCAGGGCCAGGGGGCTGAAGGAGGGAGAGAGAGGGGGGGCTCAGCGCTGCAGACGGCCAGCACCTCACCCCCACCACCCTTTCTGTTCCTCGTCCTCCTCTTCCTCACCTCTCTCCCGCCGGGACCCCAGTTCACCAGGTGCAGTTCGGCACTCCGCGCAGGAAGGAAACCGAGCCTCTCAGTGAGCCAGTAAGGAGGGCCCCGGGGTGGGGACTGTCTCTATATGTTGCCAACTTGTACTTCCCAAGCGCTTAGTCCAGTGCTCTGCACACAGTAAGCGCTCAATAAATACGATTGATGATGATGATGATGGCCTCTGGGAAGAGGGAGCCGGACACGGTGACTGATAACTTCCTTCCTCTCTCCCCAGTGGGAAGAGGAGTGGACGCCGTTGGGGAAGGAAGAACTGACTGGGTGAGTGTGGGACGAGGACGGGGGTGAGGAGGTCGGGGCGGGTGGAGGCGGGTGCTGGCCGACCTCTGACTCCGCCATCTGTGTCCCATGTCAGGAGCTTGTTGCAATCTGTTCAGGAAGCCCTGGAGGAAAGGTGAGGCGGGAGAGCGGACAGGGCGGGAAGGGCATGTCACTGTTTATTGTTATTTTGTATTCTCCCAAGCGCCCATTGCAATGCTCCTGACGTAGTAAGCGCTCAATTAATATGATCAGACAAATGCTTAATGCCATTATTATTATTATTATAAACGATATGTTCTTCCATTATTGTACTCACAAGTGCACATGGAAAGTGCTCAATAAATACGATTAAGTGAACGAGGGCTCATCCACATCCCTTCTCTTCCCCTTAGGAGTCTGACCATGAAGCCTACTCTGGAGGTACAGGAGGAGCTGAGGGGGTGGGGAGGCGGGGTGGGGAGTGGTAGCCCAGCCTTTTCTTTTTTTTTAATGGCATTTATTAAGGGCTTACTATGTGCAAAGCACTGTTCTAAGCGCCAGTCTTCCTTAGCTTGGGAAACTGAGGTCTCCGGTTGCCGGATGGGGAGGAGGATCCGGTGTGGGGAGAGGTGGGCTCCGCCGTGGCGGGCCCGGGCCGGGAGCTCTGAGAGGACAGTGCCAAGGGCACCGCAGGGTGAAGGGGACAGGGGCAGCTGGGGGCCGGAAGGCTGGGCTGCCTTAATGACTGCTCAGGTTTTCTTCTCTTAGTCCCTGATCTTCCCCGAAGACGGGACGGCAACCGTCAAGCGGTCCCCGTTCCAGGGGACAGGATGCTCGGAACCTTCCGACTCCGTCGCAGCCGGCTTCTTTTCCACAGGTAGGGAAACTGACCGTTGCGTTGACTGCTGCCAACCCATTCAGCGCTTAGAACAGTGCTTTGCACATAGTAAGCGCTTAACAAATGCCATCGTTATCATTCGGTGGTAAGAAGAGGCAGGGGGAGGGAAGGAGAGCCTCTCTACTGAGAGCTCACCTCCTCCAGGAGGCCTTCCCAGACTGAGCCTTCCTTCCTCTCCCCCTCGTCCCCCTCTCCATCCCCCCCATCTTACCTCCTTCCCTTCCCCACAGCACGTGTATATATGTATATATGTTTGTACATATTTATTACTCTATTTATTTAGCTTGTACATATCTATTCTATTTATTTTATTTTGTTAGTACGTTTGGTTTTGTTCTCTGTCTCCCCCTTTTAGACTGTGAGCCCACTGTTGGGTAGGGACTGTCTCTATATGTTTCCAACTTGTACTTCCCAAGCGCTTAGTACAGTGCTCTGCACACAGTAAGCGCTCAATAAATACGATTGATGATGATGATGACCGTTGCATTGACTGCTGCCAACCCATTTAGTGCTTAGAACAGTGCTTTGCACATAGTAAGCGCTTAACAAATGCCATCATTATCATTCGGTGGTAAGAAGAGGCAGGGGGAGGGAAGGAGAGGAGGAGGGAGCGGAGAGGGAAGGAGGGAGGGGTCCAGAAGGGGAGATGTGAGGGAGGGAAAGTGGAAGGGGAGGGGGAGGAAAGACAGTGGGCAAGAAGGGAATAATAATAATGATGGCATTTATTAAGCGCTTATTATGTGCAAAGCACTGGAGACAGAAAGAAGACAGCCAGACTGACCCAGGGAGGGGATGGTCTCCCCCAGAAGCAGCTGAAGGGACTTGGGGGGCAAGAAAATCAGGGCTGGTTGGCTGGGTTGTGATCGTGCACCATGGGAGAATGTTTTGGGGAGAGGAGGAGGAGGAGGTGAGGTTCTGAGGATGTGGCGGGAATCGGTCAATCATCCATCAGTCCTATTTATCGTCATCATCAATTGTATTTATTGAGCGCTTACTCTGTGCAGAACACTGTACTAACTGCTTGGGAAGTACAAATTGGCAACATATAGAGACAGTCCCTACCCAACAGTGGGCTCACAGTCTAAAAGGGGGAGCGCTTACTGTGTGCAGAGCATTGTACTAAAAGCTTGGGAGAGTACAACAATACAGCAGACATTCCCTGCCCACAACAAGTGTACAGTCTAGAGGAGGAGACAGACGTTGATAGAACTATGGGCCCCGTGTGCCCAACAGGGCCCCAGGACCTGTCTCTACCTCCTTCGGAAACGTCCCCGGTGCTGTCCACCGAGTGGGCCACGATGAGGCGGAAAGAGGACACCGAGGTGCGTAAGCGAGGGGCGTGGGACTTGGCAGGGAGTGGAGATCCGCGGGCCTGGAGAGCCACCCACCGCGATCCTCCCACCCCCTTTTTCTTCTAGAGATCCTCTTGCCACGGCCTCCCCCCAACACCCAAAGTTCACGTGAGTGCCCTCTCCTTCCGCCCCACAACTGCCTCAGTTCTATAAGTCCCAAATGACTTCCCACTCCGCCCACCTGCCCCACCTGCATCCTTTCTCTTCCTGCCCTCCCCCAGATGGGCGCCTGCTTCTCCAAAGTCTTCAACGGCTGCCCCCTCAAGATCCACGCCGCCGTCACCTGGATCCACCCAGTCACGCGTGGTAGGGGGGTGTCACTTGCTCTGGGGGCATCGTGGGAGGGAGGCGGAGCGGGCATGGTGGCGTTCTGCTGATCTTTGTGCAAAATGGACCTGGGGCTTCTCGCCCCTCCCTCCAGATCAGTTCCTGGTGGTGGGGGCTGAGGAGGGCATTTACACGCTGAATTTGCACGAGTTGCATGAAGACACGCTGGAGAAGGTGAGAAGGGAAGGGTCCCGGGACCTGTGTGACTGGGATCTTCTTCCTGAAGATTTACCCCCTCTTCCCGGGAGCCCATCGCCTTCTCTCGGAATGGATCGGGAGAGCTCCCGGCGGGGGAGCCGGGGGGAGGGCTCCTGGCAGGGAAGCGGAAGGCCTGACTCTGGGATGGGGGGGATTGGGTGGGGACCGTCTCTATGTATTGCCGACTTGTACTTCCCAAGCGCTTAGTCCAGTGCTCTGCACACAGTAAGTGCTCAATAAATACGATTGAATGAATGAATGAATGTCCTGCAGCTGATTGCACATCGCTGCTCCTGGCTCTACTGCATCAACAACGTCCTGCTGTCTCTGTCAGGTGCGGGGCCTTGGGTGGAAATCAGTGGTGGTAGGAGGGCAGTGGGTTTGGCGGCGGCGGCGGGGGGGACGGGACAGGAGAACCTCTGACCATCTGACCTTGCTTCCCTCCCCGCTTGGCTCCCAGGGAAGTCGTCCCACGTCTGGGCTCATGACCTCCTGGGGCTGTTTGAACAGCGACGCCAACAGAGACAGGTCCCCCTCTCCATCCCTACCAACAGGCTCACCCAGCGCATCATACCCAGGTTCGCCGGCCGGGGGTGGCACGGGGGTGGGGGGAGGCGAGGGCAGGTGTGGGATGATGGGGAGAGATGGGAGGGCAGAACTCTGGGCAGTTAGGAACCAGAGGGGAGGACCCGAGCTGGGGACTGTCTCTATGTGTTGCCAACTTGTACTTCCCAAGCGCTTAGTACAGTGCTCTGCACACAGTAAGCGCTCAATAAATACGATTGATGATGATGAGGGTTCCAGCATGGACACCAGCAGGCCGATGCCCTACTCACCGCCCCCCCCCCCCCCCCAGGGGCCCATTTGTAACCTCCCCAGCGCTTAGAACAGTGCTTTGCACATAGTAAGCGCTTAATAAATGCCATTATTATTATTATTATTATTAGTTTTCCTCTTGAATACTGTATCCTCATGACAACACCTTGGATCCCATTTGGGATGCGATGGTAGCAAAGGCCTGGGTATCACCGGATCTGGGTCCTAATACTGGCACATAATAATAGTAATAATAATAATGGCATTTATTAAGCACTTATATTTGTACAAAGCACTGTTCTAAGCGCTGGGGAGTTTACAAGGTGATGAGGTTGTCCCATGTGGGGCTCACAGTCTTAATCCCCATTTTACAGATAATAATAACAATGGCATTTATTAAGCACTGCTTACTATGTGCAAAGCACTGTTCTGAGCGCTGGGGAGGTTACAAGGTGATCAGGTTGTCCCACGGGGGGTTCACAGTCTTCATCCCCATTTTCCAGATGAGGTCACTGAGGCCCAGAGAAATGAAGTGACTTGCCCAAAGTCACACAGCTAAGTGGCAGAGCTGGGATTCGAACCCGTGACCTCCGACTCCAAAGCCCGTGCTCTTCCCACTGAGCCACGCTGCTCTGTGACCTTGGGCCCGTCACTTCACTTCACTTCTCCGGGCCTCAGTTTCCTCATCTGTCAGATGGGGATGAAATACCTGGCCGTCCTTCCCCTAAGACCGTGAGTCCCACACGGATCAGGGACTGTGTCCCAAATGATTGTATGGTGGCTGCATAAGCGCTTACTGTGGAGTCAGCACTTAACAAATACCACAATTACGGTTAATTATTACTTTTAATAGCTGACTCCGTGGGTGCAGATCTGGCCCAGGGGCGACCCTGATTGGTCGCAGGGTGGACCCAGGGGCCAAACTGAGCCCTCCAGGGCTGACCTGCATAATAATAATAATAATAATAATGATGGCATTTATTAAGTGCTTACTATGTGCAAAGCACTGTTCTAAGCGCCGGGGTAGATACGAGGTAATCAAGCTGTCCCACGTGGGGCTCACAGACTTAATCCCCGTTTTCCGGATGAGGGACCTGAGGCCCGGAGAAGTGAAGTGACTTGCCCACAGCTGACAGAGCCGGGATTTGAACCCGTGACCTCTGACTCCAAAGCCCGGGCTCTTTCCACTGGGCCCCGTGGGGATGGAGGCGGGGAGGGGTCGAGCTCCGTCTCCCCCCTTCTAGACTGTGAGCCCACTGTTGGGTAGGGACTGTCTCTAGATGTTGCCAACTTGGACTTCCCAAGCGCTTAGTCCAGTGCTCTGCACACAGTAAGCGCTCAATAAATACGATTGATTGATTGAGGGTGGGGTCACTGGGCAGAAGGGCAGGCGAGTTTGTGCTTGGCCAAACCCGTGCCCTCAGCCTCTCCATCCCTCCGGCCCAGCGCCGACCCACTTCGTCCTTCTCCGCAGGCGGTTTGCGCTGTCCACCAAGATCGCGGACACTAAAGGCTGCCTCATGTGCCGAGTGGGTAGGGACCAGCGCGGCCGGGGTGGGGGGCGTCGAGGGGAGGGGTGAGCTCCTCTCGGGGGGCGCTCACCCCGCGTCCCCCCACTCCTCTTTCAGTCCGGAACCCGTACACGGAGAACACCTTCCTGCTGGCCGCCTTACCGGCCGGCCTGCTGCTGCTGCAGTGGTACGAGCCGCTGCAGAAGTTCATGCTCCTCAAGGTGTGGGGGCCACGGGACGAGGCGGGGAGGGTTTCGGGGGAGGCGGGAGGGGACCACCCGGCCCGGCCCAGGGTGGGCTATGGCCAGGTGAAACATCTCCTTCCCTCCCAGCACTTTTCCACCAACTTACCCACCCCTCTGGGGTTACTCGAGCTGTTGGTCCTGGAGGGAGAGGAGCTGCCCCAGGTGTGTGTCGGGGCAACTGGCCCCGGGCGACCTGGCCCGGAGCTCCGCTTCCACATCGTCCCCTTGGAGGCCGGCCCGGCCCCCAGCCACCCCGTCCCTCCAGGTGAGCCGGGACGGAGGGAAGGGAGTCGGTTGGGAGTTTACAGTCTAGAGGGGGAGACGGGCATGAATATAAATCAATAAACTACAGCTATGGACATGAGCAGCGTGGCTCAGTGGAAAGAGCCCGGGCTTTGGAGTCAGAGGTCAGGGGTTCAAATCCCGGCTCCGCCACCTGTCAGCTGGGCGACTTTAGGCAAGTCGCTTCACTTCTCAGTTCCCTCATCTGTAAAATGGGGATTAAGACTGTGAGCCCCCCGTGGGACAGCATGATCGCCTTGTAACCTCCCCAGCACTTAGAACAGTGCTTTGCACATAGTAAGCGCTTAACAAAATGCCATTGTTATTATCAGACAGAGAAGCAGTGTGGCTCAGTGGAAAGAGCCCGGGCTTTGGAGTCAGGGGTCACGGGTTCGAATCCCGGCTCCGCCACTCGTCAGCAGTGTGACTTTGGGCAAGTCACTTCACTTCTCTGTGCCTCAGTTACCTCATCTGTAAAATGGGGATTAAGACTGTGAGCCCCCCATGGGACAACATGATCACCTTGTAACCTCCCCAGCGCTTAGAACAGTGCTTTGCATATAGTAAGCGCTTAATAAATGCCATCATTATTGTTATTATTCTCTGTGCCTCATTTATCTCATCTGTAAAATGGGGATTACGACTGTGAGCCCCCCGTGGGACAGCATGATCGCCTTGTAACCTCCCCAGTGCTTAGAACAGTGCTTTGCACATAGTAAGCACTTAATAAATGCCATCATTATTATTATTATTCTCTGTGCCTCAGTCATCTCATTTGTAAAATGGGGATTAAGACTCTGTGCCCCCCGTGGGACAACATGATCACCTTGTAACCTCCCCAGCACTTAGAACAGTGCTTTGCACATTGTAAGCGCTTAATAAATGCCATCATTATTATTATTATTCTCTGTGCCTCAGTTATCTCATCTGTAAAATGGGGATTACGACTGTGAGCCCCCCGTGGGACAGCATGATCGCCTTGTAACCTCCCCAGCGCTTAGAACAGTGCTTTGCACATAGTAAGCGCTTAATAAATGCCATCATTATTATTATTATTCTCTGTGCCTCAGTCATCTCATTTGTAAAATGGGGATTAAGACTCTGTGCCCCCCGTGGGACAACATGATCACCTTGTAACCTCCCCAGCACTTAGAACAGTGCTTTGCACATAGTAAGCGCTTACTAAATGCCATCATTATTATTATTATTATTAACTGCATTCTGTGGAGGAATTCAGTCTGTATGGGGGCGGGACGCTTGCCTTTTTGGAAAGGAGTGGAGCCTAGGGTGAGAGCGGAGCCTAGGGTGATTGATGGGTGCCCTACTGAGAGCTCACCCCCTCCTTCCTCTCCCCCTCCCCATCCCCCCAGCCCTACCCCCTTCCCCTCCCCACAGCACCTGTATATATGTTTGTACAGATTTATTACTCTATTTTATTCGTCCATATTTACTATTCTATTTATTTTTATTTTGTTAATACATTTTGTCGTCTGTCTCCCCCTTCTAGACTGTGAGCCCGCTGTTGGGTAGGGACCGCCTCTCTATGTTGCCAACTTGTACTTCCCAAGCGCTTAGTCCAGTGCTCTGCACACAGTAAGCGCTCAATAAATACAATTGAATGAATGAACGAATGAGTAGGGCGCATCTGGGGGTGCTGGAGGGCGGCCTGGCCGAGTTCTGGAGGGGCAAGAAGGGGGCTGTCGTCAGCTGACCGGGCCTTTCTCCTCTCTCCGGCCTCAGAGGGGACACCCGGCTTGGCCCAGCAGGTGATCCAGATGGACAGGGACACGGTCCTCGTGAGCTTTGAACGTGAGTGAGCGCTGCCCCGGGGTGGGCCGGCCTCTTGGGGGGCTCTTCGTTCCCCCGGCGGGAACCGACCCCCGTCCTTCTCTCCGTAGGCTGTGTGAGAATAGTCAACTTGCAAGGGACCCCCACGGGAGCCTTGGCCCCCGAGCTGACCTTTGACTTCCCCATTGAGACCGTGGGTGAGTGAGAGGCCAGTAAATTCACACTTCTAGAGGCCCGGATTTGCTCCCGGAGGCCCAACGGGTAGGTTTGGAGGCCCGACTGGAGGGACCCTGCTTGATTTTGCTTCTCTCCTCACCCACAGTGTGCCTTCAGGACAGCGTCCTGGCTTTCTGGAGGCACGGCATGCAGGGCCGGAGCCTGGAGGCCAATGAGGTGAGGGCTGGCTAGCGGGAGGGCTGGAGTGGGGCCGGTTCGGGTCACATCCCAACCTCGCAACTGGCTTCCTGCAGTGCGCCGGGGCCCAGTCGCTGCTCCTGACTCCTCTGGGCAGGTCGAAATTTGCCGAGCTCAGGAAATGACCATCTAGAGGGGCTTCCGGGGGGGGGCTGAGCACTGGGGAGAATCTGGAGTGAGTTCAGCAGGGACCAGGGTGACCTGGAGAAGCAGCATGGCTCAGTGGAAAGAGCCCGGGCTTTGGAGTCAGAGTTCCTGGCTTCAAATCCCGGCTCCGCCAACTGTCAGCTGTGTGACTTTGGGCAAGTCGCTTCACTTCCCTGGGCCTCAGTTTCCTCATCTGGAAAATGGGGATTAAGACCGTGAGCCCCCCCGTGGGACAACCTGATCACCTTGTATCCCTCTCAGCACTTAGAACGGTGCTTTGCACATAGTAAGTGCTGAAAAAATACCATCATTCATTCATTCAATCATATTTATTGAGCGCTTACTGTGTGCAGAGCACTGTATTAAGCGCTTGGGAAGTACAAGTTGGCAACAGACAGAGACGGTCCCTACCCAACAGTGGGCTCACAGTCTAGAAGGGGGATTATCTGATGGTTTAAGGCAGGGAAAATGGATGGATTCCAGGGTTTAGCATCTGCCGTCTCCACCATTACCCAGGGAGGGAAAGGTTGTGACACCAGGAGCGGTCTGAGAGCCCAAGTAGTAAAGATAATAATAATAATTGTGGTATTTGTTAAGCGCTTTCTATGTGCCAAGCGCTGTTCTAAGCGCTGAGGTGGATACAAGGTCATCAGGTTGTCCCACGTGGCGCTCACAGTCTCAATCCCCATTTTACAGATGAGGGAACTGAGGCCCAGGGAAGTGAAGTGACTTGCCTAAGGTCACACAGCACACAAGTGGCAGAGCCAGGATTAGATTATTAGTAGTAGTAACAGTAGTAGTTGTGGGGAAGCAGCATGGCCTAGTGGAAAAAGGCACAGGCCTGGACGTTAGAGGACCTGGGTTCTAATTCCGGCTCCACCATTTGCCTGCTGTGTGATCCTGGGAAGATCACTTCATTTCTCTATGCCTCGGTTTCCTCATCTACGAAATGGGGATTAAAACTTTCTCCCTCCTACTCAGCCTGTGAGCCTCATGTGGGACTTGCGTCCGACCTGGTTATCTTGTATCCACAGAAGGGTTTAGTACAGTGCTTGGCACATACTAAGCACCAAATATAATAATATAGGAGTTGTAATAGTATTTATCGCTTATGGGAGGAAGAGCACTGTACTAAATACTGGGTGTGAATACACAGATGGTCCTTGTTCCTGCCCTTTAGGGGGCTCACAATCAATCAATCAATCAATCGTATTTATTGAGCGCTTACTGTGTGCACAGCACTGTACTAAGCACTTGGGAAGTACAAGTTGGCACCGTATAGAGATGGTCCCTACCCAACAGTGGGCTCACAGTCTAGAAGGGGGAGACAGAGAACAAAACAAGACATATTAACAAAATAAAATAAATAGAATAGATATGTACAAGTAAAATAAATAAATAGAGTAATAAATCCGTACAAACCTATATACATATATGCAGGTGCTGTGGAGGTAAGGCGGCACAATCTAAGGTCAGAGCTCTAGGAGCAGTGGAGGTCTGGGGGAGAAGACTGTAAATTCCTCTTTTAGATTGTAAGCTCTCTGAGAGCAAGACTCTTGCTTACCGACTGCATTGCACTTTCCCAACTGCTTCACACAATCCTCTGCACAAAGTAAGTGCTCAGTAAATACCACCAAATGAGTGATTGATTGAGAAGAAACCCTTGTTTCGTGGCTTTGGAATGATCCCCTTCTAGACTGTAAGCCCACTGTTGGGTAGGGACTGTCTCTATATGTTGCCAACTTGTACTTCCCAAGCGCTTAGTACAGTGCTCTGCACACAGTAAGCGCTCAATAAATGCGATTGATTGATTGATCCCGGTGGAGACTTGGTTTCCAGGTTTATGCTGGGACTGCCTGAGGTTTTACTTGTTGGTTTTTGTTGGGGCCATGTATAAAAAATGAGTATAAATCAGGGCATCCCTTCCTGGAGCCCTAAGGTTGTCTTGGCTGCTCCTGAACAGGGAGGCAGAAGAGACTGGACTCGGGAGAAGGATTGAGGGATTTGGAGTCTTAGAAAGCGCTTAGTACAGTGCTCTGCAGGCAGTGAGCGCCCAAAGTAACCTCGATTGAGTGATTGGAGGGGAAAGGCGAGGTATTTGTGCAGAGATGGCACCCTTGGGACAGGGAGAGCGCAGACCTCCGAGGGACGTGGGCGTCGGGGCCGTTCTCCCTGGCTCTCTCGCGATCTTGGTTTTCACCCTTAGGTGACTCAGGAGATCACGGATAAGACCCGGGTGTTCCAGGTGTTGGGAGCCCACAAGTAAGAGCAACCTCCTCCTGCTTCACGACCGCCCGGTCTCTGCCCGCTCCCCTTCTCCAGCTTCTCTCCTTCCCACCGGACTGTCTTCCTCCCTCCCTCTGTTCCCGCCCACTGACCTCTCTCCCTCCACCCCGCCAGAGACATCATCCTTCAGAGCCTCCCGACCGACAACCCCGGGGCTCACAGCAACCTGTACATCCTCACGGGCCACCAGAGCAGTTACTGAGCCTCGGCGGGCCCACCCCGGCCGACTCTCCGGGGGTTCTGGGGCCGGCGTGGCCCCTCCAGATGGTGCCTTATCCGCGGGGTCTCCCTGGGCAAGGCCAGGCTCCGTGGTCCCTGAGGGGAGACGTGTTCCTGAGAAGGGTTTTGGGGTGACCCAACTCACCGGGCCTCTGCAATAACTGGACCAGACCGAGCTGCTGTGATTTTATGCTCTCCCGCCTCTCCCCTGGTGCTCACCGGTCCCTCGAGCAGAAGCCGATCCTCCTGAAGACCGGGGATGGGGGCTGCTTGGCCTAGGCTCCCTTGAGCCAGCAGACCGGAGACGGTCCCCTTCTCCCAGCTTCTTCCTTCTCCTCCCGAACCTGGAGGCTGTCCTGCCTGGGTCCCAGGGGAATGTGGTATTTATGAGAGATTCCGTTGACATAAAGCGTGTTGGTTTTTCTTCCTTTGGTTCCTGCTGTTGCTTGGGAGGCGGGAGTGGGGGGCTGAGGTAGGGCGGGGAGAAATGATCACGATTACCACTGTACCCTCCAAGCTCTAAAGCATATGACGTTTTTTTTTTTTACCCCTCAAGAGGTAGGGTAGGGACCGTCTCTATATGTTGCCAACTTGTACTTCCCAAGCGCTTAGTACAGTGCTCTGCATACAGTAAGCGCTCGATAAATACGATCGATGATGATGGGGGAAGTTACGATTCTGGAAGGAGTTACCTGCAGCAGGGAGCGTGGAGGTGCGGCCAGATGGAAGAGATGAGGATGGAGAGGTTTCCCTGCCGGGAGTGAGCGTGAACCCGCTCACGTTCTTGTCTTTTCCACTTTTCATAATAATAATAATGATGATGGCATTTATTAAGCGCTTACTATGTGCAAAGCACTGTTCTAAGCGCCAGGAAGGTTACAAGGTGATCAGTTTGTCCCACGGGGGGCTCAGAGTCTTCATCCCCATTTTACAGATGAGGTAACTGAGGCCCAGAGAAGTGAAGTGACTGGCCCAAAGTCACACAGCTGACCGGGATTTGAACCCATGACCTCTGACTCCAAAGCCCGGGCTCTTTCCACTGAGCCACGCTGCTTCTCCTACATCTTTCATCTTTCTTTAGGAGGTCTGTTGCCAAACCCCTTCCTCACCTGACTCTGAAATGATGGGTTATGAGTTCAAATCCCGGCTCCGCCGCTTGTCAGCTGCGTGACTTTGGGCAAGTCACTTAACATCTCTGTGCCTCAGTTACCTCATCGGTAAAAATGGGGATTATGATTGTGAGCCCCACATGGGACAACCTGATCAACTTGTATCCTCCCCAGCGCTTTTCATTCATTCATTCATTCATTCAGTCGTATTTATTGAGCGCTTACTGTGTGCAGAGCACTGTACTAAGCGCTTGGGAAGTACAAGTTGGCAACATATAGAGACGGCCCCTACCCAACAGTGGGCTCACAGTCTAGAAGGGGGAGACAGAGAACAAAACAAAACATATTAACAAAATAAAATAAATAGAATAAATATGTACAAATAAAATAGAGTAATAAATACGTACAAACATATATACAGGTGCTGTGGGGAGGGGAAGGAGGTAAGGCGGGTTGATGGAGAGGGGGAGGAGGGGGTGCTTTGCACATAGTAAGCGCTTAATACCAAAATTATTATTATTGGACGGGATGGGGGGTGTCCCACCCGTGTGCTTTTTCCCAGTGCTTAGTACAGTGCTCTGCACACAGTAGCGCTATCTTGTCGCTACCTCAGCACTTAATACTGTGCTTGGGATGTAGTAAATTCTTAATAAATACCACAATTAATCAGTGTTTATCCTGGGACTGCCTGAGGTTTTACTTGTTGATTTTTGTTGGAGCCACATATAAAAAATGAATATAAATCAGGACATCCCTTCCTGGAGCACTCAGGTTGTCTTGGAAGCTTGACTGCTCCTGAACAGGGAGGCAGAAGAGACTGGACTCGGGAGAAGGACTGAGGGAGTTGGAGTCTTAGAAAGTGCTTAGTACAGTGCTCTGCACCCTTCCCTTCCCCACAGCACCTGTATATATGTATATATGCTTGTACATATTTATTACTCTATTTATTTATTTATTTTACTTGTACATATCTATTCTATTTTATTTTGTTAGTTTGGTTTTGTTCTCTGTCTCCCCCTTTTAGACTGTGAGCCCACTGTTGGGTAGGGACTGTCTCTATATGTTGCCAACTTGTACTTCCCAAGCGCTTAGTGCAGTGCTCTGCACACAGTAAGCGCTCAATAAATACGATTGATGATGATGATGATGATGCACGCAGTGAGCTCCCAAAATATCCTTGACTGAGGGATTGGATAGGATAGGACACAGTGAACCTAGGGTCTCCAGTCAGGAACAAAGGATAAGCCCCCAATCTGGAGCCTTCAGGTCTGAGAACCTGCACGGAGGAAGCGATTTTCATGTGGATGACTGGGATAGGGCCACTCGGATTCTCTCAGCAGCGTGGCTCAGTGGAAAGCGCTTAGTACAGTGCTCTGCACATAGTAAGCACTCAATAAATACGACTGATGATGAAAAGAGCCCGGGCTCTGGAGTCAGAGGTCATGGGCTCAAATCCCGGCTCTGCCAATTAGCTGTGTGACTTTGGGCAAGTCACTTCACTTCTCTGGGCCTCAGTTCCCTCATCTGTAAAATGGGGATGAAGCCTGGGAGCCCCCCGTGGGACAACCTGATCAATCAATCAATCAATCGTATTTTTTGAGCGCTCACTGTGCGCAGAGCACTGTACTAAGCGCTTGGGAAGTACACGTTGGCAACATGTAGAGAAGGTCCCTACCCAACAGTGGGCTCACAGTCTAGAAGGGGGAGACAGAGAACAAAACCAAACATATTAACAAAATAAAATAAATAGAATAGATATGTACAAGTAAAATAAATAGAGCAATAAATCTGTACAAACATATATACATATATACAGGTGCTGTGGGGAAGGGAAGGAGGTAAGACGGGAGGGATGGAGGGGGAGAGGAAGGAGGGGGCTCATTCATTCATTCGCTCATTCATTCATTCACTCATTCATTCATTCACACAGTAATTGCTTAACAAATACCGTTATTATTACCATTATTATTATTATTTTTATTATTATTATTATCCGGCTTCACCAATTGTCAGCTGCGTGACTTTGGGCAAGTCACTTCACTTCTCTATGCCTCAGTTCCCTCATCTGTCAAATGGGGATTAAGACTGTGAGCCCCCCATGGGACAACCTGATCACCTTGTAAGCTCCCCAGCGCTTAGAACAGTGCTTTGCACATAGTAAGCGCTTAATAAAAATGCCATCATTATTCTCTCGCCCCTGCCGGCTGTGTTTCCAGGGGGTCACGGGCGGGCAGGTGAGTGGCACTTGGGGAAGTGCCAGCGTAGGCCTTTGGTACAGGACCCACTTTAGGCGGGCGTGCCTGCAGCACGGTGCCAATCCTGTGCCGAAGAGGCCTCGTGGACCTCCATGGAGGTCAGTCGAGAGAGAAGTTAGGCAAGTTTGTCCTCGATTGTCGTTGGGTGGGGACTGTCTCTATATGTTGCCAACTTGTACTTCCCAAGCGCTTAGTACAGTGCTCTGCACACAGTAAGCGCTCAATAAATACGATTGATGATGATGGGGGGAAGTTATGGTTCTGGAAGGAGTTACCTGCAGCAGGGAGCGTGGAGGTGCAGCCAGATAATAATAATAATAATAATAATAATGATGGCATTTGTTAAGCGCTTACTATGTGCAAAGCACTGTTCTAAGCGCTGGGGAGTTTACAAGGTGATCAGGTTGTCCCATGTGGGGCTCACAATCTTCATCCCCATTTTACAGATGAGGGAACTGAGGCCCAGAGAAGTTAAGTGACTTGCCCAAAGTCACACAGCTGACAAGCGGCGGAGCCGGGATTTGAACCCATGACCTCTGACTCCAGAGCCCGGGCTCTTTCCAATGAGCCACGCTGCTTCTCTAATAATAATAGCGGCATTTATTAAGCGCTTACTATGTGCAAAGCACTGTTCTAAGCGCTGGGGAGGTTACCAGGTGATCGGGTTGTCCCAGGGGGGACTCACAGTTTTAATCCCCATTTTACAGATGAGGTAACTGAGGCACAGAGAAGTTAAGTGACTTGCCCAAAGTCACACAGCTGGACAGCTGGAAGAGACGAGGACGGAAGCGTGGAAGGCGGCACACCAGAAGCATGCAGCGCTTACAATGGTGCTTTGCACATAGTAAGCGCTTGATACATGCCATCATTAAATTGAATTACAAACCTGTGGGGAGGCATGCACGCCGAGTGGGTAGGGGAGAAGAGAAAGCGGGTGGCTGGGGGCTTGGCACCTAAAGGGGCAGTGTGGTGTTTTAATGGCTAGAACACGAGCCTTGGAGTCAGAAGGGCCTGGCTCCGCCACTTAATAATAATAATAATGACATTTATTAAGCGCTTACTATGTGCAAAGCACTGTACTTGTCTACTGCGTGACCTTGGACAAGTCATAACTTCTCTGTGCTTCAGTTCCCTCATCTGTAAATGGGGATGAAGGCAGTGTGTCCCATGTAGGACGTGGACTGTGTCCAACCTGATTCACTTGTACGTACCCCAGCGCTTAGGACAGTGCCTGGAACATAGTAAGTGCTTAACAAATACCATTTAATAAAAAATGAAGGTGGAGTGATAGGCTGATCTGGAAAGAGTAAGCTTTGCAGGTGAAGGGTGTGGTGTAGAACAAGGTGATGAGAAGCAGCGTGGCTCAGTGGAAAGAGCCCGGGCTTTGGAGTCAGAGGTCATGGGTTCGAATCCCGGCTCCGCCACATGTCTGCTGTGTGACCTTGGGCATGTCACTTCACTTCACTTCTGCCTCAGTGACCTCATCTATAAAATGGGGATTAAGACTGTGAGCCCCACGTGGGACAACCTGATCACCTTGTAGCCCCCCAGTGCTTAGAACAGTGCTTTGCACATCGTAAGTGCTTAATAAATGCTATTATTATTGTTAGGAGTCAGAGGTCATGGGTTCAAATCCCAGTTCCACTGCTTATCAGCTGTGTGCCTTTGGGCAAGTCACTTAACTTCTCTGGGCCTCAGTTACCTCATCTGTAAAATGGGGATGAAGACTGAGCCCCCCACCCGCCCCCGTGGGACCACCTGACACCTTGTATCCTCCCCAGTGCTTAGAACAGTGCTTTGCACATAGTAAGCGCTTAACAAATGCCATCATTATTATTAAGGTGTAAACACGGTTGAGCACCAAATTCCCCACCACCCGGATTAGTCAATGAGTCAGTCAGTCGTAGAACAGTGCTTTGCACATAGTAAGCGCTTAACAAATACCATCATTATTATTTATTGAGCGTTCGGTGTATGCAAAGTAATATACTAAGCACTTGGGAGAGTACAACATGACAGGCACATTCCCTTCCCACAACGAGTTTACACTCTAGAGGGGGAGACAGACATGACTATAAATAAATTACGGACAGGGTCGTAAGTGCTGTGGGACTGGGCGGCCGGAGATAAATCAAGGGAGCGAGTCCGGGTGGAACAGGAGGGAGTTGAAGAAAAGGAAAAGAGGCCTCAGTCGGGGAAGACAACAACAACAACAACAACAATCGTATTTATTGAGCGCTTACTATGTGCAGAGCACTGTACTAAGTGCTTGGGAAGTACAAATTGGCAACATATAGAGACAGTCCCTCCCCAACAGTGGGCTCACAGTCTAAAAGGGGGAGACAGAGAACAAAACCAAACATACTAACAAAATAAAATAAATAGAATAGATATGTACAAAATAAATAAATAAATAAATAGGGTAATATATATGTACAAACATATATACATATATAAGACCTCTTGGAGGAGATGGGCTTCCACAATCTGGGGACTCTGCCCCAAATGTTTCTGAGAGGGTGCAGCCTGGTCTATAGATGAACTGCCATCTGGGTAGGAATGGCAATTGTTTTTGATAATGCGCTGTGGCCGTGGACAGTGGGCAACCGTGTCTTTGTTGGCCACGGACCTCTTGTTTGTCCCTTCCCCAGGCCTGGAACTCCCTCCTCTTTGATGTCCTGGACAGGCCACTGATCTTCCCCATCTTCAAAGCCCTTCTGGAATCCCACCTCTTCTAGGAGGCCTTCCCCATTTTGCTTCTAACCTCCCCTCCAACGGCCATTGAGCACTTTAAGAACTCGCAACCTTGGGAAACACTTTTGCTCAAACCTTATTACATATCTCATTCTTTAAGCATTGCCCTGTACGCATTTCTTCCCTTCTTCCTATCCCTAATTTATTTTAGTGTCTGCTCCCCCCTACCCCCAGAGTGTGAGCATCTTGCGGGCACGGGTCTTATCAATAACCGTAGTGTACCCTCCCCGGAGTTTAGTAGTACTGTGCTCTGCTCTCAGTAGGTACTCAATAAAGATGATTGATTGACTAGTTGGCCAATTGACAGGGCTGCCAGAGGCTTTGGATATATCTAGGGCTGCATGTGGTGTCCCTGGGGATAGGGAGAAGCCAGCCCAACTCTCGATTCCGGGGACCCGAGGGGAAGATCAGGCTAGCCCAAGAGCAAACCCGATCTCTAGACTGTAAGTTTGTGGTGGGCATTCATTCATTCATTCATTCATTCATTCAATCTGGGAATGTGTCTCATATTGTTATACTGTACTCTCCCAAGCGCTTGGTACAGTGTTCTGCACACAGTAAGTGCTCAATAAATATGATTGACTGACTGACCGAGTCGGGTCAGGGTAGCTCCGAACCCGCCCCGGCCTTTCCTCTTGCTTCTTGGGTCTCAGTGAAGACGTTAGTCTAGAGGGATGGAAGGAGGACAAAAAGGAACTGGAAATGTTCTCAGTTTTTGCTTTGTAATAATAATAATAATGATGATGGCATTTATTAAGCGCTTACTATGTGCAAAGCACTGTTCTAAGCGCTGGGGAGGTTACAAGGTGATCAGGTTATCCCACGGGGGGCTCACAGTCTTAATCCCCTTCCAACAGATGAGGGAATTGAGGCACAGAGAAGTGAAGTGGCCCACGCCATCCCCCGGGCCTGGAATGGCCTCCCTCTGCCCATCCGCCAAGCTAGCTCTCTTCCTCCCTTCAAGGCCCTGCTGAGAGCTCACCTCCTCCAGGAGGCCTTCCCAGACTGAGCCCCTTCCTTCCTCTCCCCCTCGTCCCCCTCTCCATCCCCCCATCTTACCTCCTTCCCTTCCCCACAGCACCTGTATATATGTATATATGTTTGTACATATTTATCACTCTATTTATTTTACTTGTACATAGCTATTCTATTTATTTTATTTTGTTAGTATGTTTGGTCTTGTTCTCTGTCTCCCCCTTTTAGACTGTGAGCTCACTGTTGGGTAGGGACTTTCTCTATATGTTGCCAATTTGGACTTCCCAAGCGCTTAGTCCAGTGCTCTGCACGTAGTAAGCGCTCAATAAATACGATTGATGATGATGATGAAGTGACTTGCCCAAAGTCACCCAGCTGACAAGTGGCGGAGCCGGGATTTGAACCCATGACCTCTGACTCCAAAGCCCGGGCTCTTTCCACTGAGCCACGCTGCTTTATCTTCCTAAGTGGGCAGGAGAGCACTGAAATCCGCGCAGGGTGATTACCGTCCCCGGCTCCAGTACTGGGCCCGGCTGCTTTACAAGGCCCAGGTTGGGATTCACTGGGGTGACGCCGCCGTTGTCCCTGCTAGAAAGGAGGGATCTGTGAGAAGAGGAGATGGGTTCGGTTTTCCCCTCACCCACCTCGGTTCTGGGCTGTCTGGCATCATCATCATCAATCGTATTTATTGAGCGCTTACTGTGTGCAGAGCATCCTGCTGGTAGGACCGTGCTGCTTGAGCAGGGGACCTGGGCCCCTTTAACAGGTTGGCCTGCCCTTCACCTCTCCCTGCCCGGCAAAACTTTCATTCGCTCATTTATTTATTCATTCAATCGTATTTATTGAGCGCTTACTGTGTGCAGAGCGCTGGATTAAGCGCTTGGGAAGTCCAAGTTGGCAACATATAGAGACGGTCCCTATCCAACAGCGGGCTCACAGTCTAGAAGGGGGAGACAGACAACAGAACAAAACAAGCAGACAGGCATCAATGCCATCAGAATAGATCAACAGAATTATAGCTATATACACATCATTAATAAAATAGAGTAATAAATCTGTACAAATACACACAAGTGCTGTGGGGAGGGGAAGGAGGTAGGGCGGAGGGGAGGAGGAGGACTGTGACTGTGAGCCCACTGTTGGGTAGGGACCGTCTCTATACGTTGCCAACTTGTACTTCCAGGGACCGTCTCTATGTTGCCAACTTGTACTTCCCAAGCGCTTAGTACAGTGCTCTGCACCCAGTAAGCGCTCAATAAATACGATTGATGATGATGATGACTGAAGCGGGGACTTCTTGATATGTGGGATTTGTTGAGGCAGGATCCAGGACCGCCCCCTTAGACTCATTTTGAGCCAAGACTGTATCTACCAATTCTGTTGTAGTGGATGCTCCCAGTCACTTAGGACAGGGCTGGCCAGTCTATCAGTCAATCGTATATATTGGCGCTTACTGGGTGCAGAGCACTGTACTAAGCGCTGGGGAGAGTACACGATAACGGACGCATTCACTGCCCACAACGACAGTTGGGGCTCAATAAATACTAATAATAATTATGGTATTTTTAAAGTGCTTACTTATGTGCCAAGCACTGTTCTAAGCACTGGGGTAGATACAGGGTTATCAGGTTGTCCCAACGTGGGGCTCACAGTCTTAATAATAATAATAATAATAATGGCATTTATTAAGCGCTTACTATGTGCAAAGCACTGTTCTAAGCACTGGGGATGTGACAAGGTGATCAGGTTGTCCCTCGAGGGGCTCACAGTCTTAATCAGCGTGGCTCAGTGGAAAGAGCACAGGTTTTGGAGTCAGAGGTCATGGGTTCAAATACCCGCTCCGCCAATTGTCAGCTGGGTGACTTTGGGCAAGTCACTTCACTTCTCTGGGCCTCAGTTCCCTCATCTGTAAAATGGGGATTAAGACTGTGAGGCCCCCGTGGGACAACCCGATCACCTTGTAACCTCCCCAGCGCTTCGAACAGTGCTTTGCACATAGTAGCGCTTAATAAATGCGATCATTATTATCCATTCATTCATTCATTCAAATTTATTGAGCGCTTACTGTGTGCCGAGCACTGTACTAAGCGCTTAATAAATGTGATCATTATTATCCATTCATTCATTCATTTAAATTTATTGAGTGCTTACTGTGTGCCGAGCACTGTACTAAGCGCTTGGGAAGTCCAAGTTGGCAACATATAGAGATGGTCCCTACCCAACAGTGGGTTCACAGTCTAGAAGGGGGAGAACAGTCTAGAAGGGGGAGAATCGCTCAGAACAGTGCTTTGCACATACTAAGCGCTTAATAAATGCCATTATTGTTATTATTATTATTATTAATCCCCATTTTACTGATGAGGTAACAGAGGCACAGAGAAGTTAAGTGATTTACCCAGAGTCACACAGCTGATGTGGTGGAGCGGGGATTCGAACCCACGGCCTCGGACTCCCAAGCCCGTGTTCTTGCCACTAAACAACGCTGCTTCTCTGGCACTGATTCATTCAATCGTATTTATTGAGTGCTTCCTGTGTGCGGAGCACTGTACTAAGCGCTTGGGAAGTACAAGTTGGAGTACACTGATGACTGCTGGGTTGGTTTCAGGGGCTCCAGAGGGCAGAGTGCAAGTCTGTCTGCACTGAATTCAGCGTGGCTAAGCGGGCACTTAGTACAGTGCTCTGCACACAGTAAGCGCTCAATAAATATGATCAATTGATTGATTGATTGATCGGAAAGAGCCCGGGCTTGGGAGTCAGAGGTCGTGGGATCTAATCCCGGCTCCGCCGCTTATCTGCTGTGCGACCTTGGGCAAGCCGCTTAACTTCTCAGAGAAGCAGCGTGGCTCAGTGGAAAGAGCACGGGCTTTGGAGTCAGAGGTCATGGGTTCGAGTCCCAGCTCCGCCACACGTCTGCTGTGTGACCTTGGGCAAGTCACTTAACTTCTCGGAGCCTCAGTTCCCTCATCTGTAAAATGGGGATGATGACTGTGAGCCCCACGTGGGACAACCTGATCACCTTGTATCCCCCCCCAGCGCTTAGAACAGTGCTTTGCACATAGTAAGCGCTTAACAAATGCCATCATTTTTTTTTCCCCTCTGGGCCTCAGTTACCTCATCTATAAAACGGGGATTAAAACCGTGAGCCCCACGTGGGACAACCTGATTACCTTGCATCTAACCCAGGGTTTAGAACAGTGCTCGGCACATTCGTTCATTCAATCGCATTTATTGAGCGCTTACTGTGTGCAGAGCACTGCACTAAGCGCTTGGGAAGTACAAGCTGGACTTGAACTTGGACATAGTGAGCGCTTAACAAATACCATAGTAATAATAATAATATTTGGGTATGCCTGGTTTTGATTCATTGCTCTGGCACGTCGTGATGTTGGATGAGTCATTTTCCACTTTCCAGGCCTATGTCTCGGTTCTCAAAGCGGGATGGAGGCCAGGAGAATCCTCAAATATTCCCAGGGGCCGGCGAGGATTTTTTTTTAAAAAAAGGACAGGAAACCGGAATCGATCGTAAGTCTCAGTTCCTTTTTTACAGCGTGAAACTGCTTCCCTAGTTCCACCCCAGGTACAGGGAAGCAGCGTGGCTCAGTGGAAAGAGGCCGCGCTTGGGAGTCAGAGGTCATGGGTTCTAATCCCGCCCCTGCCACTTGACAGCTGTGTGACTTTCACTTCTCTGGGCCTCAGTTACCTCATCTGGAAAATGGGGATTGAGACTGCGAGCCCCACGTGGGACAACCTGATCACCTTGCATCCTCCCCAGCGCTTAGAACAGTGCTTTGCACATAGTAAGCGCTTAACAAATGCCATCATCGTTATTATTATTACGGCTGCCAGGGAAGAAGACCAAGGTGCTCTGGAAAGAGCCCGGGCTTGGGAGTCGGAGGTCACGGGTTCTAATCCCGACTCCGCCACTTGACAGCTGTGTGACTTGGGGCAAGTCACTTCACTTCTCCGGACCTCAGTGACCTCATCTGGAAAATGGGGATGAAGACTGTGAGCCCCACAGGGGTCAACCCGATTACCTTGTATCCCCCCCCAGTGCTTAGAACAGTGCTTGGCACATAGTAAGCACTTAATAATAATGGCATTTGTAGGGCGCTTACTATGTGCAGAGCACTGTTCTAAGCGCTGGGGGGAGACAAGGTGATCGGGTTCATCCCCATTTTACAGATGAGGGAACTGAGGCCCAGAGAAGTGAAGTGACTTGCCCCAAGCCATGATGTCTGACTCCCAAGCCCGGGCTCTTTCCACTGAGCCATGCTTAACAGATATTATTATTATTATTATTATTATTATTATTATTATTATTAAGGAGAACAGTAAAGAAAAGGAGCGTGGCTCAGTGGAAAGAGCCTAGGCTTTGGAGTCAGAGGTCAGGGGTTCAAATCCCTGCTCTGCCACTTGTCAGCTGTGTGTCTTTGGGCAAGTCACCTGATCACCTTGTAATCTCCCCAGCGTTTAGAACAGTGCTTTGCACATAGTAAGCGCTTAACGAATGCCCTCATTACTTTTATTAAAATGGGGATTGACTGTGAGCCCTCCGTGGGACAACTTGATGGCCTTGTAACCTCCCCAGCGCTTAGAAGGGGGCTTTGCACATAGTAAGCGCTTAATAAATGCCATCATTATTATTGTTATTATTAAAATGGGGATTGACTGTGAGCCCTCCGTGGGACAACGTGATGGCCTTGTAACCTCCCCAGCGCTTAGAACGGTGCTTTGCACATAATAGCAGCGCAGCGTGGCTCAGTGGAAAGAGCACAGGCTTTGGAGTCAGAGGTCATGGGTTCTAATCCCGGCTCCACCACGTCTGCTGTGTGACCTTGGGGAAGTCACTTAAATTCTCTGAGCCTCAGTTACCTCATCTGTAAAATGGGGATTATGACTGTGAGCCCCACGTGGGACAACCTGATCACCTTGTATCCCTCCCCAGCGCTTAGAACAGTGCTTTGCACATAGTAAGTGCTTAACAAATGCCATTATTATTATTAATAAAATGGGAATTGACTGTGAGCCCTCCGTGGGACAACCTGATCACCTTGTAACCTCCACAGCGCTTAGAACGGTGCTTTGCACATAGTAAGCGCTTAACGAATGCCCTCATTATTATTATTAAAATAGGGATTGGCTGTGAGCCCTCCGTGGGACAACCTGATCACCTAGTAACCTCCCCAGCGTTTAGAACAGTGCTTTGCACATAGTAAGCACGTAACAAATACCATCATTATTATTATTATTATTATTTGCACACAGTTAAGTGCCATCATTATTATTGTGAGTATTAAAATGGGGATAGATTGTGAGCCCTCCGTGGGACAATCTAGTCACCTTGTAACCTCTCCAGCGCTTAGAACAGTGCTTCGCACATAGTAAGCGCTTAATAAATGCCATCATTAGTATTGTGATTATTAAAATGGGGATGAAGACTGTGAGCCCCCCCGTGGGACAACCTGATCACCTAGTAACCTCCCCAGCGCTTACTTAGAACGGTGCTTTGCACATAGTAAGCGCTTAATACCATCATTATTATTATTATTTGCACACAGCAAGCGCTTAATAAATGCGGTCATTATTATTGTGATTATTAAAATGGGGATGAAGACTGTGAGCCCTCCGTGGGACAACCTGATCACCTGGTAACCTCCCCAGCGCTTAGAACGGTGCTTTGCACATAGTAAGTGCTTAATAGACGCCATTATTATTATTATTAATAAAGAGGAGAGGGCAAGGCCCTACTGAGAGCTCACCTCCTCCAGGAGGCCTTCCCAGACGGAGCCCCTTTCTTCCTCTCCCCCTCTCCATCCCCCTCATCTTACCTCCTTCCCTTCCCCACAGCACCTGTATATATGTATGTACATATTTATTTATTTATTTATTTATTTAACTTCTACATATCTATTCTATTTATTTTATTAGTATGTTTGGTTTTGTTCTCTGTCTCCCCCTTTTAGACTGTGAGCCCACTGTTGGGTAGGGACCGTCTCTAAATGTTGCCTACTTGTACTTCTCAAGCGCTTAGTGAGCCCACTGTTGGGTAGGGACTGTCTCTATATGTTGCCAATTTGTACTTCCCAAGCGCTTAGTACAGTGCTCTGCACATAGTAAGCGCTCAATAAATACAGTTGACGATGATGATGACTGTCTCTATATGTTGCCAACTTGTACTTCCCAAGCGCTTAGTACAGTGCTCTGCACACAGTAAGCCCTCAATAAATACGATTGACTGATTGATTGATTGTTATTAATTATTACATTCCGAGATCTTCTTGTTTATCTTCTGTTCTAGCCATTGTTATGAATTATTACATTCCAAGATCCTCTTGTTTATCTTCTGTTCTAGCCATTGTTATAGGTATATATGTTTGTACATATTTATTACTCTATTTATTTATTTATTTTACTTGTACATATCTATTCTATTTATTTTATTGTGTTAGTATGTTTGGTTTTGTTCTCTGTCTCCCCCTTTTAGACTGTGAGCCCACTGTTGGGTAGGGACTGTCTCTAGATGTCGCCAACTTGTACTTCCCAAGCGCTTAGTACAGTGCTCTGCACACAGTAGGCGCTCAATAAATATGATTGATTGATTGTTATTACATTCCAAGATCTTCTTGTTTATCTTCTGTTCTAGCCATTGTTATAGGTATATATGTTTGTACATATTTATTACTCTATGTATTTACTTGTACATATCTATTCTATTTATTTTATTTTGTTAGTATGTTTGGTTTTGTTCTCTGTCTCCCCCTTTTAGACTGTGAGCCCGCTGTGGGGTAGGGACTGTCTCTAGATGCTGCCAACTTGGACTTCCCAAGCGCTTAGTACAGTGCTCTGCACACAGTAAGCCCTCAATAAATACGATTGACTGATTGATTGATTGTTATTATTACATTCCGAGATCTTCTTGTTTATCTTCTGTTCTAGCCATTGTTATGAATTATTACATTCCAAGATCCTCTTGTTTATCTTCTGTTCTAGCCATTGTTATAGGTATATATGTTTGTACATATTTATTACTCTATTTATTTATTTATTTTACTTGTACATATCTATTCTATTTATTTTATTTTGTTAGTATGTTTGGTTTTGTTCTCTGTCTCCCCCTTTTAGACTGTGAGCCCACTGTTGGGTAGGGACTGTCTCTATATGTTGCCAACTTGGACTTCCCAAGCGCTTAGTACAGTGCTCTGCACACAGTAGGCGCTCAATAAATACGATTGATTGATTGATTGTTATTCTTACATTCCAAGATCTTCTTGTTTATCTTCTGTTCTAGCCATTGTTATATGCATATATGTTTGTACATATTTATTACTCTATTTTACTTGTACATATCTATTCTATTTATTTTATTTTGTTAGTATGTTTGGTTTTGTTCTCTGTCTCCCTCTTTTAGACTGTGAGCCCACTGTTGGGTAGGGACTGTCTCTAGATGTCGCCAACTTGGACTTCCCAAGCGCTTAGTACAGTGCTCTGCACACAGTAGGCGCTCAATAAATACGATTGATTGATTGATTGTTATTCTTACATTCCAAGATCTTCTTGTTTATCTTCTGTTCTAGCCATTGTTATATGCATATATGTTTGTACATATTTATTACTCTATTTTACTTGTACATATCTATTCTATTTATTTTATTTTGTTAGTATGTTTGGTTTTGTTCTCTGTCTCCCCCTTTTAGACTGTGAGCCCACTGCTGGGTAGGGACTGTCTCTAGATGTCGCCAACTTGGACTTCCCAAGCGCTTAGTACAGTGCTCTGCACACAGTAGGTGCTCAATAAATACGACTGATTGATTGATAGCGCTTAATGAGAGAGAGAGAGAGAGAGAGAGAGAGAGAGAGAGAGAGAGAGAGAGAGAGAGAGAGAGAGAGAGAGAGAGAGAGAGAGAGAGAGAGAGAGAGAGAGAGAGAGAGAGAGAGAGAGAGAGCTGCGCGCAGGCGCACTCGCTTCTTCCTCGAGTCCAGGCTTCCTGGCGCCTGAGCGCCGTCCAATCACAAACGTTTATTCTCCGGCGGGCGGGGGAGAAGCGGCGGACGGGAAGGAAGCAGGCCCCGCCAGCCAATCCCTTGGCAGCGCGGCTTACGTCACCGCCCCCGTAGCCAATGAGGAGCCGCCCCTCCCGGCCGTTGCAGAGCGCCCCCCCCAGCCCGTGGGGGGGTCCGGCATCCCGCCTCGCGCTGTATTAAGCGGAGCGCGCGCTGCCCCACTTCCTACCGCCCCCCCCTCCCCGCAACAGGCCGCCATTTCCTTGCCCCCTCCGGCAGCCCCGGCCAATCACGGCTCGCCCCCCGGCCCCGCCAATCGGCGGCCGCCGGCGAGGCCCCGCCCCCCCGCGCCCGGGCCAATGGGCGGCGCCGCCGTCGTCCGCGCCGCGCGCGCGCGCGCGCCCCCCCCGCCTCTTTGTGCGTCTCGCGCCGTCGCCGGGAGGAAGGGGGTGTCTCGCGCGCGCGCGCGCTCCGGAAGGCCGAAGACGGTGAAGCCGTTGCCGAGGAGAAGCGGAGCCGCCGGTGCCGGTCCCCGGGGGCGCCATGGCGACCGGAGCGAACGCCACGCCGCTGGGTAAGATGCACCCGCCGGCCGCGGCCCCTCCGGGGCTTCCCCCCCCCGGGCCCAAGCGGGGCTTCGAGCCGCCGCTGCCGCCGCCGCCTCCGCCGCCGCCAGGGCCCGGGCTTTTGGTCCCCGGGCCTCCGCCACCCCCGCTGATGGGACCCCTGTCTGCGGCCTTCCCGTTCGCGGCCCTGCCGCCGCCGCCGCCTCCGCCGCCTCCTCCTCCGCCGCCGCCGCCGCCCCCTCCGCAGCAGCCGCCCCCGGGGTCCTCGTATCCTCAGCAACAGCAGCAGCAGCAGCAGCCGCCGCCGCCGCCCCCTCCGCCGCCGCCTCCTCCTCCTCCGCCGCCGCCTCCTCCTCCTCCTCCGCCGCCGCCTCAGCCGCCGCCGCTGTTCCAGCACCTGTCGCCGCCTCAGCCTCAACCGCCGCCGCCCCAGCCGCAGCCGCTCCAGGATCAGCAGCCGGGCCCGGCCGGCGGGGGAGGAGGTGAGTCGGGCACAGGCGGCGCGCGGCGGCGGCTGCACGCGGCAGGGGGGCGCGCGCGTGCGCGTGCGCGCGCGCATGCGCGAGAGCGGCGGCGGCGAGTCGATCGTCTTTATTGAGCGCTTACCGCCCTAAGCGCTTGGGAAGTCCCAGTCGGCAACGTTCGTTCATTCATTCACTCAATCGTATTGATTGAGCGCAGGGGGGCGCGCGCGTGCGTGCGCGCATGCGCGAGAGGGAGCGGCGGCGGCGGCGGCGAGTCGATCGTCTTTATTGAGCGCTTACCGCCCTAAGCGCTTGGGAAGTCCAAGTCGGCAACGTTCGTTCGTTCATTCACTCGACCGTCTTGATTGAGCGCAGGGGGGGGGCGCGCGCGTGCGTGCGCATGCGCGAGAGGGAGCGGCGAGCGCTTACCGTCCTAAGCGCTTGGGAAGTCCCAAGTCGGCAACGTTCGTTCGTTCATTCACTCGACCGTCTTGATTGAGCGCAGGGGGGCGCGCGCGTGCGCGCATGCGCGAGAGGGAGCGGCGGCGGCGAGTCGATCTTCTTTATTGAGCGCTTACCGGCCTAAGCGCTTGGGAAGTCCCAGTCGGCAACGTTCATTCATTCATTCACTCAATCGTGTTGATTGAGCGCTTACTGGGTGCAGAGCGCCGTGCTAAGTGCCTGGGAAGTCCAAGTTGGCAACGTAGAGGGACGTTTCCCACCCAACAGCGGGCTCACAGTCTAGAAGGGGGAGATGGAGAGCAAAACGTATTAAGAAAATAAAATAATTAGGGTAAATGTGTGCAAATAAAATAGGCAATCGTGTCGATTGAGCGCTTACTGGGTGCAGAGCGCTGGACCGAGCGCTTGGGAAGTCCGAGGCGGCAACGTAGAGAGGCGGCCCCGACCCAACAGCGGGCTCGCAGTCTAGAAGGGGGAGACGGAGAACAAAACGTATTAAGAAAATAATTAGAATAAATATGTACGTATAAAGTAAATCGGTCAGTCAGTCAATCGTATTGATTGAGCGCTTGGGAAGTCCAAGTCGGCAACGTAGAGAGGCGGCCCCCACCCAACAGCGGGCTCACAGTCTGGAAGGGGGAGACGGGGAACAAAGCATATTAGCAAAATAAGTAGGATAAATATGTACAAATAAAATCAATCAATCAGTCAGTCGTATTTATTGAGCGCTTATTGTGTGCAGAGCGCTGGACTGAGCGCTTGGGAAGTCCGAGTCGGCAACATAGAGAGACGGTCCCGACCCAACAGCGGGCTCACAGTCTAGAAGGGGGAGATGGAGAACAAACCGTATTAAGAAAATAAAATAATTAGGATAAATATGTACAAATAGAATAAATCAATCAGTCAATCGTATTTATTGAGCGCTTACTGTGTGCAGAGCGCTGGACTAAGCGCTTGGGAAGTCCAAGTTGGCAACACATAGAGACGGCCCCTACCCAACAGCGGGCTCACAGTCTAGAAGGGGGAGACGGAGAACCAAACCTATTAACAAGATAAAATAATTAGGATAAATACGTACAAATAAAATAAATAGGGTAATAAATACGTACAAACATATACAGGTGCTGTGAGGAGGGGAAGGAGGTAAGGGAGGGAGGAAGGAGGGGGCTCAGTGTGGGAAGCCCTCCTGGAGGAGGTGAGCTCTCAGTAGGGCCTTGGAGGGAGGAAGAGAGCTTGGCGGATGTGCGGAGGGAGGGCATTCCCTCTAGAGACGGTCCCTACCCAGCAGCGGGCTCACAGTCTAGAAGGGGGCGACAGACAACAAAACATATTAACAAAGTAAAGTAAGTAGAATAGATGAATACAAGTAAAATAAATGGAGAAATGAATGCATACAAACATCTATACATGTATACAGGTGCTGTGGGGAAAGGAAGGAGGTAAGGCAGGGGGGAGGGGGAGAGGAAGGCCTCCTGGAGGAGGTGATGAGGAGGGGTCAGGGCCGCGAGGATTCTGTCCAACCCGATTTGCTTGTATCCAGCCCAGTGCTTAGTCTATATGTGCACATATTTATTACTCTATTTTACATGTACATTTATTTTATTTGGTTTATATGTTCTAATCTGTTAGACTGTGAGCCCACTGTTGGGTAGGGACTGTCTCTAGATGTTGTCAACTTGTACTTCCCAATCGCTTAGTCCAGTGCTCTGCACACACCGTAAGCGCTCAATAAATACGATTGGATGAATGAATGAATGAGTGCGGCGCGCGCCGTTGGTGGGGGGGGGGGGGAAGGGGGGCTGCGCACGCGCGTCCCGCGGGATCAGTCTGGGAGCCGCTGCTGCGCAGGCGCGCCCCGCCGAGGAGGGGGGGCGTTGTGCGCGTGCGCGCCGTTGAAACTGCGCGTGCGTGCGTGGGGGGGGGGGGCGCCGCCCCTGCTGCTGCTGCTGCTGCTGCTGCTGCTACTACTACTACTTGCTGAGCGCCCGCGGGATGTGGCTGCTGAGCGCCCCCTGCCGGGGAGAGAAAGCGCCCCGTGCGTGGGGGGACGGGGACGGGGTGGGTCGTGGGTTCGAATCCCCTCCCCACCTCCTGTCATTCAGTCGTATTTATGGAGTGCTTACTGTGTGCAGAGCACTGGACTAAGCGCTTGGGAGGTACAAGTTGGCAACATTCATTCATTCAGTCGTATTGAGCGCTTACTGTGTGCAGAGCACTGGACTAAGCGCTTCGGAAGTACAAGTTGGCAACATCTAGAGACGGTCCCTACCCAACAGTGAGCTCACAGTCTAGAAGGGGGAGACGGAAAACAAAATATTAGCAAAATAGAATAAATAGGTACAAGTAAAATGCTTCTCTGGGCCTCAGTGACCTCATCTGGAAAATGGGGGTGGAGACTGGGAGCCCCCCCGTGGGACAACCTGATCCCCTTGTAACCTCCCCAGCGCTTAGAACAGGGCTTTGCACATAGTGTTTTATAAATGCTATTATTATTATTATTATTCTGTGGGCCTCAGTGACCTCATTTGGAAAATGGGGGTGAAAACTGGGAGCCCCCCGTGGGACAACCTGATCCCCTTGTAACCTCCCCAGCGTTTGGAACAGTGCTTTGCACATAGTAAGCACTTAATAAATGCCATCATTATTATTATTATTATTATTATTATTCTGTGGGCCTCTGACCTCATTTGGAAAATGGGGGTGAAAACTGTGAGCCCCCTGTGGGAAAACCAGATCCCCTGGTAACCTCCCCAGCGCTTAGAACAGTGCTTTGCACCTAGTAAGCGCTTAATAAATGCCATTATTATTATTCTGTGGGCCTCAGTGACCTCATTTGGAAAATGGGGGTGAAAACTGGGAGCCCCCCGTGGGAAAACCTGATCCCTTAGTAACCTCCCCAGCACGTAGAACAGTGTTTTGCACCTAGTAAGCGCTTAATAAATGCCATTGTTATTATTCTGTGGGCCTCAGTGACCTCATTTGGAAAATGGGGGTGAAGACTGGGAGCCCCCGGTGGGACAACCTGATCCCCTTGTGACCTCCCCAGTGCTTAGAGCAGTGCTTTGCACATAGTAGGTGCTTAATAAATGCCATTATAATTATTCTGTGGGCCTCAGTGACCTCATTTGGAAAATGGGGGTGGAGACTGGCAGTCCCCCGTGGGACAACCTGATCCCCTTGTAACCTCCCCAGCACTTAGAACAGGGCTTTGCACATAGTGCTTAATAAATGCCATTATTATTATTATTCTGTGGGCCTCAGTGACCTCATTTGGAAAATGGGGGTGAAAACTGGGAGCCCCCCGTGGGACAACCTGATCCCTTTGTAACCTCCCCAGCACTTAGAATAGTGCTTTGCACATAGTAAGCGCTTAATAAATGCTATTATTATTATTACTATTATTATTCTGTGGGCCTCAGTGACCTCATTTGGAAAATGGGGATGAAAACTGTGAGCCCCCCATGGGACAAACTGATCGCCTTGTAACCTCCCCTGTGCTTAGAACAGTGCTTTGCACATATTAAGCGCTTAACAAATACCATCATTATTATTATTAATATTCCCTGGGCCTCAGTGACCTCATCTGTAAAGTGGGGATGAAGACTGTGAGCCCCCCCGTGGGACAATCTGATCACCTTGTAACCTCCCCAGCGCTTAGAACAGTGCCTTGCACATAGTAAGCGCTTAACAAATACCATTATTATTATTATTATTCTTTGGGCCTCAGTGACCTCATCTGGAAAATGGGGGTGAAGACTGGGGCCCCACGGGGGACAATCTGATCACCTTGTATCCTCCCTAGCGCGTAGAACAGTGCTCTGCACTTAGTAAGCGTTTAACAAATGCAGTAATAGTAACGATAATAATAATAATAATGAGGATGTCTCCTGCTCCTTGAGAATATAGTGCTTCCTGCTTCCCGCCCCCAAGTCCTCCCGGGAATCCCCGATGGCTTTCATTCATTCAATCAATCATATTGATTGAGCACTTACTGGGTGCAGAGCACTGTACTAAGCGCTTGGAAAGTCCAACTCAGCGATAGAGACAATCCCTTCTTCTCTGGGCCTCAGTTATCTGTTAAATGGGAGGTGAAGACTGTGAGCCCCCCATGGGGCAACCAGATTATCTTGTATCTACTCCAGCGTTTAGAACAGTGCTTGGCACGTAGTAAGCGCTTAACAAATACCACCGTCGTTATTATTATTTCCCCAAGGGCTGGAAGGCGGCCGAGCCCCCGATGGGCCTCCTCCAGGGAGGAAAGCAGCGCTTGGGCCTGGGACAGGAAGCCTAGGAAACTTCTGACTTGGAGGGGGTGGTGGGAGGAAGGAACTACTGCAGGACACTTCACACTATATTTTTAGGTCACTTTTGTGTCCTCCGACGACACCCCCAGAGTTTCTCGTAAGAGCCGACGTGCACAGTGGCCACCTGGCAGTTAAAAGTGAAACGCCACGTCTTCTTAGACGTGGGAGGAAATTTGGGCGTTCTTGAATGGTTCAAGATCTACCTCCCCAGGTTGACGGGCCCAGAAAAATCCTTTGTGCTCTCTCGCTAAACTACGGGCCGCGGACAAAGCGATCGAGAGAGGACCAAGGATTTTGTTGGGAGCCTTTGGTTTGGAAGCCGTTGCATTTGGGAGCTGGTGGATGGGGTCAGTTCTATAAAGGACCAGGACACTCGGGGGAAAACGCGGCGTTTTCTTCCCCAGGCTGTGCGTGGGTATTTGTGAGGGGACCCTCGAGCTTCTCTGCCATGTGTACAGCGCTCTGGGTGGGAGATTGGGAGCTGGGACGATTGGGAGATTGTAATCTGTCATTTGCTGAATAAACTTCCTCTGTAATTTCTTTAAAAAAAAAAAAAACCCACCCCAGCCCCACTTCGGCATTTTAAGATTGTGTCCTGGGAGCAAGCCAAGGTGCCACAAACTTTGTTAGAGCGTTGTAGCCAATGTATTCTGAAATCATTTTCACCTGGTTGACTTCTGGAGTAAAATGCTTCAAACTTCATTGTTCTTGGGGGGCGCGTTCTCTGTATTAAAGTTGTGTTAAACTGTATCCATTCGGTTAGTAGCAATAGTAATTGACCTGACAATCCTCGGTAAACCCTACTTAAAATCGGTTTGTGGTTAACGTGTGTCCCTGTGAAGCATCCCTGTTCCTTCCTTGCCAATTTAAGCCTGGAGTCACTGTCTCCCCCTGAGCCCCACTCGGGGACAAGCCACGGCTGCCGTGAACCAGGCTGGTCAATGGGTTCCGTCTTCTGAGTTTGATGGCTGCCAGCTTTGCTAGTGCCAGGTTGAAGGCTAATGGATCGCTTTGGCCCTAGACTTCCCGAGTAAGAAGCGGAAGAGGAGCCGCTGGAATCAGGACACCATGGAACAGAAGACGGTGATTCCAGGCATGCCTACCGTGATACCCCCAGGACTTACCCGGGAGCAGGAGAGAGCCTACATAGGTAAATACACGTTCTGCATCTGCACGTGGGGTCCGATCCGTCAGCCACTGTTTCCCAGGAGAACCATTTCCAGCTGTCGAAATGTTTTGAGGTGTCAGAACTGACGTTTAATCGTTTTTAATTTTTTTTTTCCCATTTTTAAAGACTAGAGATATTGTCAGGTGTAATGTCCTTATCATGAAATTGGGTCCTGTATTGGCGGCTCTTGGTCCTGGTTTATTCACGACAGAGCAATGTTCTTTTTGGGTGCCAGGAAGGTGCAGGGAATCCACTCTGAGGCCAGCTTAGTGTCCCACCTCTCCCCTTCCCCTTCAAACAGCTTCTCTAATAGTCTCAAAACATCTGAATATAAAGTATCGAGGTGAATGTCTCGTGTCTCAGTGGAAATGTCTTCAATGGAGAACATTGCAGGTGTCTCTCTGTAAAGCAAGTACCTTTCCACAGCAATGTCTTTATACGCCTCAAGTGTCATTTTCCTCCCCACCTACCCCCTCCTTCAAATGTGGTCTCTCGATCTTTACTTCATATAGGTTCTAAGGTTTAGATTTATCTCCCCTCCCCCCAAAAAAAAACGTATGAGCAGCTCGATTGGAGTGTCTAAAGGTGGTAAAGAAAATGCCTGTTTGGTACAAAGGATAACAAGTTTTCCCCACTACCCAAGTAACGTCAAAGATGGTTTGAGGCTTTTTCCTTCAGTATCTGTTCTGGTTTGGTCTCTGGAGAGCATCTTTAAGGAGGCTCTTATATTTGCTCATGAACTCTGCGGGGAAAGGGAAACTGCTTTGAGGTGGGGTGAAAAAATAAACATATATATATATATATATATATTTTTTTTTTAATACTCCCTATGCGGACACTGAATTTTAACAGTGAAGACTTCTGGGTGTCGGGAATAACTTGCACCACACAGGAGTTCCAATTAACCTTAAATTTACCAGTTCTATCCTTTTCATATTTTTTTCCACTAGAAAAGGTTTTAGCCAGACTTTGCCTTCATCTGCCAACACGTGCAAGCGATTACCAAAAGATGGAGCGCTAAATTTATTTCCCACTAACCAAGGAGACCGCCTTTAAAATGGAGACTGGTGGGGAACCTAAGAAAAACCAGCCTAAAAGCCTCTTCAAGAGTGGGTGCGATGGTGTTACTCTCTTGCTTCCTACATTTGCGAAACCACTGGCACTTTTAAGGCACTGAAGTGGTCTGTCTGGGTCCCTTCTGCAAAGCGTCTCCAGGCCCTCCTGGGTCCAGGCCCCCAGAGTCGACTCGCTCACCTTGGGAAAGTTGCCCTGTAGCGGAGAGTTGGGCAGTAGTGGACTGTTAAGGAAGGAGACCCCGGAGTTGGGAGAAAGGAAAAAAAAAATAACCAAGTCTCCTCCTCCCCACCCCACGGCTGCTTGTTAAAAGGACAAAGCCCCAAGTTATTTACAGCAGCAATCAAAGCAGAGTCAAAGGGCAGCCCAGAGTATCTCTCAGCAAACCAAAAGCCACAGAGAGTGAGACACAAAACAACCAGCGGGGAGGGAATTGCATTAAAGTCATTAGCGTGTTGGGCTTTATCCAGAAGGCCGAGGGATGAGAGGGATGAGGGAGATCGTGTCCCTTTGATGCCGTTAGGCCGGTTACGTCTCTCAACCGCTTCAGACCAACTTCAGGTCCTGGTTTCCAAAGCGGTCAGGAGCCTCGGGAGTAGTTCGAACCCGGCCCTGTGCAGAATCTCACCGGACGGGCTTAGCCGCCGTCCCAGTAAGCCACTGCCCTCGGTTAGGTGCTCCTGGCCCACGCTCTTCAGTGGGTGCCAAGGTAAGAAGCAGCCAAGGGCACCCAGTGGTTACCAACGCACCCTTTCCCCGACGGGTTTTATGCCTCCTCGCTCTTTCTACCTGGCTCTAGAAAGAAGCCAAATTCGTTGCACAGGGACACTGGGGAAAACATTTTTTACGTTACACTTAATCTCCTAAACGAATCCCTCCCTTTCCTTCTTCCCATACAGCCTCAAATGTCGAGAACCGGGTGTCGCTCGCAATTCCCGCGATACCGCAGCGGTCCCCAAACCGGTCCCTACGTCTCTGTGGCTACTGGTTTATTTCCGTTCATCGCCTGTAATCTAACACTCGAATAATAGCAGCGGCAGGTATCGGGGGCCCACGTCTAGCGTGGGTCCGGAGGCCTGAAATGAGGGGGGCACGCAAACTTACGGGTCAGAAGGTGTTAGCTGCATAAAGTGTCTCACTTGCCGAAGGAGGATATTTCCGGGGCGATGAACGTGCCCCAGTAGCGGGATCCCGCGAAAAAGCCAGAGTTCTCTGCTCAACCGGTGCCGCTTCTGCAGTTATAATCGTGTCACGTGTTAACTGGACCTCGGCCTGGAGGCTGTCACTCATTTATTGTAGGGAGCCAAAAAACCTCTTGCCAGGAGAGAAGGCTGATTGAGGGAGGACGGGGGGATCGGGGCTGTCCGCCGAGGCTCTGCTGTGGAAGGCCGAACTGGCCCGGGGCCTGGGCCGTTGACCCCCCACCCCCCAGCCCCCGCTCCACCACGAGCTGCTCTGATGGTGGCCGTAGCGGTCGGACAGCCTTTTATTTTTATTCTATTAACTTTTTAAAAAATCGCTAACCCATCTTCCAACCAACTGTTTTTGTTTGCTTCCTAATTGACGAGCATCTCTGAAGTGAAAAGTAGCTCTAGATGGTAATGGACGCAGCCCCGCCGCAGTAGATGATGGCGGTAGGTGGTTGGAGGTTTTTCTCGGTTTGGCTCGTTTTCCCCCACCCCCCCACCCCGATCAGTCGTCCCTTTCAAAGTCTCCGAGTTCTTCATGCTTTGATGATGAGATTTGAGATGTTTTTTGGTAACATTGTCTTTTTTCCATCCTTTTTTTCTTTCCTAACCTGGTTTCTTCCAGTGCAACTGCAGATAGAAGACCTGACTCGCAAACTACGCACAGGAGACCTGGGCATCCCCCCTAACCCTGAGGACAGGTTGGGAAACAGTTTTAACCAGCTGACAGTAACACTTTTACCTTTTTCTCAATACGTTTTTTGGTGGTATCATAATGTGTCAGTTCATTGAAATCCTAATATGACGCCTTCAATATGCTGTGTTTAGGGCTGGGGTGGAGGGAGGGGCGGGGCGGAGGGCTGGGGGCTTGAGGGGGGCAACAGGGGTCTGGGGAGCTACCGATTTCAATATTCTGGGTCCATGTAGCAGGCTAGAGTTGGGGCGGCCTTTTAATGAAACTTAATTTCTAGCAAAATCAAACCACGTGGCAGGGAAACGTTTCAGCCCTGAGAGGGACCCCGCCCGGTTTCCACCCGGTGGGTTTCGGAGGCTTGCCCCCCGGGAGGGCAAGTCAGGTGGCCAGTTAAAAAGCTGCCTTCGCAGAATCTGCTGTGGCCAGGAGCCCAGGGTTACCTGTGGCGGGATTTCAGCTTTTTAATTATTTTTTTTTTTTCCATTTTGGGGGTGTCTCGTTGAGTTTGAGCGGACTGGAAACCCACTTCGATCCGCTGATTCCTGCTCACGGTCTAGAGGCTTTTGAAAAAGCAGACGAGCTTTCTAACAGACCTTCTCTGCCCGTTACTATTACCGCCTTGACCGATGCCCCCGAGGGAGGGGCAGGGGTGTGTCACCTGTATTTTTGGGATGGAGGGTGGCCCCGGGTTTTTTTTTTTAATTTTCTTTTTCTTTTTTTTTTTTTTTTTTTACTTATTCATTTTTACAGTTAGTAAGGGAAAGGGGGCGAGGTCCTCAAATGGCTGTGATCACATTGTTCTTTCAGCTTCAGTCTCTTGACGTGGAAAGTTCACAAGGTGCCCCGAGAGGGCATCACTTTTTTAACAGGGGTTTTATTGGCTCGTTGATCCTTGAACAGCAGAATCTGGTTGCCTCCTCGACGGGCAGTAAGCCCGCCTTTTTCCCTGGGAATCTCTGTCAGAGCATGCAGATAACCGAAAACCTTTTGCTTTTAAAACTGGCGTTTTGTGTCTCTCTCATTTATTTTTGGCTTTTGTTACCCAATTAATGGTGCATTAAATCAGGAAGGTGATGTAATGGCTGCAGAAGCCACTCACTTATGCATCTTTCTGCTGCCCTCTGCCACGAAGCAAATTAACGTCCTTAATTCTCCACCTTGACCCTTTAGTTTTACTTATCACATGGAATTTCATTAATTTTTCACTTGCAGTGCTTTGGCTGGAGGGTGGGGTTGGGGCTTTTGGAAGGGTTGAGCCTCCTGGGTTACAGACCACAACGGTATAGTGCCTTTTTGGCTTTCCCTTCCCTCTCCCCCCACCCCTTCCCCCTCTAACCACGTGTTTACAGGTTATCAAACCATTCTCCACACTGTGAATTTATAACCCCCTTGCTCCCCAGAGGAAATGGGCTTAGCATTTAGTGTATTCTCATCCGCTGCTTTATCCGAGGTGGGGGAAGGAAAAGGAAACACGGGCCAATCTGAACGGCTAGAGCGTTAGTTTCTGCTTTTCACGTTTCCGAAACAGGAAGAGGTTCCAAAATGACTGGGGGGCCCAGGTGAGGCGGTGAGGCTTTTCAGTGACCAGCTTGGCGAAAGACCTGGAAACCTTAATTTTGACGTGCTCGAGTCAGTCCTGCCAGACCCAGGTGTGGGCGGGAGATTGGCCAGGGCCGTGGGCTCCTTTAAACGTCAAGCCCGTGCGGGGGCACAAACCCCAGCCAAATCGGAGTTCCTCCTCTCCGCCCTGCCGAGTCCCCGATCCCTTATCGGTGTGGTGGCACGGCCGGGGCCCGAAGAGACGAGCCTCTTCACGAAAGTTTCACCTTGAAATCCAGCCACTTTCCGCCCTTTCGACGTTGCCTTAACCTGCACGGTTTAAGATGTCTTTTAAGCCTTCTGTAGCTTAAATGTTTTGAAGTCGGTTAGTCCGCCCGGGGAGAGTCTTCGCACTGTGAACGGCTATTGGATTGTGCTAACCGTTGATCCAGGTGCTAGAGTCGGCGGTGCCACTTAGCCGTCATTAGTCACCAACGAACCTGACGTTTTATTCCGTCGTGTGTGTAACATGTGGCGCGACCCGGTTCCCTTTAGGCCGCGGAGACAGCGGGAGCAGCCGCTATGAGTCCTTGCTCTCCAGCTAGGCAAGGTTTTTCTCCGCCAAGGCGGGGGTGGGAGCGGGGTAGGAGCCTTGACTCTCTTCAGGATGTTTTTGGGATAACCTGATCCACACGGTCTCTTCCCTTCTTGCAGCTGCTACTAAATTTTGATTCAGAATGTCAAGCTGTGGTCCTTTTTATAACCTTAATCAAAATTCTAAGGGTGTAACTTCTCTCTTATTATTTTTTTTTTTGTTACCGCAAAGCCAGCTGTGGTAAACTGACCTTTTTATCATTGCTATTTTTTTTTTATTTGTAGCGACATTCCCTGCCAAACCCTCTCCCCCCCCGCCCCCTCAGAAAACATAAGGAGAATCTGCCTTGTGGGACATGTAAAACTGTGGTGGAGAAAGGTGGATTCTCCCTTACCACTTGCGAGGTCCAGACTGTAGGCAGGGGTTGGACCAGAAAAGTACATCTGCAGCCCCTCCCCGAAGCCGCCCTACCACTTTCTCATTTTGCTCTAACCAGACTCCCCAGCCTCTAAATCTGAAAACTGCCCGAGAGCACCACGGAAGCCTTGAACCGTCTCTGTCCGTTGCGGCGGCCACCCCGAGTCCCGGTCGCATCGGATTAAAAGAGTTCGGTGCTTCCTCTGTTTTCAGGGTTCAGGCACTGTTCTCTCCGTAGTTCCTGCGGGGTGAGGGTGGAGAGTCTCTCACTGAGAGCAATTACCTGTCCAAGCTTTGGGCTTCACTAGCTCACAGAGTTGGAAAGTTTGGGGCAGGTCGAACTAACTTCTTAAGAAATAAACGGCGGGGAGGGAGGGGGGGAAATCTTAAAGCCCCACTGCCCGATAATGCCTCACCACCCGATAAAGCACACGCAAAGAAAACTGCAGGCCGAAAACCGCTTTGGTCACGGCCGTCCGAACTGCCGTTCCCTTCTCGTTATGGGCAAAGATCACTTTTCCCCTCTGGTCCTTTGTAGTCACAAATCCACTTTGCCCCCACCCCAAACGGTGAACGGAGCCCATTGCTCTTTCCTGCCCCCCCCAACTCCGAACCCCCTGGATCTCAAAGGGACGGGGCGTGCCTCCGCAGGGTCGCACTAGGGTGTGAGGGGCAGGAGGGGCTGGGGCGGGGTCGGGGGGGTCGTATTGTCATCTGGCAACGGGGGGGCCCGGGTTGGAGGCGTAACGCCGTTTTGTTCCCCACAGGTCCCCTTCCCCCGAGCCCATTTACAATAGCGAGGGGAAGCGGCTGAACACCCGCGAGTTCCGGACCCGCAAGAAGCTGGAGGAGGAACGGCACAATCTCATCACGGAGATGGTTGCGCTCAATCCTGATTTCAAGCCGCCTGCCGACTACAAGTAAATGGGCGGGGGCCGGCTGGTCTTCTCGGGAAGGGGCAGGGGTCCGTGGGTACTCGGGTCGGTGCATCCTCTCCTCCTTCCCGAACCGGGAATTAATCGCCACGGGGCTGCTCGGGACTTCCGGGCTGCCGGCGAGAGGCGCCGAGGGCCGGTGGGGGTTTCGGGATGCCTCCAACGGACCCTCTGTTATCCCCGCAGACCTCCGGCCACCCGGGTGAGCGATAAGGTGATGATCCCCCAGGACGAGTACCCCGAGATCAACTTCGTGGGACTGCTGATTGGGCCCAGGTAAGCGACCGGGAGCCTGGGACTTAGGTGTGGAGCGCCCCGGAATGCGGGGCCCGACCGGCCAAACTTGTTCTGGCTGCTGAGGCCTAGTCCCCTCCTAGGCAGGCAGTCGATGAAGAGGCCTCGAAGGCATTTTTCCTTGCTTACTGCTCCCCTTTTCAGCAGTGAGGGTAGAGGGCGGAGGCCTAAGTTATCAATCGATGGTGTTCCTTGAGTAATTACTGTGTTCAGAGCACGAATACTAAACGAAAGTCGGTAGACGTGATCCCTGCCCATAAGGAGCCGAGCAGGAAGAAGGGTATTTTTTGAGCGCCTGCGTGATGCGGGACCAGGAGCCTGGGAAGAGGAGTAACAAAGTGACGTCTTCCTTGCCCTCCAGGGGCTTCTGCTTTAAAGGGGGAGGCCCACATCAAACTATCAATGACCCAGTCGAGGTAAATAAAGGTGACATGCGCTGTTAGCCATATGCCACAGGAGTTGATTCCCTGGGTCGGACAGCCAGTGACCGGAAAGACCAGGCGTCCCACCCCTTGACTCCATGGTATCCGCTAGCTGAGCGGTGCCAATCTGGAGTGCCACCCGCTCTGGGCTGGGCTGCCCCAGCCCAGCCTCCCGGTGTGAGCAGAGAAGCTGCGGGTGTTGTCGTCTTTTGCCTTTTGGGTTTCCTCACCTCGGGACTTGCGGTGGGGGGCTCTCCCCTTTTCCAGAGGCAACACCCTGAAGAACATCGAGAAGGAATGCAACGCCAAGATCATGATCCGAGGCAAAGGCTCGGTCAAGGAAGGCAAGGTTGGCCGGAAAGATGGGCAGATGCTGCCGGGGGAGGACGAGCCCCTTCATGCCCTGGTGACCGCCAACACCATGGAAAACGTTAAGAAGGCGGTGGAGCAGGTGAGCCGGGCAGCCAGGAGCAGAGATGGGGTTTGGTTTCCCACAGACCCAGCCTGGCTCCGGGCTTCCCCGTGTCCTGCGGGATGCACACCGGGGAGAAGCGGTCGATGGTCGTCACTCATCCCCCTGCCCGTCTTCCCCAGATCCGGAATATCCTGAAGCAAGGCATCGAGACCCCCGAGGATCAGAACGACCTGCGGAAGATGCAGCTGCGGGAGTTGGCCCGTTTGAACGGAACCCTGCGGGAGGATGACAACAGGTACGGAGCCGGGATGGAGAGACCCCCGCCTCCTCTCCCTCCCCTCCACCCGCATCCCCCCACCCCGGCGAAGCTGCCCGGGCCTCCCAATTAACTTTCCGTCTCCCGGCAGGATCTTGAGACCCTGGCAAAGCTCGGAGACACGCAGCATCACCAACACCACCGTTTGTACCAAGTGTGGAGGGGCCGGCCACATCGCCTCGGACTGCAAATTCCAGCGGTAAGGAAGGCCTCGGCCCACCCTCCGGGTTCTGGCGTGGGAACGGCGTGGCAGCATTCCCTCCTGGTTCCCCAGGAGCGGGGGAGCCAGGCCTGCCGATTGCGGTCAATTTGGCTGCATTATAATAATAATGATGACATTTTTTAAGTGCTTAGTATGTGTAAAGCACTGTTCTAAGCGCTGGGGAGGTTACAAGGTGAACAGGTTGTCCCATGGGGGGCCTCACAGTCTTAATCCCCAGTTTACAGATGAGGCAACTGAGGCACAGAGAAGCTAAGTGACTTGTCCAGAGTCACACAGCTGACAAGTGGCGGAGCCAGGGTTTGAACCCATGACCTCTGACTCCAAAGCCTGTGCTCTTTCCACTGAGCCACACTGCTTCGTTCAGAGTTGACCTTTTTAACCTGTTTGGAGCGGTCGCCGCCCAAGTTATGTGCTCCGCGTGAGAGTGTAGACCTTTGGACCCAGTCCCTTTATCTTGGGCGCGTCCCGCTCTCACCAGTGAAATTCCACGTCGGAATTTGGATTTTCCACTGAGGGAGGGCCTCGGTAAGGAACCGGCTAGGCTTTTGGGCAGCAGATCATGGGAGGCAAGGCCTACGGCTGCATAGGACCATTGGCCGTTGCGGGGCGGGGAGCCTCCACTGCCATCCGAAGCCTACAGGAGTGGCTTGTGTCGTTCTGTTGGGATAATAATAATGGCATTTATTAAGCACTTACTCTGTGCAAAGCACTGTTCTAAGTGCTGGGGAGGTTACAAGGTGATCAGGTTGTCCCACTGGGGGCTCATGGTCTCCATCCCCGTTTTACAGGTGAGGTAACTGAGGCCCAGAGAATAAGAATAATAATAATGGCATTTATTAAACGCTTACTATATGCAAAGCACTGTTATAAGCGCTGGGGAGGTTACAAGGTGATCAGGTTGTCCCACGGTGTGGGGCTCACGGTCTTCATCCCCATTTCACAGATGAGGTAACTGAGGCCTAGAAAATGGTAATAATAATGGCATTTATTAAACGCTTACTATGTGCAAAGCACTGTTCTAAGCGCTGGGGAGGTAGCAAGGTGATCAGGTTGTCCCATGGGGGGCTCGTGGTCTCCATCCCCATTTTACAGATGAGGTAGCTGAGGCCCAGAGAATGATAAGAATAATAATGCATTTATTAAATGTCTACTATGTGCAAAGCACTGTTCTAAGCACTGGGGAGGTTACAGGGTGATCAGGTCCCACGGGGGGGGGGCGCTCACGGTCTTCATCCCCATTTTACAGATGAGGTAACTGAGGCTCAGAGAAGTTAAGTGAGCCTTGATGGGTCTCGGCAGGGTTTAAGCGGTTAACTCTTAACACGTTCATCCCACCGCCTTAGCCGCCGGCTCTGCCGGCCGCTGCTTCCCGGCGGGGGGCACCTGGGCCAGTGTTTTGGCTGTCGGGGAGGCTGGGGACATTGTCCCTCCTCTGACCCAATAATAATAATGATGGCTTTTATTAAGCGCTTACTATGTGCAAAGCACTGTTCTAAGCACCAGGGAGGTTCCAAGGTGATCAGGTTGTCCCACGGGGGGCTCACAGCCTTCATCCCCATTTTACAGATGAGGTAACTAAGGCACAGAGAAGTGAAGTGACTTGCCCAGAGTCACCCAGCTGACAAGTGGCGGAGCTGGGATTTGAACCCATGACCTCTGACTCCAAAGCCCGGGCTCTTTCCACTGAGCCACGCGGCTTCTCAAGTTGACCCAAGTTGCGATGCGCTCCTTGGGACGCTGGCGGGGGCTCTCCGACCCTCGCGTCCGGCGGAATGGTCAGTGCGGTGCTGTCCGGTGGACGGCGTAACGGAGCTGGGCACGTCCCCCAAAGACCTCCTGATTTCGGCTCTTTCCCCACCCCAGCCTCCCCATGCCAAGTAGGGAGCTGATGGTGCCAGATTTCTCCAAATCTGGTTTGTCTCTAGGGCCGTCCTGTCTTCTGAGGTCGTTGGGGTGTCTTTGTGCACCAGGAGCCCTGCCTCAGAAGGGCTCACTCCTCGAACGGCTTCTGGGATTTCTAAATTGCGTGTGGGTGTTGTTTCTCCCCCCCCTAGGCCGGGAGACCCCCAGTCTGCCCAGGACAAAGCGCGGATGGATAAGGAATACCTGTCCCTCATGGCCGAGCTGGGCGAAGCTCCCGTCCCGGCTTCCGTGGGCTCGACCTCTGGCCCCACCAGCACGCCTCTGGCCAGCGCCCCGCGGCCCGCGGCCCCCGCCAACAACCCGCCACCACCGGTGAGTGGCCCTCGGCGTTTCCTGCCCCGGCTCTGCCTCGCCGGCCGTCTTGGCGGCGACGGGAGCCCCGGCGTGGGAGGGGAGGTGCTCGGATCCACCGGCGACATTGTCCTCTCGGGCCGTCGGGTCAGGTCTGCCTCGCCGTCCGCGGCGACCCCGCGGCCCGAGAGGGCAATGTTGCCACCCGGGGCGTACGAGCCGAGCAGCGACGGGAAATGCCCTCACGTAGTCTCTCATGTCCACCACCCAGAGCCGCCCGCCGTGGATGAACTCGGGCCCCTCGGAGAGCCGCCCCTACCACGGCATGCACGGAGGAGGTGGACCCCACAGCTTCCCCCACCCGCTGCCCAGCCTGACCGGAGGGCACGGCGGACACCCTATGCAGCACAACCCCAACGGGCCGCCACCCCCCTGGATGCAGCCGCCGCTCCCACCCATGAACCAGGGCCCCCACCCACCTGGGCACCATGGCCCTCCTCCAATGGGTAAGTAAGTGTCAGACCAGAAACCTTGGGGATTTGGGGCAGGTGGCGGTGGGGGTCGTGCGAGGGCACTGGGAGAGCTGGGAGCAGCTTTCGGAGGGCCCGGCCTAGCCTTTGGGGTGAGCATCCGCTCTTGGCCTTCCGGGGGCCCCAACCTGGGTAGCGGGGAGGGAGCTGTGCTCCCGTTCTGGCGGAGGGGAGCTGATCCTTGGGTCGGGCGGGGAGATGGAAGGATCAGCTCTTCCACGGGGCCAGTCAGGGGAGGGCGCGTGGTCCCGTTGAACCCACGCCCGCGGGAGCGGGGCTCCGGGGAAGGGGGCGGGAGCCGGGCCCGGCCCGGCCTGGCCAGACCAGGGGTCCTGCTAAGTTCCTGCCCTTTCCTTCCATCAAGATCAGTACCTGGGAAGTACGCCTGTGGGCTCTGGGGTCTATCGCCTGCATCAAGGAAAAGGTAACGAATGGGCTGGCGGGGTCGGGACCCCCTCCCCACACGCATTTCGGGCCTGCCGGCTCTGGTTGCGGCCTGAGGGTGCCGGACGCTCCCAGGCGCGCGATCCACCCCTGCGGTCCGCGAGCCCTCAGTAAACGCCGTCGGTTTGCAGGTATGATGCCGCCGCCGCCGCCGCCTATGGGCATGATGCCACCGCCGCCGCCTCCCAGTGGGCAGCCCCCGCCCCCTCCCTCTGGCCCTCTTCCCCCATGGCAGCAGCAGCAGCAGCCTCCGCCTCCCCCGCCGCCCAGCAGCAGTATGGCTTCCAGTACCCCCTTGCCATGGCAGCAAAGTGAGTGGACTGTCTTGCGCTCTGAGGCGGGTCGGCGGGATGGGTGTGTGGGTGTGGCGAGTGCGTGTGGCGTTCACGTGTGTGGCGGGGGGGCGCGCGTGCATGTGAGTGTCGGGCTGGGAGTCTAGGCAGCGGTCACCGGTAAGTTCTCCGGGGCCGGGAGCGGGTAAGGTCGCCCCGGTGGCCCTGGGCGTGTGGCCGGGCAAGAGACGGTCAGTCTTGCCGGGGAGCTCGCCGAAGGGGCCGGCGGTTGTCCGGAACTGGACCCGGATCGCAGCGGGAGCGGCGGCGCGCCCGGGCGCGGGGGAGCTGCATGGCGAGGGCAGGGCAGGCCAGGAGCGTAGCGCAGTTGGATGGCGAGGATGGGGGCGCGGAGGGTTGCTCCGGCTGGTTCTCGTGTCTGTTATCTCGGCCGCGGCTCCTCCAGGGGCGTCGGTGACCAGGGGCTGCTTCTTTTCAGCCCGGAGACCTTTAGGCTGACCCCCCCAACCCCACCCTTTGGGTGCGTCCCACCCGCCCGCCCCCACCATGCCCCTCGACCCAGCCCCCGCAAAAAGGAAACCGAACCAAAACCAACCAACCAATTTACCTACCGCATGCCGAGTCCAGAGCAGGCAGGCGTCCCCGGCCCGTTCCTCCCGGTCCCAAGCCGGCAGCCGCAGAGAGCCGCGGTGTGCCCCCCCCGCGCGTGTGACCTTGGGCTTCTTTACCACCCCAGATACGACGACTACCACCACGAGCGCTGGCACAGGGTCCATCCCGCCATGGCAACAGCAGCAGGCGGCTGCCGCAGCTTCTCCAGGAGCCCCTCAGATGCAAGGCAACCCCACTATGGTGCCCCTGCCCCCCGGGGTCCAGCCGCCTCTGCCGCCCGGGGCCCCCCCCCCTCCGCCGCCTCCGCCGCCTGGTTCCGCCGGCATGATGTATGCCCCGCCCCCTCCTCCTCCGCCTCCCATGGACCCTTCTAACTTTGTCACCATGATGGGCATGGGGGTGGCGGGCATGCCGCCCTTCGGGATGCCTCCAGCTCCCCCACCGCCTCCTCCACAGAACTAGACTCGATTTTTTTTTGCTTTTTGGTCTTTTTTTTTTTTTTAAAAGATATATATATTATATATATATATATAACTGGTCTCGTAAAACACACGCTGAACCTCACCATATGGAGCCAGACAGTGGGACGCACGCGTGTGTGTGTGTGCACGCTTGTGTGTGGGTGCGCACGCCCAGGGCAGGGCCGTGCCAGACCGGGGGGGGGGCCACCCCCCCCCCGAGCGGCCGAGGACTCGCTTGGGAGCGGGAGTCGGGGCGCCAGCTCGCTTTGGGGCTCTCCTGGCACCCCGTAGCATCGAGTCTCTTCTTTGTCTTCTCTCTCTCCTCACCCGCCTCCCCCCTTCCCCTCCAACGGGGCCGCCAGGATCCGTCCCCGCGGCGGTGGCCCGCGCCATGCGAGTGAGGACTTTCCGCGCCCACTGGTGACCCTCCCGGGCAGACAGCCCCAGCAACGCCCTTGGTGGACTGGATGGTTCGGCAAAGCGGCCTGACTTATTTTTGTGGACGGAATCGGAACACGCTGGCTCCATATCGTGAAATTTTTATTGATTTTTTTCTCCCCCTTCCTCCTCCTCCTCCTCCTCCTCACTTCCTTTTCTCCTCCTCTTCTCAGACTCCGTCCAAGGAGACGCTGTCCCCGGCCTTCTGCTGCAATTAGATCCCCTTCCGCTCCCCTCTTCCTTCCCCTCCACCTTCACATTCCCCCCGCTCTCTCCGGCGGGGAGAGGAGCAAACAGATCGGGCAAGCCGTCCGGTCCAAGGGATGTCGGGGCTGGGGGAGGGGGTGCGTGTCCGCTCGGCGCCGGCTGCCTTGGGGATCCGTTTGCTCCTCGCCTTGCCGGTTCCTCTTTAATTTTATTTTCTTCCTCCCCAAATGTCTGAATGTTTTGTGGTGTGGGAAGGGGCTCCTGCTCCCCTTCTTCTCTCCCCCCTCTCCTTCATGAAGTGATTACGTTGACAATAATGTGTAAAAATGCACTCTCCTCGCCGTTTTATCTGCAAAAATTCCTCTTGGCTTTTTTTTCGGGGGGGGGGGAGGGAGGGGCGTATGATTTAAGCACTGCATTAAAAGGGGGATGTTCCATTGAATAAAGCAGCAGTGTGGTTTTCTGGGTCTGGTTTCTTTTTCTTCTTTTTTCTTCCTCCTCCCCTCCCCCTTCATCTTCGCTGCCTCAGTCCTGGCCCGGGACTCACCCCCTCCTTCGGCTCCCCCCTTGGCAGGGGACAGTGGCTGTCAAGTTGTAGAACCCATTGAGGGTCTGGGCAGTGCCATCTGATGTCCTCCCCCGCCGCTCTAGTTTTTGGTTAAAGCACGGGACGGGCCCGGCCTTCCGGGCTCTGGGCCCCGCTCCCATCCCGCCCCCTTTCCGCTTCACCCCGCCGGCCTCTGCCCTTTTCAGGGCCTTCCCTGGGGCAGCACCTCAGCTTTGATCACCCCCGTTAGGGATTTATTTCGGTGGGCAGCCGCCTGACAGAGGCGCTGGGGCCCAGGGAGACAGCAGCATTAAAGGTCAGCCCTGCTAATCCCGCCCGTCACGCACAGAACAGCTAAAATTAAAACCGCCAAGTGGCTTTCTCTCCCTACAGTGGTGACTTCCAGCCCGCCAGCGCCTCAGCGGGGGGCGAGGAAGGGAAGGAGTGAGGGACGAATGAACCTCTGCCCAGTGCTCCTTGTTGCGCGCTTAGCATCTCTAAGTTCCTTAAGCGCCTTGACGCTTGTTTAGTAACACCCGGCTCGTGCAGCAGGGCGATGTGGCTGCTCTCCGAGGGAAACCGAGGCAGCTGGGTGCGGGGGGACCATTGCCCTCCCGCTGGCACCCAGAGAGCTGTTTACCCCGCTTTGCTGTTGCTTGGCTGCGCTGTCCCTGGGAGATTCTTTAAGGCTATGTCCCTTCCTTTGCTGTTATCTTTTTCCCTGCAAGTGCTTGTGTGCAGTGTGCTGTACTAAGTGCTTAGGAGAGTCCAATACAATTAGAAGGTAACAATCATTGCCCGCAAAGAACGGGTTAGCCTGACTTGCCGAAGCCCAATTCCTAAATAAGGCCGGGGCATATTTAAGTCGGCAAGCGGGGAGTGGGTCCAGTTTCATCCCAGCCGGGGGCGGGGGAGACCGAAACGTGTCCTCGGGTCTCTCGCTGCTCCTCCTCCTGCCTTGGTTTCCCCCCCGGTGGACTCCCAGGGTGGTTAATTAGCTCTTTGAAGCTTTGGAAGAGGCGAAGTGGTGCTATGTGGGTTTTAGAAATAAAATCAATAAATGACTTAACCACAGCCCAGCAGCTAACTGGTCCGTTTCTCTCCCCCGGGGCCCGGCTGCATTCCACCACTCTCGTTGGCTCTGCCAGCTCCGCCTCGCTTAAAGAGCCCGGCGAGGAACACGACAGCTGCCTGAGGCCCCTCTCCAGAGAGCTCCGAGCCCGGAGTGGGAAATGGAGGTGCTGCGAGGAGGGGTGGGCCCCCCGATCCCACCAATCCCACCAGGAGCTAACGTCAGGGGCAGGGAATAGAGGCTGGTAGCCCGGCTCCCTGGACGGAATGCCTGCTAGTCCCCAGGGTCGGGAAAGAAAGCGTATAATGAGAGTCCATCAACACCATGCGGGCCCCCTTCCAGGCTCTAGTTTCTCCAGAATTCTCCCACTTTTTCCCATCCCGGGGGGGGATCAGGTTGCTGAGAACCGAAGCCGTTTGGGAAAGGTCGTGGGGAATTTGAGTTGGGGCTTCTCTTACCAAGGGCCGGCCAAGGACTTGGGCTCCGGCTCCAGAGAGACTCCCGAGCCCGAGACGGGCCCCGAGGAAGGAGTGGTAGGGGGCTGCAGCCCCCCTGGAGAAGACTGGGTCCTCCTTACCACTGCCAGGAAGGAAATGGGTCTAGGGAAGGGGCCGGGGGTCACTGGCATCGGGACTGACCCCACCCTGGCCCACCCGCCTTCCCAGGCTTGCTCTCCCAAGCCAACTGGGATAGTTTGTCCCTATTCTCAGGGCTTGGCTTTTAGACTGTGAGCCCACTGTTGGGTAGGGACTGTCTCTATATGTTGCCAACTTGTACTTCCCAAGCGCTTAGTACAGTGCTCTGCACACAGTAAGCGCTCAATAAATACGATTGATTGGATGATACACCTCCCCACCCTACCTATAATAATGATGACATTAATAATAATAATAATTTTGGTATTTGTTAAGTGCTTACTATGTGCAAAGCACTGTTCTAAGTGCTGAGGAGGATACAAGGTGATCAGGTTGTCCCATGTGGGGCTCACAATCATAATCCCCATCTTACAGATGAGGTAACAGGCATAGAGAAGTGAAGTGACTTGTCCAAAGTCACACAGCTGACAAGTGGTGGAGGTGGGATTTGAACCCATGACCTCTGACCCCAAAGCCCGGGCTCTTTCCACTGAGCCACGCTGCTTCCCCTTAGCACATTGTGCTAACTATGTGCAAAGCACTGTTCTAAGCGCTGGGGAGGTTGCAAGGTGATCAGGTTGTCCTCTGGGGGGTTCACAGTCTTAATCCCCATTTTCCAGATGAGGTAACTGAGGCCCAGATAATAATAATGGCCTTTATTAAGCGCTTACTATGTGCAAAGCACTATTCTAAGCGCTGGGGAGGTTACAAGGTGATCAGGTTGTCCTATGGGGGGCTCACAGTCTTCATCCCCATTTTCCAGATGAGGTAACTGAGGCCCAGAGAAGTTAAGTGACTTGCTCAAAGTCATACAGCTGACAATTGGCGGAGCTGGGATTTGAACCCATGACCACTGACTCCAAACCCCGGGCTCTTTCCGCTGAGTCACGCTGCTTCTCTACCCTACAGGGCCTGGGTACCCTAAAATGATAGAGTAGTTGTGGGTGGCTGGTTGGCTGGCATCTTTTGTACTCCAAGGATAAAGGGCAGGTTCAGTTGCCATGCAAGGAAGTGTGGGCCTTCCCGCTGGCCTCTTTCAGGCCGCAGCAGCGTCTGCTCCAAATTGGGCCTCTCCAAGTCTGGGGCTGATGGACGGAGCTGGTGGTTCACAGAGGGACCCGGGGGGGAGGTTTACCTGGGTTCTCGACACGTCGTAAGGGCCAAGTGGATAAATGGACAGGTCAGCTCTACAGCATCAGCCTCCTGGCCGATCTCACTGCCTCCCGTCTCTTTGCTCTGCTGCGTGGATCCTTTTTCTAAAGAAAAAAATTCAGTCCATGTTTCCCCACGCCTCAAGAACCTCCACTGTCTGCCCATCCACTGGTACACCGAACAGAAAGGCCTCACCCTTGGCTTGAAAAAACTCAATCACCTTCCCCCCCTCCAGTTTTACCTTGCTGATTTCGTACTAGGACCTGGCACAATCACTTTGCTTCTCTAACCCCAATCTACCCAATTACACCTTGATCTTGCCACCCCTGCCCATGTCCTGTCTCTGGCCTGAAACTCCCTTTATAATGGGCAGACAAACACTCCTTCCCCCTGCCCCAGAAGCCTTATTAAAATCACATTTCCAAGAGGAAAAGTCTTCATTTCCCCTACTCCCTCTCCCTTCTGTGTCACCACTGCTTCGGGTCTGTGCCCTTCGTTCGCTCCACCCCTCAACCCCACAGCCCTATAACACTTATGTCCGTATCTGTAGTTTATTTTAATGTCCGTCTCCCTCTCTGGACTAAGCTCATTGTGAGCAGGGAATAATAATAATAATAATAATAATAATAATAATAATGATGGCATTTATTAAGCGCGTACTAGGTGCAAAGCACTGTTCCAAGCGCTGGGGTGGTTACAAGGAGATCAGGTTGTTCCCAGTTTTCACCCCCATTTTCCAAATGAGGTCACTGAGGACCACAGAATAATAATAATAATGGCATTTATTAATCAATCAATCAATCAATCAATCATATTTATTGAGTGCTTACTGTGTGCACAGCACTGTACTAAGCGCTTGGGAAGTACAAGTTGGCAACATATAGAGACAGTCCCTACCCAACAGTGGGCTCACAACCTAAAAGGGGGAAGTGCTTACTATGTGCAAAGCACTGTTCCAAGCACTGGGGAGGTTACAAGAGGATCAGGTTGTCCCACGGGGGGTTCAGAATTTTCACCCCCATTTTCCAAATGAGGTCACTGAGGCCCACAGAATAATTATGATAATGGCATTTATTAAGCGCTTACTAGGTGCAAAGCACAGTTCCAAGCGCTGGGGAGGTTACAAGGGAATCAGGTTGTCCCACGGGGGGTTCCCAGTTTTCACCCCCATTTTCCAAATGAGGTCACTGAGGCCCACAGAATAATAATAATGGCATTAATTAAGTGCTTACTATGTGCAAAGCACTTTTCTAAGCGCTGGGGAGGTTACAAGGGGATCAGGTTGTCCCACGTGGGGCTCACAGTCTTCATCCCCATTTTACAGATGAGGTAACTGAGGCTCACAGAATAATAATAATGGCATTTATTAAGCGCTTACTAGGTGCAAAGCCCTGTTCTAAGCGCTGGGGAGGTTACAAGGGAATCAGGTTGTCCCACAGGGGGTTCCTAGTTTTCACCCCCATTTTCCAAATGAGGTCACTGAGGCTCACAAAATAATAATAATGGCATTTATTAAGCGCTTACTAGGTGCAAAGCCCTGTTCTAAGCGCTGGGGAGGTTACAAGGGAATCAGGTTGTCCCACGGGGGGCTCACAGGCTTCTACCAACTCTTATTATATAGTACTTTCTCAAGTACTCAGTACAGTGGCTCACCCACTGTATGTCCTGGATTGATTGCGAAAAGCAGCGCGGCTCGGTGGAAAGAGCCCGGGCTTTGGAGTCAGAGGTCGTGGGTTCGAATCCTGACTCCACCACAAGTCTGCTGTGTGACCTTGGGCAAGTCACTTCACTTCTCTGAGCCTCAGTTACCTCATCTGTAAAAATGGGGATGAAGACTGTGAGCCCCACGTGGGACAACTTGATCACATTGTATCCGCCCCCGGCGCTTAGAACAGTGCTTTGCACATAGTAAGCGCTTAACAAATGCCATCATTATTATTATTATTAACAGCCAGATTCAGATAAGCGCTTAGTCCAGTGCTCTGCACCCAGTAAGCGCTCAATAAATACGATTGAATGAAAGAATGAATTCAGGAGGTTGCAGGACGGACAGGATTCTGGGACAACGACGGGTAGGAGAGCCCAGGGGGGGCGGAGGGAAGGACTTGGGGGGCTTTTTGCCCCCACCCCGGTGGGCCCGGGGGGAACTACGGTTCCCAGGGAGCCCTGTGACCGGAAAAGGCGACGATGTTAGTCTGTTGGTGAGGAGCCAGGAGCTGTAACCTGACCTCCAGTCTCTGAAGGTCACAGTATTTAAGGGCTCCTTTGAAGGACAGCAACAGAAGGGGTTAGGGTAGGATCGCCTTTGGTGGGGGAAGGGAGTCCTTTTCCAAAACATGTTTTTCACAGGGGGAAATCCCCGGGTTCAGGATCCCTGAGGCCTCTCCGTCAGCACCCTCAACTCTGCCCTCTATTTTCCCCAATCCTGACCCCCCAGTTGAGCACCCAGAGTGCAAAGCACTATACTAAGCCCTTGGGAGAGTAGAACAGTGTCCCCTGTCCTCAAAGAGTCTAAAGTCTAGTCTCCCCAACTTTCCCAACTCCCCTTCCCCACCTTTCCCTCTGTATAAACATACATACATACATACATACCTCTGTACAAACAAACATACCTCTAGTATGTTTGGTTTTGTTCTCTGTCTCCCCCTTTTAGACTGTGAGCCCACTGCTGGGTAGGGACTGTCTCTATATGTTGCCAACTTGTACTTCCCAAGCGCTTAGTACAGTGCTCTGCACACAGTAAGCGCTCAATAAGTACGATTGATGATGATGATATAACCAATGCACTTGGGTCTGTAAGCAAACAGGCTTGGGAGTCAGAAGGACCTGGGTTCTAATCCCGGCTCCGCCACGTAGTTGCTCTTTGTCCTTGGGCAAGTCATTTAATTCCCCTGGGCTGCAGTTACTCATCTGGAAGCAGTGTGGCTCAGTGGAAAGAGCCCGGGCTTTGGAGTCAGAGGCCGCGGGTTCAAATCCCGGCCTCGCCACTTGTCGGCTGTGTGACTTTGGGCAAGTCACTTCACTTCTCTGGGCCTCAGTTCCCTCATCCGTAAAATGGGGAGGAAGACTGTGAGCCCCTCGTGGGACAACCTGCTTACCTTGTATCTACCCCAGCGCTTAGAACAGTGCTTTGCACATAGTAAGCACTTAACAAATACCAACATTATTATTATTATTATCTGTGAAATGGGGATTAAGACTGAGCCCCCTAAGCACTTCGATACTCACCCCAGCCCCACAGCAATGAGGTACATATCCTTAAACTTGTTGCCTTATGTTGCCAACTTGTACTTCCCAAGAGCTTAGTACAGTGCTCTGCACACAGTAAGCGCTCACTAAATACGATTGACTGAATGAATGAATTAAACACTCCCATTTCCCCCAATTTATTTTAATGTCTGTAAGCTTCTTGAAGACAGTGATCAGGTCTGCCAACTCTAAAGTATTGCACTTTTCCCAGCACTTAGTAGAGCGTTCTACATACGGGAGGCATATAATAAATACCATTCGTTGAGGGAATCAATCCTCAGGGCCCTGTGAAAGGTTTTCTAAAACCTAGCCGTGTCTCCTCCCCCAAATTTCACCTTAAACTCAGATGACCTGGTTCTTGGCCCTTCCCCTTTCAGGCCCCCAGCCCTTCTCTCTGCCCAGTTCAATTCAATTCAAGGGCTTACTCTGCGGAGAGGAATGTACTAAGCGCTTGGGGAAGTACAAAACAATGATAGAGGGACAATCCCTGCCCACAATGAGTTCCCGGTCTGGAAAGGGGGAGACAAATATCAATACAAATAGACAGCAATACATCTGAGAATACATTAGAGAATACATTAGAGAAGCAGCGTGGCTCAGTGGAAAAGAGCCCGGGCTTTGGAGTCAGAGGTCATGGGTTCGAAAGCCGGCTCCACCAATCGTCAGCTGTGTGACTTTGGGCAAATCACTTGACTTCTCTGTGCCTCAGTTACCTCACCTGTAAAATGGGGATTAAGACTGTGAGCCCCACGTGGGACAGCTGATCACCTTGTAACCTCCCCAGCGCTTAGAACAGTGCTCTGCACGTAGTAAGCGCTTAATAAATGCCATCATTATTATTATTATCTGAAATTCTATCTTGCTCCACTGCCGCTCTTCAGAGAGAGAGAGAGAGAGAAAGGGAGCCGGGGCTCAGACACCCGGGTCCCTTGGCAGTCCCCTCTGATCAGGAAGTCTGGACAAAACACATCCAAACGGCATCTGCTTCCCCGCTGAGATGAGCCAAATGGCGTGACTCCCACCATCTGTTCTCCCCATTTCCCAGGGAACCCCCTCCCGAGGGTTTGGAAGAGGAATCTCTTCTCGGCTTGGACCCTGAAGAGATGAGGGACCCTGATTTCTCCCCTCTCCTACAGACATTAAAATAAATTAGGGGACATGGGAGAGGGTTAGGCTATGTACCTCAGTGCTGTGGGGCTGGGGTGAGTATCGAAGTACTGAGAAGCAGCGTGGCTCAGTGGAAAGAGCACGGGCTTGGGAGCCAGAGGTCACAGGTTCTAATCCCGGCTCCGCCACATGTCTGCTGTGTGACCTTGGGCAAGTCCACTTAACTTCTCTGAGCCTCAGTTCCCTCATCTGTCAAATGGGGATGAAGAGTGTGAGCCCCACGTGGGACAACCTGATCACCTTGTATCTCCCCTAGCTCTTAGAACAGTGCTTCGCACATAGTAAGCGCTTAACAAATGCCATTATTATTATTATTAAGGGGCTCACAGTCTTAATCCCCATTTTACAGATGAGTAACTGCGACCCAGAGCAATTAAGTGACTTGCCCAAGGTCAAAGAGCAGTCAAGTCAAGGAGCTTGTGGCCTGGTGGAATGGGGCCTTCAGGTAGGGGAAGACTAAGGGAAGCAGAGGTCATGGGTTCAAATCCCGGCTCCACCAATTGTCAGCTGTGTGGCTTTGGGCAAGTCACTTCTCCGGGCCTCAGTTCCCTCGTCTGGAAAATGGGGATGAAGACTGAGCCCACCCCGTGGGACAAGCTGATCACCTTGTAACCTCCCCAGTGCTTTGCACGTAGTAAGTGCTTAATAAATGCCATCGTTATTATTATTATCGTTGAAGTGAGCGATTCAGAGATTAGGCCTCTGGGCTCTTGGGGAGGGCGGGTGACCCGATCCAGCGCCGGCCACTCAATCCTCAAAATAACTCCCTCGGCGCAACCCCCAGGACCTACCCTATGCATAGTCATGAGCGGCAGGGCCGGGCCTCATGTATAATGCAGCGAACGAGTTCCTTAACCCTGGACAGAGGAGGGTGGACCCACCACTCGGGACTCAGGGGTTGGAGGCGGCATCCGTGGCATCGGCCGCAGAAGCGCAATAACGTCGACCGGATCCCCCCACCGGTGCCCGCAGACCACCCCGCCTCCCCCAGCTTCCTCGTGCCCGGCGACACCCGCTCCCCCGCCATGTCGCTTCCCCTGTCGGACTACGACAAACGCAAGCAGATCAGCGTGCGGGGCCTGGCCGGGGTGGAGAACGTCTCCGACCTGAAGAAGAACTTCAACCGGCACCTGCATTTCACGCTGGTCAAGGACCGGAATGTGGCCACCCCGCGCGACTACTTCTTCGCCCTGGCACACACCGTGCGGGACCACCTGGTGGGCCGCTGGATTCGCACCCAGCAGCACTACTACGAGAAGGACCCCAAGGTGCCGTGGAGGACGGAGTGGGTGGGGCGAGGGTTGAGTGACGGCGGGCCCCGGGGATGCCGGAGGACACCGAGCTGACCTCCGGGGCTGACTGAGCCACGTTGGAGGCTGCAGCTGCCGTTAACAATCACAATTGTAATAATAACAATGGTATTTTTTAAGCGCTTACTGTGTGCCAGGCACTGTACTAAGCGCTGGGGTGGATACAAGCAGATCGGGTTCATCATCATCATCAATCGTATTTATTGAGCGCTTACTATGTGCAGAGCACTGTACTAAGCGCTTGGGAAGTACAAATTGGCAACATATAGAGACAGTCCCTACCCAACAGTGGGCTCACAGTCTAAAAGGGGGAGACAGAGAACAAAACCAAACATACTAACAAAATAAAATGAATAGAATAGATATGTACAAGTAAAATAAATAAATAAATAAATAGAGCAATAAATATGTACAACCATATATACATATATACAGGTGCTGTGGGGAAGGGAAGGAGGTAAGATGGGGGGGATGGAGAGGGGGACGAGGGGGAGAGGAAGGAATGGGCTCAGTCTGGGAAGGCCTCCTGGAGGAGGTGAGCTCTCAGTAGGGCCTTGAAGGGAGGAAGAGGGCTAGCTTGGCGAATGGGCAGAGGGAGGGCATTCCAGGCCCGGGGGATGACATGGGCCGGGGGTCGATGGTGGGACAGGCGAGAACGAGGTATGGGTTGGACGCAGTCCCTCTCCTATGTGGGGCTCACAGACTCAATCCCCATTTTAAAGATGAGGGAACTGAGGCATGGAGAAGTGAAGGGATTTGCCCTAGGTCCCCCAGCAGACAAGTGTCAGAGACAGGATTAAAACCCATGACCTTCTGACTCTTAGGCTTGTGGTCTATTCTCTACGCCACTCAGTCAGTCATTTGTATTTATTGAGCGCTTACTGTATGCAGAGAACTGTATTAAGCGCTTATTGGGATAACATAATAACTTTGGTATTTGCTAAGCACTTACTAAGTGCTAAGCACTGTTCTAAGCGCTGGGGTAATCAGTTAATCAGGTTGCATACAGGCCCTGTCCCACATGGGGCTCACACTCTTAATCCCCATTTTACAGGAGAAGCAGCGTGGCTCAGTGGAAAGAGCCCGGGCTTTGGAGTCAGAGGTCATGGGTTCAAATCCCAGCTCTGCCAACTTTCAGCTGTGTGACTTTGAGCAAGTCACTTCACTACTCTGGGCCTCAGTTCCCTCATCTGTAAAATGGGGATTAAAACTGTGAGCCCTCCCCATGGGACAACCTGATCACCTTGTAACCTCCCCAGTGCTTAGGACAGTGCTTTGCACATAGTAAGTGCTTAACAAATACTATTATTATTATTACAGCTGAGGGAACTGAGGCCCAGAGAAGTTAAGTGACTTGCCCAAGGTCACGCGACAGACACGTGGCAGAGCCGAGATTAGAACCCAGGTCCTTCTGAGTCCCAGGCCTGTGCTCTATCCACTAAGCCATGCTGCTTCCTTAGGAGAGGACAATATAACACAAAACAGATACATTTCCTGCCCACAACGAGTTTGCAGTCTAGAGGGCCCTGGGGGTTCTTCTCCTCGGTCCTCCTTAATAATAATAATAATAATAATAATGGCATTTATTAAGTGCTTACTATGTGCAAAGCACTATTCTAAGTGCTGGGGAGGTTACAAGGTGATCAGGTCGTCCCACGGGAGGCTCACAGTCTTCATCCCCATTTTACAGATGAGGTAACTGAGGCACAGAGAGGTTAAGTGACGCCCAAAGTCACACAGCTGACAATTGGCAGAGCCTGGATTTGAACCCATGACCTCTGACTCCAAAGCCCGGGCTCTTTTCCACTGAGCCACGCTGCTTCCCCTCCCACCCCCCACCGGCCGGCCCCCCAGGGGATCGGGTGGCAGGGGTCAAGTCAAAATGTCAGGAACTTGATACCCAAGGGGGGAGAGGAGAGCTGGGAATGCCCATCCTGATGGAGTTTAGAGACTCACTGGGCTGGAGGATCTGGGCTACTGCTGCTGGGACAGAGGCCGGGGGTGTCCCTAACCCAGGGTCCGGCCGCTGGCCCTCTCCCCCCTGACCCCACGGATTGACTACCCTCTGGGCAGAGCTCTGAACTGAACAGTGTGGCAGCCACAGAGAGAGGACGAGACACTGCCCCCATCCTCTATTCATTCATTCATTCATTCATTCATTCATTCATTCAATCGTATTTATTGAGCCCTTTCTGTGTGCAGAGCACTGTACTAAGCACTTGGGAAGTACAAGTTGGCAACATATAGAGACGGTCCCTACCCAACAGTGGGCTCACAGTCTAGACACACACAGTCTAGACACAGTCAATCAATCAATCAATCAATCGTATTTATTGAGCGCTTACTGTGTACAGAGCACTGTACTAAGCACCTGGGAAGTACAAGTTGGCAACATATAGAGACATACAGAGTCTAGTCTTTTAGACTGTGAGCCCACTGTTGGGTAGGGACTGCCACTATATGTTGCCAACTTGGACTTCCCAAGCGCTTAGTACAGTGCTCTGCACACAGTAAGCGCTCAATAAATACGATTGATTGATTAGATTAGAAAGTCTCTAGCCTCTAGGGACTCACCGTCCAGCAGGGAGACAGAACAAACAGACCAGCCAGGCCAACTCCAGGAGCGTAAGAGGCCTTGGGAGAAGGACGGACATCCGCCAAGCTCCCTCCGCACATAATAATAATAATAGCATTTATTAAGCGCTTACTATGTGCAAAGCACTGTTTTAAGCGCTGGGGAGGTTACAAGGTCCAAGCTAGCTCTCTTCCTCCCTTCAAAGCCCTACTGAGAGCTCACCTCCTCCAGGAGGCCTTCCCACACTCAGCCCCCTTTTTCCTCTCCTCCTCCCCATCCCCCCACCCTACCTCCTTCCCCTCCCCTCAGCACCTGCATATATATTTATACAGATTTATTACTCCATTTATTTATTTATTTTACTTGTATGTATTTATTCTATTTATTTTATTTAGTTTATATGCTTTGTTTTGTTGTCTGTCTCCCCCTTCTAGACTGTGAGCCTGCTGTTGGATAGGGACCGTCTCTATATGTTGCAAACTTGTACTTCCCAAGCGCTTAGTACAGTGCTCTGCACACAGTAAGCGCTCAATCAATACGACTGAATGAATGAATGAAGAAGCAGCGTGGCTCAATGGAAAGAGCACGGGCTTTGGAGTCAGAGGTCATGGGTTCAAATCCCGGCTCCGCCGCTTGTCAGCTGTGTGACTTTGGGCAAGTCACTTCACTTCTCTGTGCCTCAGTTACCTCATCTGTAAAATGAGGATTTCTGTGAGCCTCACGAGGGGCAACCTGATCACCTTGTAACCTCCCCAGCGCTTAGAACAGTGCTCTGCGCATAGTAAGCGTTTAATAAATGCCATCATCATCATCAGTGAATGAATGAAATCGAAACCCAAGGGCCACCCTGGCGACCATTTTCAAAGACAGATCAGGGAGGGCCAGGGTCTGGGGGAATTGGTCAGGTCACAAGGACATGGGTACGGTAAATCTGGGGGTGGGAGGAATATTTCTTTCCTAGGATAATGAGGAGCCTGCTTAGGGCTACTCCACATTTCCAGCCCTGGCGTTTCTCATTCGCTCAATCGAATTTATTGAACACTGAACTAAGCGTTTGGGAGAGTACAATATACCAATAAAAAGACACATTCCCTGCCCACAACAGGCTTACAGTCTAGAGGGGGAGACAGACATTAATCTAAATGAATAAACCCCACTGCTCACCCACTGGGGACTGAATCAGTCTCGGAGGCATGGGCGGTGGGCCACCTACTAGACACCGGAAATCCAGGGCTCGGACAAACTCCGGCAGACCAGAAGTGTAGACCAAGAGGCCACCCCTGTTCCGGGAGCTGCCCACAGAGGCAGTAGCTGTGTCACTCACGTCCCAGTGCCGGAATAAGATGAGACCCGAGGGTTCCACATATCCATTCATTCATTCATTCAATCGTATTTATTGAGCACTTACTGTGTGCAGAGCACTGTACTAAGCACTCGGGAATTACAATTTGGCAGCGTATAGAGACGGTCCCTACCCAACAACGGGCTCACAGTGTAGAAGGCGGAGACAGACAACAAAACAAAACATGTGGACAGGTGTCAAGTCGTCAGAACTAAAACCCCTTTTAGACTGTGAGCCCACTGTTGGGTAGGGACTGTCTCTATGTGATGCCAATTTGTACTTCCCAAGCGCTTAGTACAGTGCTCCGCACATAGTAAGCGCTCAATAAATACGATTGATTGATTGATTGATTGATTGATATCCAGAATATCCAGCTGGGCCCCAGCAACTGCCTCCAGAGTGGAAAGCAATAGGGCCATGTCAATCCATCATGCCATCAATGGGATTTACTTAGTACCCATTATGTTCAGGACACCATCTTAGGTGGCTATCTATGCACAGGGCACCATCCTAGGAGCTCGGAAGAGTGCAACAGATTCAGAAGACACTGTCCCTGTCCTTGGGGGCTTAGAGTCAGACCACTCAGTCCCAGCCAAGGCCAGGGTCCCTTGGGCCACCTGAAGAGAGGGAAGTCGGGGGGTGGATTGTCGGGGAGGAAACTTACTCCGTCTGCTCTCCAGAGGATCTACTACCTCTCGCTGGAGTTCTACATGGGCCGGACACTGCAGAACACCATGGTGAACTTGGCCCTGGAGAATGCCTGTGATGAGGCCATGTACCAGGTATCTGGAAGCAGGAACCACCGGGAGTCGGGGAGATAGTCCGGGGGTCCCAGAGGGCTCGCTGGGGTCGGTCCTCCCTCGCCCCTGCCTTGATTTATTCCCTGACTGCTTCCCCCACCCTTCCCCCGCAGCTGGGCTTGGATATGGAGGAGCTGGAGGAGATAGAAGAGGATGCCGGGCTTGGGAATGGGGGGCTGGGCCGCCTGGCAGGTGAGTCGAAGGTGTTGTGGAGGACCTCAAGGAGTGGGAGTTGCCTCAAGGAGGCTGGGAAAGAAGGGCTGAAGTCCTCTCCCAGGGAAGCCAGGGAGGACCCATGGAGATCCCACGGGAATGTCAGGAGGGACTACGGGGGCAGGAGTTGCTGGGAGGTGGCGAGGGGTGGGGGTCGTTCCCCGTAGGAACGGCTTCCAGAAGTGGGGCGGGCTCCCGGAGGCCGCGTCCGAGATCCCTTGCGACCTCGCCGTTCTGCCTCCAGCCTGCTTCCTGGACTCCATGGCCACTCTGGGCCTGGCCGCCTACGGCTACGGGATCCGTTACGAGTTTGGGATTTTCAACCAGAAGATCAGTAACGGCTGGCAGGTGAGCATACTCTGCAGCCCTCCCAACTCCTCCTGGGAGCCTCCTTTCGGTTTTGTTCTAGTAGGCTTTGACACTCCAGCCCTGAGCCATCTGCATCTTGGGCCAGGCGGAGATCGTCTCTTTTCCTTCCCGGGGCCTGTCTCCTGTCAGTCACCCGGAAAAACGCGGAAGGGGAGGGAAGAGCCATTCCTTGCCTCCACCTGGAGTCGCTACGGGGAAGGGTCGGGGGGCAGAGCTGACGCCCATCTCCCGGCCAGATGGAGGAGGCTGATGACTGGCTGCGTTACGGGAACCCCTGGGAGAAGGCCCGGCCCGAATTTACCCTGCCCGTCCACTTCTACGGCCGAGTGGAGCATACCGACCAAGGAGCCAAATGGGTGGACACCCAGGTACGTTTCTGGCCCGGGGGGATGGGGATGAGGGTTAGGACCAACAGAGAGAGTCCAGCCAGGACCAGCTGAGGGAGAGAAGTCCAAATTCACCAGGTGAGAGGAAGTGGGGGAATTCCCTCCCAGGCTCAGCCCCAGTTAGGCACCGATGGTATCCATCAACTGCAAACGACCGCTCATTCGGTAACGGTCACTCGGTATTTGCCCTCGGCTTTGTGGGTTATGAAGGGTTGAGCTGTGATTCAGTTGAGTGGATCAGTTATCCGCACCGATGTAGCGCAGAGTCAATAGCTGTTGATCATTCAGGGGTTTTTGATTATCACTAGGTGTGGGAGCTGCCCGTTAGTCGTGGATTTTTTTAATAATTGTATATTTTTCATGGTTTTCGTCAAGCTCTTACTATCTGCTGGACACTCTACTAAGCGCTGAGGTAGATACAAGCTAATTGGGTTGAACACAGTCTATGTCCTTCATGGGGTGTGCAGTCTTCATCCCTATTTTACAGAAGAGGTAACTGAGGCACTGAGAAGTTAAGTGACTTACCCAAGGTCATACGGAAGACAAGTGGCAGAGCTGGGATTAGAACCCAGTCCCTTTTGACCCCCAGGCAGGTGCTCCATCCACTAGGCCAAGCTGCTTATTGACTGGACATTGATAAGTTGGTTTTGAAATGGATTACATATAACCTATTGAGCAATTAATAGTTTCATTCAGCATCAAGGATGGAGGCTGAGTTGTTAATAATTCGGTAATGATTTATTAGTGGCTATTACTCATTGCTGATTACATACACACACACACACAACTGCTGATTAGACATACACACATACCACACCCCCACCATGATCCCACCTTACTGCGCTCTGCTTGTTATAAAAAACGGAGACCAGTTTTGTATCCTCAGAAGCAGCATGGTCCAGTCAGGATTTATTATTTGTTTTCCCTCTCCCTTACACCATGAGCCCCATGTAGGACAGAGACTGGATCCAATCTGAGTATCTTGTATCTACCCCAGCGCCTAGAACAGTGCTCTGCATATAGTAAACACCTAACAAATGCCACAATTATTTATTATTATCCTCACTGAGGATGAATGTTCTTCAAGTCCGGGCAGGGGGCACTGGGCAGCGATCAATTAATTAATCAATAGTGTTTAGTGCATGCTTACTGTGTGAAGAATACTATACTAAATGCTTGGGAAAGTCCAATGCAGTGTAGTTGGTAGACAAAATCCCTGCCCTTAAGAAGCCAAGCCAAGTTCTGCTGCCTGGGCATCTAGAGTTCTAGAGCCATATGATGATAATAATAATAATAATAATGATGATAATAATAATGGTATTTGTTAAGCAATTACTCTGTGCCAAGCACTGTTCTAAGTGCCGGGGTAGATTCAATGTAATCAGGTTGTCCCACGTGGGGCTCAGAGTCTTCATCCCCATGGAGCTTCTAGACTGTGAGCCCACTGTTGGGTAGGGACCGTCTCTATATGTTGCCAACTTGTGCATCCCAAGCGCTTAGTACAGTGCTCCGCACACAGTAAGCGTTCAATAAATATGATTGAATGAATGAATGAATTTTACAGATGAGGTCACTGAGGCCCAGAGAAGTTGAGTGACTTGCCCAAAGTCACACAGCAGACAAGTGGCGGGGCCGGGATTAGAACCCATGACCTCCGACTCCCAAGCCCGGGCTCTTTCCACTGAGCCACGCTGCTTCCCAATGTGATGTCCAATGAAAAACCGTTACCAGGAGTCACAAGGAACGATTACCGACACTGGAGAGCTGGGGGAGACCATCCCAGATGGTCCAGCACCCTGCTAATAACAAGTGATTGATCGCAGCTCCCCCACCTCCCTGCCCCATCATTGGGAGGGAGAGTTCATTGTAATCAATAGCTGGCTAATCACCAACCAAGAATGACTCACGATGGGTGACATTTAATAATCGGCCATCGATCACTTGTACGCTGGACCAACATTGACTCCTGATCTTTAACAGTCGGTGACGATTAATGACCGTTTCATTAATTGTTCATTAATACCGCTACTATGGCTGTTCCCTTGAGCCTAGACAGCTCAGAGACCGACCTTCTCCGGGAGGAAGGGGCTGAGGGTTAGGATGGGGGCTCCCCAGCCACAGGGGCCCACGACGGGCAGCTGCAACCCTGTGGTTGCCGTCTCCTTGTATGACGAGAGGCGATGCTGCTGTCTTGAAGCAGCGTGGCTCAGTGAAAGGAGCCCGGGCTTTGGAGTCAGAGGTCATGGGTTCAAATCCCGGCTCCTCCACTTGTCAGCTGTGGGACTTTGGGCAAGTCACTTTACTTCTCTGGGCCTCAGTTACCTCATCTGTACAATGGGGATTAAGACTGTGAGCCCCGCGTGGGACAAGCTGATCACCTTGTATCCTCCCCAGCACTTAGAACGGTGCTTTGCACGTAGTAAGTGCTTAACAAATGCCATTATTATTATTATTATTATTGTCCTTGCAGGAGGCGGAGCCAGGCAGGGACAGGGATCCTTCCCCTCGCTTTACAGGTGGAACAGAGAGGTTAAGGAACTTACCCCGAGTTGCACAGTGCATCGGTGACAGGGCTGGAGTCACTGTCACCAGTCCTGTCTCCCTTTCTGCCCTGGGTTGGTGGCGACCGAGTGACCCGTTGGCCCTGGTTCAGAGCCGCTGGCCAGCTCCCAGGAAACCAGGGTCCTGAGCCCGCTGTGGTCAGCCTACAACTCCTGGAGGCCTCTGACCGGTCCATATGTCCGTAGGTCGTGCTGGCCATGCCCTATGACACCCCTGTGCCCGGCTATCGCAACAATACTGTCAACACCATGCGGCTGTGGTCTGCCAAGGCCCCCAATGACTTCAATCTCAAGGACTGTGAGTCCCTCCTGTGCCATCTCCCTCGGATCCATCCTCTCCGATCCCCCCCCCGCCGACCCTGGCTGGCACTAAGGGGAAGTGCTGGACTCTTCTCCCCGATCGCCTCCCGGTCCCGGACCATGGAAAGGGTTGGGGGTGGGCCATCAGGACTGCCCACTCCCCCAGTTTGCCTTGTCCATGCTGGAGGGTTGGGCTTTCTCACTGACCCAAAGACTAACAGATGACTGTTCCCCCTGCTCCTCAGCCCAGGCAGTGTTCCCGTTGGCTGGTGTATGGCCATTCCCCCGCAGAGGTAGGCACCGCTCCCAAAGCCAAGGCGGGAGCTTCCATAATTCTTCTTCCTCTCTCTCCACTCCCTCCAGTTAACGTCGGCGGGTACATCCAGGCTGTGCTGGACCGGAATTTGGCCGAGAACATCTCCCGAGTCTTATATCCCAATGACAACGTGGGTAGCAATCCCCTCAGTCGGGATGGCCGGGGGCGGCGAAGGAGCTGGAATGGGTGGAAGGGTGTAGAGTGGAGGGAGACAAGGAGGCCTCGTTGTGTGGGGAGGGTGGCAGGTACCAGGGTGTCAGCTCTCCCACACCCTTGTGGCCTCCGGTCCGTGTTCCCCCCTTTTCTCCCCCCTCCGACCCCCACAGTTCTTCGAGGGGAAGGAGCTGAGGCTGAAGCAGGAATACTTCGTGGTGGCTGCCACCCTCCAGGACATCATCCGCCGCTTCAAGTCCTCCAAATTTGGGTGCCGGGACCCCGTGCGCACCAACTTCGAATACTTTCCGGAGAAGGTACCCACAGGCGGAGGGACCCTGGGGGAGAGGGCGGTGAGAGGCCGGCCCACAGAGGCTTCATCCAGTAAGGGGTGTTGTTGGCGGGGGAAAGTGACTTGTTCCTGTTAGCGGTATTGCTCCACCCGACACCCGCCTTTTGGAGATAAATAATAATAATAATAAAACAATGATGGCGTTTGTTAGGCGCTTACTATGTGCAAAGCACTGTTCTAAGCGCTGGGGAGGTTACAAGGTGATCAGGTTGTCCCACGGGGGGCTCACAGTCTTAATCCCCATTTTACAGATGAGGTCACTGAGGCACAGGGAAGTGACTTGCCCAAGGTCACACAGCTGACAATTGGCAGAGCCGGGATTTGATGAAAGGTGGCTGGAGGGGGAGCAGTGTGGGGCCGTAGGTCTGCCCATCAGGAGTTCCCAGAGAGGCAGGGGTAGGAAAAACTTCCTTTTGGTGGGGATATTGGCCTTTTTCCCCAGAGGAAGCCACACGGGAGCTTGACCGGGAAAACCCCTCCATGGGGAGGGGGAGCCATTCGTCTGGGGTCTTGACACTCCTCTCCAGAGCTCTCGGCCTCTTTGGGGGGCAGGCTGGGTGGGCTCTAAGGCTAAGCCCTTTCCTGCACCTCCTAGGTGGCCATCCAGTTGAACGACACTCACCCGTCGCTGGCTATCCCGGAGCTGATGAGGGTCCTGGTGGATGAGGAGAAGCTCGAATGGGACAAGGTGACTGCAAGGGACGGCTGCTACATCCCCCCCACACTCAGTGCCCACCGGGGGCCAAATGGGCCCTTCCCACCCGCTCCGTCCCCTGATCCGGGCTGACATGGGTCAAACCCGCTTCCCAGGAGGGTGAGCTTGGCTGACTCAGGTGGCAGCTACCTCGGCTCGTCCTGCCCGCACCGTAGCACCAGGAGAGGGGACAGGTCTGGAAAGGCAGCAGTGAACCCGGACCCGCCCTCTACGCCGAGCAGGGCCCTGTCACCCAGACCTCCTGACCACTGTGCCTTTCTTAAAGCCTATGACGCCCACTGGCCCTTGGCCCGAATCCAGGCCGGGAATCCAGCCCTGTCTACGTGTTTTGTTTTGTTGTCTGTCTCCCCCTTCTAGACTGTGAGCCCGTTGTTGGGTAGGGACCATCTCTAAATGTTGCCAAGTCCTTAGTACAGTGCTCTGCACACAGTAAGCGCTCAATAAATACGATTGAATGGTCCGGGGAGGTTGGGCGTTGTCAACTTGTACTTTCCAAGCGCTTAGTCCAGTGCTCTGCACACAGTAAGCGCTCAGTAAATACGATTGAATGAATGAACGAATGAATCATCATCATCATCATCATCAGTCGTATTTATTGAGCGCTTACTATGTGCAGAGCACTGTACTAAGCGCTTGGGAAGTACAAATTGGCAACATATAGAGACAGTCCCTACCCAACAGTGGGCTCACAGTCTAAAATGAATGGCCCACAGAGGTCGGGCGTTGTGTTAAGGAGAGGCAGAGGGGGCTCTGGGCTCCTTTCCCAGGGGCCGGACACATTACTGTGGTTGAGGACGGTGGGGGTGGCAGTCCAGGGCTGGGCCTTGGATCGGGAGCGGGTGAGGCCGGAGCGGGGCCGGGTTTTGAAGATGACTTCCTCCCACTCCTGTCTGCCCCTGCTGCAGGCGTGGGATGTGACGGTGAAAACCTGTGCTTACACCAACCACACGGTGCTGCCCGAAGCCCTGGAGCGCTGGCCCGTCCAGCTGCTGGAGACCCTCCTGCCCCGTCACCTGCAGATCATCTACGAGATCAACCAGCGGTTCCTCAACGTGAGGCGGGAGGAAGCGCGGGGAGGCTGGGGGCTGGGAGATGGGCGGCGGTGGGCCTGAGCGGTTGGGTCCCAGCCGGGGTGCCCGAGTGTGTAGATCTGAGCGTGTGTGTCTGCACACGCGTGTGCCCCGTTCAGAGGGTGGCGCAGGCGTTTCCCGGAGACATGGACCGACTGCGGCGCATGTCCTTGGTGGAGGAGGGAGGAGTGAAGCGCATCAATATGGCACACCTGTGCATCGCCGGGTCCCACGCCGTCAATGGCGTCGCCCGCATCCACTCCGAAATCCTCAAGAAGACCATGTGAGGCGCCCCCTGCCCCCCAACTCTCCATCTCACCCATCCCCCCATCTTCCCTGTCCTTCCCATCCTCCCCTACTTTTTTTTAATGGTATTTATTAAGCATTTACTATGTGCCTGGCACTGTACTAAGTGCTGGGGTAGATAGTGCTGGGGTAGACGGAGAAGCAGCATGGCTCAGTGGAAAGAGCCCGGGCTTTGGAGTCAGAGGTCGTGGGTTCAAATCCCGGCTCTGCCGCTTCTCAGCTGTGTGACAACTTCTCTGGGCCTCAGTTACCTCGTCTGTAAAATGGGGATTAAGACTGTGAGCCTCAGTTACCTCGTCTGTAAAATGGGGATTAAGACTGTGAGCCTCAGTTACCTCATCTGTAAAATGGGGATTAAGACTGTGAGCCCCCCGTGGGACAACCTGATCACCTTGTAACCTCCCCAGCGCTTAGAACAGTGCTTTGCATATAGTAAGCACTTAATAAATGCCATTCTGATTATACCAGCTAATGAAATTGGACACAGTCCATGTCCCACACGGGGCTCAGTCTTACTCCCACTTTACAGATGAGGTAACTGTGGCCCAGAGAAGTGAAGTGACTTGCTCAAGGTCACACAGCAGACATGTGACATGTGGCAGAGCAGGGGCTAGATCCCAGATCCCTCTGACTCTCAGGCCTGTGCTCTAGCCATCCCCCATCCGTAAGACCCTCTGGCCCCCAGAACTCTCCCCTGTGGGTGGTCTCCTCAGCCATTCGGATCCTGGGCTGCCCCCAGGGAAGGTCGACAGTGACCTCGTGCGCTCTCCCTCCTAAACCCCTCCACCCTGGGCCTCCCCTATGGCTCCACAGCTTCAAGGACTTCTACGAGCTGGAGCCACACAAGTTCCAGAACAAGACCAACGGGATCACGCCCCGGCGCTGGCTTGTACTGTGCAATCCGGGCCTGGCCGAGGTCATTGCTGAGGTAGGCGAGGGTCACTGCGCGCTCCCGCGGGGGTCACCGAGGGCCGGCAGCCGAGCCGAGCCCCCGATCCGGCCGCCTGCTTTGGCTTAACTCCCATCCGGGCCTAGCTCAGACCCTCCGGACCCCCACTTCTGACCCTGACTACCGGCTGGCTTGGAGTCCGTGGGCTGACCCTCACCCCAGCAGGCCTCGAAGGGGCAGCCCAGAGAGGAAAATGCAATGGTCATTGCTGAAGAGAGGGTCAAGATTGGTCCCTAAGGGGTCCGATGTCACCTCCAGGATCCAACAACCTCCTGAAGAGCTGGGTGGGCGCTTGGATGGGGGTAGCTTGGCAAGGACTGGAGGGGCCTCAAGGGCTGGGGGACAAGGTGCAGGTATGGTCTCGCCGGACAAGGGGGTCCTGGGGGCATCTTGGGGTAACGCCTCCGCCTCCCCCAACCCCGGCAGAGAATCGGTGAGGAGTACATCTCAGATCTGGACCAGCTGCGCAAACTGCTGGGCTACGTGGACGATGAGAGCTTCATCCGAGATGTGGCTAAAATCAAACAGGTAAGAGGGGATCGGGGAGGGGGCTGGGAGCACCTAGAGAAGACTTGGGGCATTCCTGAGGGGGAGCCGGGGATACCCCAGGATTGGGGTGCTGGGGGGGTGGGGGGATCGGGGCCTGGGGCACAGGGGCTGAGGACAATGGGAGCTTCCAAATCTCATCCCTGGAAATGCAGGGAGCAGCGGAGGCTATTTAGGGTTATGGTTCAGGGACATCAAAGACTCTTGGTTTGCTCTGGGATGGGGGGATGGGGTTTGCTCTGGGCTCCAACCTTCTGGAGTCGGGCCAGTGACGGCCCTGCCCCACCGCCCTCAGGAGAACAAGCTGAAGTTTGCGGCCTACCTGGAGAAGGAGTACAACGTTCACATCAATCCCAACTCACTCTTCGACGTCCAGGTGAAGAGGATCCACGAATACAAGCGTCAGCTCCTCAACTGCCTCCACGTCATCACCCTGTACAACCGTGAGCAGCAGGGGCTTCCTCTTCCCCTCATCCTCCACCTGCCTTCTCCCCTCCTCTTCCCCTTCCCTCCTTCCATCTCTGCCCTCCTTCAGCCAGGACGATGGCAGAGACCACAATTCCCATCAGATTCTGGGGCAACCCTTTTCTTGACTGTTAGGAGGTCATTACCACCACCATCATCATCATCATCAATCGTATTTATTGAGCGCTTACTATGTGCAGAGCACTGGACTAAGCACTTGGGAAGTACAAATTACCTCATAGAGACAGTCCCTACCCAACAGTGGGCTCACAGTCTAAAAGGGGGAGACAGAGAACAAAACCAAACATACTAACAAAATAAAATAAATAGAATAGCTATGCACCAGGTGCAGATGGGAATTGTAGTCTACTTGTGGATCAGCAGGGTGAGTGGCGATCAATCAATCAATCAATCAGTCAATCAATCAATCGTATTTATTGAGCACTTACTGTGTGCAGAGCACTGTACTAAGCGCTTGGGAAGTACAAGTTGGCAACATATAGAGACAGTCCCTACCCAACAGTGGGCTCACAGTCTAAAAGATAAATCAATGGCATTTATTGAGTGTTTACTATGTGCAGAGCACTGTAATAAGCACTTGGGACATGCAATATAACAGAACCAGCAGGCACGTTCCCGGCTCATAACGAAATTAGGCTCTTAAAGCAGCGTGGCTCAGCGGCAAGAGCACGGACTTGGGAGTTAGAGGTCGTGGGTTCTAATCCCGGCTCCCCCACATGTCTGCTGTGTGACCTTGGGCAAGTCACTTAACATCTCTGAGCCTCAGTTACCTCATCTGTAAAGCGGGGATGAAGACTGTGAGCCCCACGTGGGACAACCTGATCACCTCGTATTCCCCCCAGCGCTTAGAACAGTGCTTCACACATAGTAAGCGCTTAAGAAATGCCATTATTATTATGATGTCTGCTGTGTGACCTTGGGCAAGTCACTTAACTTCTCTGAGCCTCAGTTACCTCATCTGTAAAGTGGGGATGAAGACTGTGAGCCCCCCGTGGGACAACCTGATCACCCTGTTACCTCCCCAGCACTTAGAACAGTGCTTTGCACATAGTAAGCACTTAACAAATGCCATTATTATTATTATTATTATTATTATCTTCATGCACTTTCACTTCCTTCCTTCTAATTTATTTTAGTGTCCATCTACCCTATTAAATGGTAAGCTCCTTGAGGGCAGGAGTCAAGTCTACTAATTCTCTACTACTTCTCTACTACTGAGAAGCAACGTGGCTCGGTGGAAAGAGCCCGGGCTTTGGAGTCAAAGGACATGGGTTCAAATCCCAGCTCTGCCACTTGTCAGCTGTGTGACTTTGGGCAAGTCACTTCACATCTCTGGGCCTCAGTGACCTCATCTTTAAAATGGGGATTAAAACTGCGCGCCCCCCGTGGGGCAACTCGATCACCTTGTAACCTCCCCAGCGCTTAGAACAGTGTTTTGCACATAGTAAGTGCTTAAAAAATACCATCATTATTATTATTATTACTAATAATAATCACAGTCTTTTAGACTGTGAGCCCACTATTGGGTAGGGACTGCCTCTATATGTTGCCAAATTGTACTTCCCAAGCGCTTAGTACAGTGCTCTGCACACAGTAAGTGCTCAATAAATACGATTGATAATGATGATGACTAATTCTATTATATTCTCCCAAGTGCCAATAAGAAGATTAGAATTTAGAAGACTTTGGCAGGTGGCAGAGAGTACCCATTGGCTTTAAGGAACTCAATCATATCTCTCCCTCATACTCTCTTCTGCACAACATCCCAGCTCTCAGCCTTTATTCGTTCATTCATTCAATCGTATTTACTGAGCGCTCACCGTGTGCACGGCACTGTACTGAGTGCTTGGGAGAGTACAACACAACAACAGACACATTCCCTGCCCACCACGAGCTAACCTCCAAACCCGGGCATTGGAGTCAGAGGTCATGGGTTCAAATTTCAGCTCTGCCACTTGTCAGCTGTGTGACTTTGGGCAAGTCACTTCACTTCTCTGGGCCTCAGTTCCCTCGTCTGTAAAATGGGGATGAAGACTGTGAGCCACCCGTGAGATAACCTGATCACCTTGTAACCTCCCCAGCGCTTAGAACAGTGCTTTGCACATAGTAAGCGCTTCATCTCTCCCTGCTGCTGGCCTCTTGCCTCACAGCCTCCCTCCTCCCTGGCACACCCTCCACTTCTCTGCTCTCCTCTTCTTCAGAGCCCTCTTCCTCACATCTTTTCCAGGAGGTTTTTCCCCAAATGAGTTCGAACCTTCTCACTTTGTATCCCTGCTACTGCCGCTTCAGCTACTTCACCTAGGGAGTAGGTTTTTCACCCCCTCCCCAAAACCCATAACACTTATCAATCAATCAGTCATATTTATTGAGCACTTACTAGAAGCAGAGCACTGTACTAAGCACTTGGGTGCATACGATACGACAGATTGAGCGGAGATGTTCCCCACTCATAACGAGCTTACACTTTTATTCATATCTTCATACTCTTTTACTTCTTCCTAATTTATTTTAGTGTCCATCTCCCCTACTAAATTGTAAGCTCCGTGAAGGCGGGAGTCATATGTACTAATTTTATTGTACTCTCCCAAGTGCTCAGCACAATGCTCTCAACACAGTAGGTGCTCAATAAATACTACTGATTCAAGAGCTTAGTACAGTGTTCCACACCCAATAAGTGCTCAGTAAATACCATTGATAATTTAGGGTTTTTTTCCCCCTAGATTGATCCAGGTGTTTCTGTGGGCTGATTCCTGGCTGTTCTTCCCTAGGGTCAGCAGGTACAAATAGCTGGGAGTTCCTTGCCTTGACACCATGGCTCTCCCTTCCTTGCCCCCACAGGCATCAAGAAGGATCCCAACAAGTTTTTTGTCCCGCGGACAGTGATGATCGGAGGGAAGGTGAGAGACTGAATCTGGGAGAGCTGGCAGTGGGGGGGCTTTCCCTCCCTTCCCTCAAGTGCCCTGAACGTGGGTGGGGGGGATTATAACTTTGGTTAACACGAGGAAGGCCGTTTCTGCCAGGTCTGATGGGAGTTGAAGTTTAGGTTGCAGTTTCTAGACCGTGAGCCTAGAACGTTGCCAACTTGTACTTCCCAAGCGCTTAGTACAGTGCTCTGTACACAGTAAGTGCTCAATAAATACGATTGAATGAGTGAATGAATGAATGAGCCCGTTGTTGGGAAGGGACCGTCTCTATATGTTGCTGATTTGTACTTCCCAAGTGCTTAGTGCTCTGCACACAGTAAGTGCTCGATAAATACGATTGAATGAATGTACAGATGAGGGAGGTCGTACCTGAAAGGGCTGAGGGGCGTGTTGTAGTTCAGGGGGCACGGGTTCCCCCACCTGCTCCCCAATACCCGTGGGGAGTACAGTGAATCAGGGGGGCTGAGGTGGAGCTGACTCCATTTGGTGGCCCTTCCTAGGCAGCCCCTGGATACCACATGGCCAAGATGATCATCAAACTCATCACCTCCATCGGGGACGTGGTCAATAATGACCCAGTTGTGGGGGATCGCCTCAAAATGATCTTCCTGGAGAACTACCGGGTGTCTCTGGCTGAGAAAGGTGGGCAGTGGGGGGGTACCCCAACTTCCTCCTCTTATCCTTGGGCCCCCTCCCACCCCGGGGCTGCACTCTGATTCTAATTTTGCCTTCTCCATATATAACCCTTTCCTCAACCTCTGACTCCCCTTGACCTCTCATCACTTTTGACTCAATTGCTCGATACACTTGGGTATGTGTTGTTCACAGTATACTGTTCTAACCTTTCTTTCTAGAGAAGCAGAACAGTATAGTGGATAGAACACAGGCCTGGAAGTCAGCAGGTCGTGGGTTCTAATCCTGGCTCTGCCACTTGGCTGCTGTGTGGCCTTGGGCAAGTCATTTTACATCTCTGTGCCTCAGTTCCCTCATGTCTAAAATGGGGATTAAGACTGTGAGCCCCATGTGGGACAGGGACTGTGTCCAACCCGATTTGCCTGTAATAATAATAGTAATAATAATAATAATAATAATAATGGCATTTATTAAGCACTTACTATGTACAAAGCACTGTTCTAAAGGCTGGGGAGGTTACAAAGTGATCAGGTTGTCCCACAGAAGGCTCACAATCTTAATCCCCATTTTCCAGATGAGGTAACTGAGGCCCGGAGAAGTGAAGTGACTTGCCCAAAGTCACCCAGCTGACAATTGGCAGAGCCGGGATTTGAACCCATGACCTCTGACTCCAAAGCCCAGGCTCTTTCCACGCTGCTTCTCCTGTATCCACCCCAGTGCTTAGTACAGTGCCTGGCACACAGTAAGCGCTTAACAAATGTCACAGTTATTATTATTATTATTAGTAGTAGTACTTTTCCCTTCTACTTGTAGATAATAATAATGTTGATATTTGTTATGCGCTTACTATGTGCCAAGCCCTGTTCTAAGTGCTGGGGTAGATACAAGGTCATCAGGTGGGGCTCACAGCCTTCATCCCCATTTTACAGATGAGGTAACTGAGGCACCGAGAAGTTAAGTGACTTGCCCAACGTCACACAGCTGACAAACGGGGGAGTTGGGATTAGAACCCATGACCTCTGACTCCCAAGCCCGTGCTTTTTCCACTAAGCCAAGCTGCTTCCCAAGATGATTTCATCCTCTCTCCCTGGATAGATTGTAAGCTCCTAGTGGGCAGGGATTGTGTCTCTTACATGCTCTCTCAAGTGCTTAGAGCAATGCTTTCGCAGTAGGCACTCAAAATAATTGTTGAGTGGCCCCATAACCCTTTTGCAACCCCTGACTCCTGTACCTTGAGGAGGACCATGTGACTTAATAATAATAATAATAATAATGATGGCATTTGTTAAGTGCTTACTATGTGCAAAGCACTGTTCTAAGCGCTGGGGAGGTTACAAGGTGATCAGGTTGTCCCGGGGGGGCTCACAGTCTTAATCCCCATTTTACAGATGAGGTAACTGAGGCACAGAGAAGTTAAGTGACTTGCCCAAAGTCACACAGCTGACAATTGGTGGAGCCGGGATTTGAACCCAAAGCCCGGGCTCTTTCCACTGAGCCACGCTGCTTCCGTGACCTCTGACCCTTCTGGGGCCCCCTTCCCCTCCACGCCCTCCGCCTCCCTCCCCCATCTCTGCAGTGATCCCAGCCTCAGACCTGTCGGAGCAGATCTCCACCGCTGGCACCGAGGCCTCGGGCACCGGGAACATGAAGTTTATGCTGAACGGAGCCCTGACCATCGGCACCATGGACGGTGCCAACGTGGAGATGGCCGAAGAGGCGGGCGAGGAGAACTTCTTTATCTTCGGCATGAGGGTCGAGGACGTAGACCGGCTGGACAAGAAGGGGTGCGGGAGCCGGGGCCGAGGGGCTGCCCGGGGGGGGACGCGGCTGAGTGGCGAGCTCAGCTTGGATCCCTGCGGGGCGAGCCCTGCAGAGGTGGTTGTTTCTGCCCTCGCTGGGGTGGCACCCAGGAATCCAGTGCCCGTGCTACTTGGGACCCCTGAGGGAAGGTGCCTACCCCCTTGGGGCTGGAAGTTAGTGACAGCAGTGGGAACCTGTGACCCCCCTTAGACCACCTAGGGGACAGGCCCAAGTCCATAAAGACTCCAGGGGCTGATACGCTCTGAGGGGCTCACGTGGCAGGGAGAGTTGAGGTTGGGGAAAGGAGGAAGGTCTCCCCTGTTGCCCCCCATCCTGCAATGAGAACTCTGGGCTGGGTGTTCCCACCTGGGAATGTGTGAGAAAGACTGTCCCCTCCATTCACACTCCGCCACCACCCTGGGCCTGTGTCTGGGCTGGGTGTTCCCACCTGGGACTGTGTGAGAAAGACTGTCCCCTCCATTCACACTCCGCCACCACCCTGGGCCTGTGCCGGGAGCCCTGAGGCTGGTGTCCCCCAAGGGTCTGTAGGAGAGGGGCTGGTCCCTCTGTCCTCTCCATCCACCCCCTGCTATCCCAAGCCTGCCTTGAGAGCACTGGGGCCAGTGTCCCCCTCTGTCTATGGGTGAGGGGCTTGTCTCTCCATCCTCCACGTCCACACTGTTACCCCGGGGCCTGTACAGGGACCACTGGAGCCAGGGAATACAAGGATGGGTCGTGAGGCGATGGCTGCAGGGAGATGGACCCTCTCAGGGGACTAGGCGGGGGAGGAGGATGCTGAGTGATGGGGATGAAGGGCAGCTTGGGTCCCCCAGTCCCTCCAACCTCTGATCATCATCATCATCATCATCATCAATCGTATTTATTGAGCGCTTACTGTGTGCAGAGCACTGTACTAAGCGCTTTGGAAGTACAAGTTGACAACAAATAGAGACAGTCCCTACCCAACAGTGGGCTCACAGTCTGATCTGCCTCTCCCCACCCAGGTACAACGCTCAGGAATTCTACGACAGCCTCCCTGAGCTCAAACAGGTCATAGAGCAGCTGAGGAGTGGCTTCTTCTCCCCGAAGCAGCCGGATCTGTTCAAGGACATCGTCAATATGCTCATGCACCACGACCGGTCAGCACAGGGCCGGATGCTGGGCCAGACCTGGGGCCTGGGCGCCTGGGTCCCGAGAGGGTGGGGAGAGGGGCCGAACTTGGTCACTATCATTATTATTATTAAGAGAAGCAGCATGGCGTAGTGGAAGGAGCCCGGGCTTTGGAGTCGGAGGTCATGGGTTTGAATTCTGGCTCTGTCACTTGTCAGCTGGGTGACTTTGGGCAAGTCACTTCACTTCTCTGTGCCTCAGTTTCCTCAGCTGTAAAATGGGGATTAAGACTGTGAGCCCCATGTGGGACAACCTGATTTCCTTGTATCCCCGCAGTGCTTAGAACAGTGCTTGGCACATAGTAAGCACTTAAAAAATACCACAATTATTATTATTATTATTACCCCAGCGCTTAGAACCAGGTGCTTTGCACCTAGTAAGTGCTTCACAAACACCATCATTATTGTTATTATTATTGATGCCTGGTTCCACCACTGATTCACCATCTCCCCCCACCCCCACTTTCTCCCCACCCCGAGGACCTCAGTTTCCCCAACTGCCCTTGTCAAGGGACAGTCATTGTCGGTCCGTGTCCATCACAGCTGAACCAGGGGACCCCCCCCCCCCCCCCGCAAAACTCCCCACCTTAATCTCCGGCTCTGGATCTCTCTCCCTGCCCCAGGTTTAAGGTGTTTGCTGACTTTGAAGACTACGTCCACTGCCAAGAGAGAGTGAGCGCCTTGTACAAGGTGAGAAAAAAGCCCAGGCCCTGGGAGTTCGGGGCCGGGGGGTGTTAGGGGTGCCTGTGTGGGGTCAGGGATTGGGTGGGCTGCCTGCCGGGATGTGTGACTGACCCTCCGGCCCCCAGAACCCACGGGAGTGGACGCGGATGGTGATCAGGAACATCGCCACTTCGGGCAAGTTCTCCAGCGACCGCACCATCGCTCAGTATGCCAGGGAGATCTGGGGCGTGGAGCCCTCCTACCAGCGCCTGGCGGCCCCTGATGAGCACCTCTGAGCTCTCGGGACCCCTGGGCTCAGCCCCAGATCTGCTCCCCCCCACCCCACCGCTGGCTCAGCCCTTCTCATTGCATCTGTGTCCCGCCCTGCCCCCGGCCCCGGGGGACCATCTGACGTCTCCCTGTGCCCTCACGCCACCCCTGAGACCCAATTCCATGTCAAGTGTGCTATTTGTGAAGCGCTCATCACGGCCCAAGCACTGTGCTAACCGCTAGGGTGGATACAAAGATAATCAGGTGGGACCCCGTTCCGGTCCCACAGGGGACTCACAATCTAAGCCCCACCGCAGCCCCCCGCCGGGGTCTGAGGCCCTGCTTCCTCCAGCCTTCCTCCTCCATTCCCTTTATTTATGGGGCAGGGGGGTTCCCCCATCCCAGCGTCTGGCACTCTGAGGGCCTAGTGACGGGTCTGGGGTCTGCCTCTAATAAACCAGCCCGGGGACAATTCTGCGTGGGCTCATGTGTGGTGGTTCGGAGAGGGGAAGAGATTCATTTTCACCCCAACCTGGATAGAGCTCAGCAGCTATGGCCCTCGGCCAGTCCCCCCCTCCACCCCTGGCCAGCCCTGATCTGGGCGAGCAGGTGCTGCCCTGGGCTGGGGGCTGGGGCTGCCCTCTGGACGCCCCCTCCCTCAGCCCGTGACCGTTCTCTGGCGAGGTCCTCTGTCTCTGCGTTCCTCTCTCTCCCTGGAGGCTTTGGGGCTGGCGGCAGCGCTGTGCCCATACTAGGCTCTTTCTGGCCTGCAAGGGAGGGGAGGGGAGAAAAGAGGCGGGTCATTGGCGCCTAGTGGAAGGGTCAGGACTGGCTCCGCTTCCTCTCACGGCATCTTCTCCCGCCCTACCCACACCCCTCGCTCTGGACTTCATTCAGTCATATTTATTGAGCGCTTACTGTGTGCAGAGCACTGTACTAAGTGCTTGCACTGTACTGGCTGTCCATCCCGGGGGGAGGGGTCTCTCTTGAACTGGGGGACAGTAGTGGCCAGGGGTTAGGGTGGCGGAGGGCATGGTGTGGCCTTCAGGGAAGATGAAGCCCTCACTCACAATCCTCATCCCCACGAAGCCCTTTTAATCTCCTCTCAAGCCCCATTCTCTCCCTGGGTGTGAGGAGAGGATGGGGCCTTCCCCCAGCCTGCTGGGGTAATACTACTACTACTACTACTACTACTACTACTACTACTACTACTACTACTACTACTACTACTACTACTACTATTACTACTACTAATAATGGTATTTATTAAGCACTTACTATGTGCTAGAAGCAGCGTGGCTCAGTGGAAGGAGCACGGGCTTTGGAGTCAGTGGTCATGGGTTCAAATTCCAGCTCTGTCAGCTGTGTGACTTTGGGCAAGTCACTCAACTTCTCTGTGCCTCAGTTACCTCATCTGTAAAATGGGGATTAATGCTGTGAGCCCCCCATGGGACAACCTGATAATAATAATAATGATGGTATTTGTTAAGCGCTTACTATGTGCAAAGCACTGCTCTAAGCGTTGGGGAGGTTACAAGGTGATCAGGTTGTCCCACGGGGGGCTCAGAGTTTTAATCCCCATTTTACAGATGAGGGAACTGAGGCACAGAGAAGTGAAGTGGCTTGCCCAAAGTCACACAGCTGACAGTTGAGAGAGCCGGGATTTGAACCCATGACCTCTGACTCCAAAGCCCGGGCTCTTTCCACTGAGCCACACTGCTTCTCCAGCACTTAGAACAGTGCTTTGCACATAGTAAGTGCTTAATAAATGCCATTATTATTATTATTAAGTGCAGAGGTGGATACAAGCAAATGGAGTTGGACACAGTCCCGGTCCCATGTGGGGCTCACAGTTTCAATCCCCATTTTACAGATGAGGTAACTGAGGCACAGAGAAGTGAGGTGATTTAACCAAGGTTTCTGAGCAGACAAGTGCAGTGTGGCTCAGTGGAAAAGAATACGGGCTTTGGAGTCAGAGGTCATGGGTTCAAATCCCAGCTCTGTCAGTTGTCAGCTGCGTGACTTTGGGCAAGTCACTTCACTTCTCTGGGCCTCAGTAACCTCATCTGTAAAATGGGGATGAAGACTGTGAGCCCCACGTGGGACAACCTGATCACCTTGTATCCTTCCCAGCGCTTAGAACAGTGCTTTGCACATAGTAAGCGCTTAACAAATGCCATTATTATTATTATTATTAACAGTGCTTTGCACATAGTAAATGCTTAATAAATGCCATTATTATTGTTATTATTATTCTCTGGGCCTCTGTTACCTCATCTGTAAAATGGGGATTAAGACTGTGAGCCGACCATGGGACAACCTGATCACCTTGTAACCTCCCCAGCGCTTAGAACAGTGCTTTGCACATAGTAAATGCTTAATAAAGGCCATTATTATTAAGTGGTGAAGCTGGGATAGAACCCATGATTAAGACTGTGAGCCCCCGTGGGACAACCTGATCACCTTGTAACCTCCCCGGGATTAGAACAGTGCTTTGCGCATAGTAAGCGCTTAATAAATGCCATTATTATTATTATTGTTATTATTATTATTATGACCTTCTGACTCCCAGGCTCGGGTTCTAAGAGATTTGAGGGAGGGCCGCTGAGGTGCGTCCTTCGTCCTTCACATGTGGCTTTCCTGGGCACGCATTTGCGCCTGAGCAGTGCCCCTCCCCACTTCCCCCTTCCCCCCAACACTCCCCCGCTCCCCCATCCCCCCATCCCTGCTGGTTCCGTCCTGTGTGCCGCCTTGCGGCTCCTGGGGCAGGTCTGGGCCCTGCTGATTCTTCCAAGGGCCTGTTCCACTCTCCGGCTCCTCAGCGAGACTGGGCATCACCCAGAGCAGTGGGCAGGACCTGCCTGCCCCCGCCCCTTCTCCCTGCCCACTGGGGACACCAGCCTAGATCCCAGGGGTCCCTCACCCTAGCTCCCACTGTCCCCTGGACCCCAGCATCCTGCCCCCCAGAGACTCCCAACTATCATCATCATCATCATCAATCGTATTTATTGAGCACTTACTATGTGCAGAGCACTGTACTAAGCGCTTGGGAAGTACAAATTGGCAACATATAGAGACAGTCCCTACCCAACAGTGGGCTCACAGTCTAAAAACTATCTCCAGGACCCTGACATCCTAACCCCCCCAGGGACTCCCAACGGTCTCTCTGGACCCCAGATTCTTCCAAGGGCCTAGTCCACTCTCTGGTTCCTCAGCGAGACTGGGCATCGCCCAGAGCAGTGGGCAGGACCTGCCTGCTCCCGCCCCTTCTCCCTGCCCATTGGGGGCACCAGCCTAGATCCCAGGGGTCCCTCACCCTAGCTCCCACTGTCCCCTGGACCCCAGCATCCCACCCCCCAGAGACTCCCAACTGTCCCCAGTACCCTGACATCCTGCCCCCCGGGGACTCCCAACGGTCTCCCCGGACCCCAGATTCTTCCAAGGGCCTGGTCCACTCTACAGCTCCTCAGCGAGACTGGGCATCGCCCAGAGCAGTGGGCAGGACCTGCCTGCTCCCGCCCCTTCTCCCTGCCCATTGGGGGCACCAGCCTAGATCCCAGGGGTCCCTCACCCTAGCTCCCACTGTCCCCTGGACCCCAGCATCCCACCCCCCAGAGACTCCCAACTGTCCCCAGTACCCTGACATCCTGCCCCCCGGGGACTCCCAACGGTCTCCCCGGACCCCAGATTCTTCCAAGGGCCTGGTCCACTCTACAGCTCCTCAGCGAGACTGGGCATCGCCCAGAGCAGTGGGCAGGACCAGCCTGCCCCTGCCCCTCTCCCTGCCATTGGGGCACCAGCCTAGATCCCAGGGGTCCCTCACCCTAGCTCCCACTGTCCCCTGGACCCCAGCATCCTGCCCCCAGGGACTCCCAACTGACTCCCCGGACCCCAGCATCCTTCCCCCTGGGCCGGGGGGGTCCCAACTGTCATCCGTACCCCCACATCCTGGCCTCCGGCCGGAAGGCAGGGATGGGCAGCTCGGGGTGGGGAGGGGAGGGGGGAGGAGAAGAGCCCGTGGGAACTGCTTGTTTCGAAAACAGGAACCTGGCCTCTGAGCTGGGGTGCGGTGCCCTCCCCCCACCGCAGCCCGTTTCCTGCCCCTCCCCCTATTTCCTGCCTCAGAACACCCCATTCGCAGAGAGGGTACCCGAGGGCCCTGGTCCCGGCGGGGTGGGGAGGGGAAGACTCATCCCCACTGCTCCCCACCCTCTGGTCCCGCCAATTTTTCGCCCCAACCCTTCCCCAGCTATCATGGGTCCTGCCTCCAATCTTGAGATCCTGTTCATTCTAATATTGTCCTCTTCCAAGCGCTTAGTCCAGTGCTCTGCGCACAGTAAGCACTCAGTAAATATGATGGACCGACTATAAATCTTGGCCCACTCTTCAGCCCCCTTAGCCACTTCGGCTCCCCTTTACCTGGGCATCCCACCTTTCGGTCTGGGCCCTCTCCCCTCCTCCCACCCACCCCCAGAGTGAAGGCCTGAACCACCCCTGGTGGTTCAACCCCCCGACCCCCCAGCCGAGCAGGGCGACGGTTTAGGCCTCCTGCGGTAGCTGCGGTGTGCCAGGAGCACGACGGGCTGACAGAGGAGGGGAGGGACAGTCAGAGAGGGAGGGATCAAGGGGGAGGAGGGAGACAGTGAGGGGGAGAGGAGCTAGGAGAGGAAGGCCCAGCCAGCCAGAAGGGAGAGATAGACAGAGGGAGGGAGAAAGAGAGAGGGGGAAGAGGAGGAGCGGAGGACAGCAGCAGTAGCAGCAGCAGCAGAGAGAGAGGAACGAAGGAAAGCAGCCAAGGGCGAGCTGGTGGCCAGGGGGTGACGGCTGTGCCCAGCCTTGGCTAGTAAAGGGAGCTGGAGGGCATCGCCGCTGAGACCCCGCGGGTGAGTGTCCCAGCGACCACCAGGGGGCAGAAGGCGCCCTCCTCGTGCCCCTGGCCCAGCTTCATCATCAATCGTATTTATTGAGCGCTTACTATGTGCAGAGCACTGTACTAAGCGCTTGGGCCCCGGGAAGGATGCCACGGAGGGAGGGAAAGCGCTTTGTACAGTGCTCTGCACACAGTAAGCGCTCAATAAATACGACTGATGAGGGAAAACAGGTTGGCATGCAAGACGGAAGGCCAGTCACCCGGGAGTTCATCACCTTCCGTCTGCCCCAGCGCTCAGTGCAGGGACTGGCACTTAGTGAGCGCTTCGTAAGCACCAAATTAATCATTAGGACAAGGCTCAGCCCCGCAAGGGAGAAGAAGGCACCGGGCTGGTGGGGGGGCGAAGGCACTCACGTGCCAGGGGCAGGGGGCTGCGTGGGAATCAATCAATCAATCAATCAATCAATTGTATTTATTGAGCGCTTACTATGTGCAGAGCACTGTACTAAGCGCTTGGGAAGTACGAATTGGCAACATATAGAGACAGTCCCTACCCAACAGTGGGCTCACAGTCTAAAAGGGGGAAAGGACTCGTGCCCCTGGCCTTGGGAGTGGGTGGGGAAGGAGATCCTCTGTCAGGGTTGGGAAGGGTGGAGGGTGTCTCTTGGGGGTCTCAGCCTGGTTTGGGGCCGAGAAAGGGGGAGCAGGTCAGAGGAGGCGTTCCCAGACTGAGCCTCTTCCTTCCTCTCCCCCTCGTCCCCCTCTCCATCCCCCCATCTTACCTCCTTCCCTTCCCCACAGCACCTGTATATATGTATATATGTTTGTACATATTTGTTACTCTATCTATTTTACTTGTACATATCTATTCATTTTATTTTATCAGTATGTTTGGTTTGGTTCTCTGTCTCCCCCTTTTAGACTGTGAGCCCACTGTTGGGTAGGGACTGTCTCTATATGTTGCCAACTTGGACTTCCCAAGCGCTTAGTACAGTGCTCTGCACACAGTAAGCGCTCAATAAATACGATTGATGATGATGAGGATGAGGTCAGGGTGAAACGGGAAGAGGGGTCGGCTGCAGAGGTGTGAGTGTATCGAAGGTTGGGTGTTGCCATATGTTTGAGAAGCTGGGGTGGGGGTGGGGGGAGCCTGGCATGAACTCTGCTGAGGTGCATGAACTGGCTGCTGGATTTTTTTTTTCTAATGGCATTTATTAAGCGCTTACTAGGTGCAAAGCACGGCTCTAAGCGCTGGGTTTGCATCCCTCTGAGTGGGAATGCGTCTGTCTGAAGCATTTCTGCATTCTGCAGGTATGGCCAATGCACCTTTATGCCTGTGTGTCTCTCCAGGTGTGTGTGTGGTTGCGCGCGCGTGCATGTGTGTGCTTGTGTTGCCGTGTTTGCAAAAGAAGCCTGGTCTGTTTATGGAAGTGTGTGGCTTGGTGTTTTGGAGTGCTTGGGTGTGGGTGTCTGTATTTTTGTGCCTTTATGAATGTGTACAGAGCTGTGTATCTGCATGTATCCCCATGTGTATATTTAACCCGCCCTGTGGGTGGGGTGATGCGGCTGTCGGTTGGGGCGTATATTTACAACCCACACGTTGCCGGGGTGGGAAGCTTAGGGAGCCACCGTGACCCTAGATTCTCACCCCGAAGCCCCTGGGATGCAACCCCCTCCCCATCCAACGGAGAGCTTGGAGGGTGAGGGTGCAGGGGGAGGCTGAAGAGAATTTCTGGGTGCTGGGAAGAGGTGGGGGGGTTGTCAGGGTCGTTGGGGGGAGTGCTCTGGGCTGCATTTAGGGTTCCTGGCCAGTGGATTGGGATGCAGTAAACTGGGTCAGATCCTTGAGTTTCAGAGGGAGGAGAAGTGGGGAAGGGGGGCTGAGGAAGGGGGTTAGGGCCTGGCCGCAGGATTCAAGGATTCGGGGTTCAAGGGAGCTGGAAGGGGGGCCTGGGGAAATGGGACCCCAGGTTTGGAGTAGGAAGTGGGACTATTTCCCAGGCCGTCTCTCGGTGACTCATCTTAGGTCTCAGCCCCTCCAGCCCCTTGACTAGGATTGCCTCTTCTCCTGTCAGTTCCTGCACCAAGGCAGAGGGGAGGTGAGGTATCTGGGCAGCTTCTTCCCCTCTGCCTCCCCACACATTGCGTCCCCGGGCCTCAGGGGCAGGAGGAGGAAGAGGGAGAGGAAGAAGAGGAGGAGGAAGAGAAAGGAAAGGAGGAGGAGGAAGAGAAGGGGAGAGGAGGAGGAAGAGAAGGGGAGAGGAGGAGGAAGAGAAGGGGAGAGGAGGAGGAAGAGAAGGGGAGAGAAAGAGGAGGGTGAAGAGAAGGGGAGAGAAGGAGGAGGAGGAGAAGAGGAGGAGGGAGATCAGGAGGAGGGGGAGGAAGAACAGGAGGATGAAGAGAAGGGAAAGGAGGAGAATGGAGAGAAGGGGAAAGGAGGAGGAGGGTGAAGAGAAGGGGAGAGGAGGGGGAGGAGGGAGAGCAGGAGGGGGAGGAAGAAGAGGAGGAGGAAGAGAAGGGAAAGGAGGATGAAGAGAAGGAGAAAGAAAGAGGAGAAGAAGGGGAGAGGAAGAAGGGGAGGAAGAAGAGGAGGAAGGAGAGAAGAGAAGAGGAGGAGGAAGAGAAGGGAAGAGGAGGAGGGAGAGAAGGGACGAGGAGGAGGGAGAGAAGGGAAGAGGAGGGAGAGAAAGAAGAGGAGAGAAGGAGGGAGAGAAGGGGAGAGGAGGGAGAGAAAGAAGGGGAGAGGAGGAGGGAGAGAAGGGGAGAGGAGGAGAGGGAGAGAAGGAGGATGAAGAAGAGAGGAGGGGAGAAGGAGGAAGAGAAGGGGAGGAGGATGAGGAGGAAGAAGAGCAGGAGGGAGAAGAGGATGACGAGAGGAGGAAGAAAAGGAAGAGACTCGGGGGAGCGAAGCTGGGCGCCTGGGTTCTGCCGTTCTCCTCCGCTGTCCCGCCCAGAGGAGAAATTCCTCCTAGGTCCCTGCAGGCTCCTCATTCCCAAAATAGCCCTGGCGGGGAGGGGAAAAGCCGGGAGGAGCGGGGCGGAGCAGCAATCGTCCTGGGCCCCGGGGGCAGAGGTGGGCGCTCCCCCGGGCCCTGGCTGGACTCCAGAGGCCCCCGCGCCCCACTTCCAGCGTTGGACAGCGGGAAGCCAAGCCCTCTCCTCCGTCCCTCCCGCCCCCTTTCCCAGCCCTGTCCACTCCAGCCCAGCTCCCCCAGCTCATTGGCCCCGGAGGGTGGTCCCTCCCTCCACCCCACCCCCGCTCACACCTCTCCCTCCCTGCCCCCCATCTCCCCCGGCCCTATCGAGCTGCTCCCAGCCCAGCTGGCCACCCCGGCTCCCTCACCCCCCACATTGGGGGGCCGGAAGACGCCGGAGAGAACATTTCCCAACGACCTGGTTGCACAATTTGTAGGTCAGGGCTTAACCTTCTCTGTGCTGCTAGAGGAGGGGGCACGGCGGGGTGGGAGCGGGGAGGTGGGGGCGTCCCTGGGGTCGTGCATTCCCCTACTCCGCATTCCCAGGAGCAGGGATGCTCTGCCCCAGAGCCACTTGCCTAGAGAGTGTTTTTCTCAGGGCAGATCGGATCCCCGAGTAGCTGGTTCCCAGGGAGACAGCCAAGGCAGACCCCTCTTCACTGGGGGGCAGAGATGGCGGAGACCCTGGACCTGGAGAAGGGCTGCACGGTGGAGGAGCTATTGCAGGGTTGCATCGAGGCCTTTGGTGAGTTGGGAGTGTGTGTGTCTTTGGGGGGCGGGGGGTTTCTGTTCCTGTTGGGGCTGCAACTCCCAGGAGCTGGATGCATTTTAGAGCTCAGCCTTCTTCTGAGAAGGTTGGAGAGGGCTGGCGTGGATGTCCTAGAAAACCCAAGGAAGCCCTTGTCCCACAACTTGGTGACATATGAGGGACGCAAGCTGGGGCCAAGCGGAGGCCAAGGAAACCGCTATCTCTGCCCCCGGGCCTGTTTCCGGGTGATGGGGAGAATTCGCTTTGGAGGACGGCCCCAGGGAGTGGGGTGGGGGTGCCCCCCCCCCCCCCAGCTGGGTGTGCTCCCCTCCCCTCCCCCACTTGTCCTCAGGAAATGGTCTGGACTCCTGACCCTGCGGTTCCCCCGTGGGACCTCACTCCTTCCGCCCCAGCTGGTTCCCCTCGGCCCTCCATCCCTCCCCTCCGGGATGCGTCCCAAACCTCTCACTCTCCCGCTTCCCCTTCTGCTGTCTTCACCCCTCGCTCCAAGGGAGGTGGCGAAGAGCCCAGGAGAGCTGAGGGAGGAGGACGGGACTGTTGGGTGGCGGAGGGAGAGGTGGGCCTAGAAGGGCAGAAGGCCACAGCCGGTACCCACAGCTAGTGGAGTTTATGGGGTTGGGGCAGAGAGGGGGCTGCGGGGAGGCTGAGCTGCCATGTTTTCCTCCAGATGACTCTGGAAAGGTGCGGGACCCTCAGCTGGTGCGGATGTTCCTCATGATGCATCCCTGGTACATCCCCTCTTCCCAGCTCGCTGCCAAGCTGCTCCATATATATCCTTCCCCGGACTTCCGTGTCCTCATCCGCCACCAGACCGGACACTCCTCCCCGGACCCCATGTCCTCACCCACCCCAAGATGGGTCATTCCTCCCTGAACCCCCTTGCCCTCTCTGCTCCCAGACCAGTAGTTCCTCCCTCACCCCATGTGCTCACCTGCCCTCTAAATCAGTCATTCTTCCCCAGACCCCCCCCCCCCCCCCCCCCACTGGTCATTCCTCTCTGAATTCCTGCACCCTCATCCACTCCTAGACCGGTCACTCCTCACTGGACACCTGTGCCCTCACTCACCCCCCAGACCTGTTGTTCCTTCCTGGGACCCTGCGCCCTCACCCAGCCCCAGACCGGTCACTCCTCGAGACTGGACCCCCATGCTCTCACCCGCCCCCAGCTTGGTCATTCCTCCCCTGTCCCTCGTGCCCTCACTCACCCCCAAGACTAGTCATTCCTCTCCAAACCCCAGGCCCCTGCCTTCCCTCACCCACCCCCCAGACAGTCATTCCTCCCCAGAACCCGGGGAATCCCTCCCCACAGCTCCTTTATACGTATTTTTACAATTATAATTACGGTACTTGTTTGGCGCTTACTGTTCTAAGCACTGGGGTAGATACAGGATCATCAGGTTGAACACAGACCGTCCTTATCCCACATGGGGCTCAGGGTCTAAATCTAATCCCAGCTCCGCCACTTAGCAGCTGTGTGACTTTGGGCCAGTCACTTAACTTCTCTGTGCCTCAGTTACCTCATCTGGAAAATGGGGATTAAGACTGTGAGCCCCATGTGGGGCAACTTGATTGCATTGTATCTACCCAGCACTTAGTACAGTGCTTGGCACAGAGTAGGCACTTAGCAAATACCAAAATTATAATAATAATTATTAAATAGGAAGGAATAGGATTGAATCCTCATTTGAAAGATGAGGAAACTGAGGCACAAAGAAATGAAGTGACTTGCCCAAGGACACACAGCAGACCAAATGGTGGAGTGGGATTAGAACGCAGGTCCTCTGACTCCCGGGACCAGGCTTTTCCCACTAGGCCACGCTGCTTCCTTTTTACTCCGTTACCTCCCCTACATGCAATTGATTTTACTGTCTGTGTCCCACCACTAGACTGCAAGCTCCTTGAGGACAGCGGCCGTGTCTATTGATTCTATTGTATTCTTCCAAGCACTTAGTACAGTCCTCTGCCCCAGGAAGTGCTCAATAAATACTACTGGAGGTCACCTCCTGGAGGGCAGGGCGTCATGTCTACTGACTACTGGACTTTGCCAAGTGCGTAATACAGTGCTCTGAACCCAGTAACTGCTCAATAAATACCATCGATTGAGTGCTGTGCACACGGTAAATGCTCAATAAGTACCATTGATCCAGAGTTTAGAACAGTGCTTGGCACATAGTAAGCGCTTAACAAATACTGTAATTATTACTGTCCTCTCATAGAGGACAGGGATTGTGTCTACTGACTCTATTGTACTCTCCCAAACAGTGCAGTACTTACTTAAGTAAGCGCTTAATAGGTACCACTGATGGATTGGGGTGGCTCTTACCCTAGAGTTTCACTCCCTCCTTAGAACCAGGACTCTTGGGGTCAGACCCCCCCCAACCGTCCACTGCCCTCGCCCCAGAAGCTGGGCAACTTCCCCCTTTTAGACTGTGAGCCCACTATTGGGTAGGGACTGTCTCTATATGTTGCCAACTTGTACTTCCCAAGCACTTAGTTACAGTGCTCTGCACACAGTAAGCGCTTAATAAATAGGATTGATGATGATGATGATGATGATGCCCCCAGCCCATTCTCCTTAACTGTCTCCACTTACCAGCAGTCCCGGAAGGACAATTCCAACTCGCTGCAGGTGAAGACCTGCCACCTGGTCAGGTGAGTCTAACCCGAACCCTTGCGGGATTGGAGAGCCCTGGGGCCCAGCTCCCTCTTTGGGGTCACCCAGTCTGTTGTCAACCAGTGTGACAATGGGGCTTTTCTAGCTCCCAGCTCTGGAATCGCCTCAAACATCTTTGGGGAGCAACGCAAGAACCCCCTAATAGCTCTCAGGGGACAACAAGTATATTAGCCCCTTGGGACGGCCTGTGTCACTGTGGAGGGAGGCCAGATTCCTAAATCTGCTGGGAACTCGAGTCTATTCAGTAATGAGTCCATAGGAGTAGTAGTAGAAGTAATAATAATAATAATAATAATAATAGTAATAATTGCAGGATTTATAAAGTGTTATCTATGTGCCAAGCACTGTACTAAGTGCTGGGGCAGATATGAGATCCTCAGGTTGGACATGGTCCTCGTCCTTTATGGAACTCACAGCCTGTCTCTTCCTTCTAGACTGTGAGCCTGTTGTTGGGTAGGGACCGTCTCTCTATGTCGCCAATTTGTACTTCCCAAGCGTTTAGTACAGTGCTCTGCACACAGTAAGTGCTCAATAAATACGATTGAATGAATGAATGAATGAATGAACAGGTATTGAATCCCCGTTTAATAGAAGAGGAAACTAAAGTGCAGAAAAGTTAAGTGAGTAGACCAAGGTCACACATCAAGCAAGTGGCAGAGCCAGGATTAGAACCCAGGTTCTCTGATTCCCAGGCCTGTGCTCTTTCTAATAGATCTTTTAGACTGTGAGCCCACTGTTGGGTAGGGACTGTCTCTATATGTTGCCAACTTGTACTTCCCAAGCGCTTAGTATAGTGCTGTGCACACGGTAAGCGCTCAATAAATATGATTGATTGATTGATTGATTGATTGATTGACCACACTGCTACTCAGATGATTTTTTTTTAATGGTGTTTGTTAAGCCTTACTGTATACCAGGCATTGTGCTAAGCCCTGGATTAGTACAAGGTTGGACACAGTCCATGTCCCACATGGGGATCGGACACAGTCTTATCCCCCATTTTACAGATGAGGTAACTGAGGCCCTGAGAAATTAAGTGACTTGCTCAAGGTCACACAGCAGACAAGTGGTGGAGCTGGAAATAGAAGTAGCATGGCTTAGTGGAAAGAGCCCGGGCTTTGGGGTCAGAGGTCATAGGTTCAAATCCCGGCTCCACCAATTGTTAGCTGTGTGACTTTGGGCAAGTCACTTCTCTGTGCCTCAGTTACCTCATCTGTAAAATGGGGATTAAGACTGTGAGCCCCACGTGGGACTACCTGATCACCTTGTAACCTCCCCAGCGCTTAGAACAGTGCTTTGCACATAGTAAGCGCTTAACAAATACCGTCATCATCATCAAGTGACTTGCCCAAGGACATATAGTAGGCAAGTGGCGGAGCCAGAATTAGAACTCAGGTCCTCTGATGCCCAGGACTGGGCTGTTTCCACTTGGTGACGTTGCTTCTGCAAACAGTAAACGCTTGCTCCGATTGATTCCTCTAAACAATAAGCTTCTTGTGGGCAGGGAACTTATGTACCAGCTCTGTTATATTGTATTCTTCCAAGCGCTTAGTACAGTGCTCTGCACTCAATCTCTCCTGCAGCTCTCCAATCCCTTTCTTCTACTGCCTCCTCTTGACTCTCCCATCATTGGAACTGGACTCTTCAAACACTTGATATTCACCTCACCCTCAGCCCCCGAGGCCTTGTGTACGTATCTGTAATGTATTTTATTGTCTCTTTCCCCCTTTAGACTGTAAGCTCCTTGTGGGTGGAGAACTCTGTTGTACTCCCCCAAGCACTTTGGACAGTGCTCAGCACACAGTAAGTGCTCAGTGAATACCATCGATTGATTTTCTGATTTTTCTCAAGAGGAGATCTCTCACCTAATCGCAAAATCTACCCCTTCCACCTACGCCTCCAAAACACTTGCCCCCTTTCTTTTTCCCTCCCTGAGAAGGCAATTGGTATGGGAGTCATCTTCAATCGCTCATTCTCCAATGGCTCCTTCCCCGTTGCCTTCAAAAATGCCCGTGTATCCACCATCCTGAAAAAAATCTCCCTTGATCCCATGACTTCTTCCAGTTATCATCTCATCTTCCTCCTACCATTCCTCTCCAAACTCTTTGAGCCAGTTGTCTACGTCGACTGCTTCCACTTCCTCTCCTCCACCTCTACAGAAACTACCTTCTCTAAGGTCGCCAATGACCTCCTTCTTAACAAATCCAATGGCCTCTACTCCATGCTAACCCTCCGCAACCCCTCGGCTGCTGTGAACACTATTGACCACCTACTTCTCCTGGAAACACTAACCTTGGCTTCGCTGGCATTATTCTTTTTTCATTCTCTTCCTATCTCTCTGGCTGCTCCTTCTCGGTCTTTTTCTCCGGCTCCTCTCCGCTTTCCACCTCTAACTGTGGGGGTCCTTAAGGGCTCTGTTCCAGATCCCTTTTTATTTTTCATCCAAACCCATTCCCTTGAAGAATTTATTCACTCCCATAGTTTCAACCACCATCTCTATGCTGATGGTTCCCAAATCTACTTTTCCACTCCTCTACAGTCTCACATCTCCTCCTGCCTTCAGGACATGTCTACTTGGATGTCCTGCTGACGCCTCAAATTTAACATGTCCAAAAGAGAAACTCCTCATCTTCTTACCCAGTCCCTCTCTTTTCCTTGACTTTCTCATCCTTCACGCCGCTGCCTGGATTGTCTTTGTCCAGAAACGCTCTGGGCATGTTACTCCCCTCCTCAAAAATCTCCAGTGGCTACCAATCAACCTACATATCAGGCAGAAACTCCTCACCCTGGGCTTCAAGGCTGTCCATCACCTTGCCCCCTCCTACCTCACCTCCCTTCTCTCCTTCTCCAGCCCAGCCCTCACCCTCCGCTCCTCTGCCGCTAAACTCCTCACCGTGCCTCGCTCTCACCTGTCCCGCCGTCTACCCCCGGCCCACGTCATCCCCCTGGCCTGGAATGCCCTCCCTCCGCACATCCACCAAGCTAGCTCTCTTCCTCCCTTCCAGGCCCTACTGAGAGCTCACCTCCTCCAGGAGGCCTTCCCACACTGAGCCCCCTCCCCCCTCCATCCCTCCCGCCTTACCTTCTTCCCCTCCCCACAGCACCTGTATATATGTTTGTATGTATTTATTACTCTATTTCATTTGTACATATTTATTCTATTTATTTTATTTTGTTAATATGTTTTGTTTTGTTCTCTGTCTTCCCCTTCTAGACTGTGAGCCCACTGTTGGGTAGGGACCGTCTCTATATGTTGCCGACTTGTACTTCCCAAGCGCTTAGTACAGTGCTCTGCACACAGTAAGCGCTCAATAAATATGATTGAATGAATGAATGAATCCTCCCTGTCTCAGAAGCTCATAACCTCAGCATGATCCTCAACTCATTTCTTCCATTCAACATGCATATTCAATCTGTCACCCAATCCTTCACACCGTCTCGAGAATCTGACCCATCCTACCTTGCCTGGCTAATTTTTTACTACAACCCAGCCCACACGCTTCACTCTCTAACACCAACCTACTCACTATACTTTGATGTTGTCCCTTTCGCCACTGACCTGTAGCCCACATCCTCCCTCCAGCCTGGAACATCCACCACTCTCTCCACCTTTAAAGCCGTACTAAAATGGAAACTCCTTGATATACCCCTCACCTCCCCATCCTATTCGCCCTCCTCTCTGCGCCGTTTATGCCTTCCGTCCTTCTGCCTCACCCCCACAGCGATTATGTCCATATTCCTCTTCTCTGCTGCTTCCCCAATTTGTAATTTATTTTAATATCTGTCTCCCACGCTAGGTTGTAGACTCGTGGGCAGGCATCGTGTCTACTAACTGTACTGTACCATCTACTCCCGAGCGCTCACTGCAGTGCCCTGCACACAGTAAATGCTCAATGAATACCACAGATGGATTGAAGTCACTGCTCTGTACCTCAGTTTCCCCACCTATAAAATGGAAATAGTAATATCTGCCTCGCCTTACCTCTCAGTGGTGTTATGAGGGTAAAATGACATCGAGAAGCCATGTGACTCACTGGAAAGAGCAAGGGTTTAAGAGTCAGAGGACATGGGTTCTAATCCTGGTTCTGCCTGGTTCTGCCACTTGTCGGCTGTGTGACTTTGGGCAACCTGACTTCTCTGTGACTAACTTCTCTGTGTCTCAGTTCCCTCACCTGTAAAATGGGAATTAAGACTGTTAGCCCCAAGTGGGATGACCTGATTACCTTGTATCCCCCCCAGTGCTTAGAACAGTGCTTGGCACATCATCATCATCATCAATCGTATTTATTGAGCGCTTACTGTGTGCAGAGCACTGTACTAAGCGCTTGGGAAGTACAAATTGGCAACATATAGAGACAGTCCCTACCCAACAGTGGACTCACAGTCTAAAAGGCACATAGTAAGCGCTTAACAAATGCCATTATTATTATTATCGTTGATAATTTCGTTGATGTGAAATCACTTTGGGAAATGTAAAAGGATCACTCTACGAACTGAAGGGATGATTATGGGAGGTAGAGGCAGAGCCCCGGTGAATCATCATCATCAATCGTATTTATTGAGCGCTTACTATGTGCAGAGCACTGTACTAAGCACTTGGGAAGTACAAATTGGCAACATATAGAGTCAGTCCCTACCCAACAGTGGGCTCACAGTCTAAAAGGGGGAGACAGAGAACAAAACCAAACATACTAACAAAATAAAATAAATAGGATAGATATGTACAAGTAAAATAAATAAATAAATAGAGTAATAAATATTGCTCTGGGATCCCCCCCCCCCCCCGCCAATCATTCCCTCAGGTACTGGATCTCGGCCTTTCCTGCCGAGTTCGACTTGAACCCAGAACTGGCTGAACAGATCAAGGAGTTGAAATCTCTGCTGGACCGGGAGGGCAACCGCAGGCACAGCAGCCTCATCGACATCGACAGCGTGTGCGTGGGGTGGGCAGGGCGTGGGAGACCCGGAGGGGGTGAGGTGCTGGGCCCCTAGCTGGGGTTGGGGTGCCGGGACCGGGAGCAGACTAAGTCTGCGGGGGAGAGCAAATGTGTGTTTGTGTGACTGCGTGGGGAGGACCAGGATGCTCGGGCCCTGGGAGGGGCGTCCAGGGGCCGACAGGATGGGGGGGCCTGAGCTCACCACCCCTTAACAACCCACCGCCCCCCATCAGGCCCACCTATAAGTGGAAGCGTCAGGTGACCCAGCGGAATCCAGTGAGCCAGAAGAAGAGGAAGATGTCCCTGCTGTTCGATCACCTGGAGCCCACGGAGCTGGCCGAACATCTCACCTTCTTGGAGTACCGCTCTTTCTGCAAGATCCTGGTGTGGGCGCGGGGGGTGCGGGAGGGCGCCGCTGGGCGGGTGGGCCGGGGGCATGGCACCGCACCCAAGGGTCTTAATCAATCAATCAATCAATCAATCAGTCGTATTTATTGAGCGCTTACTGTGTGCAGAGCACTGTACTAAGCGCTTGGGAAGTACAAGCTGGCAACATATAGAGACAGTACCTACCCAACAGTGGGCTCACAGTCTAGAAGGGGGAGACAGAGACCAAAAGTAAACATACTAACAAAATAAAATAGATAGGTACAAGTAAAATAAATAAATAAATAGAGTAATAAATATTAGAATAATGATAATAATAATAGTGGCATTTATTAAGCGCTTACTATATGCAAAGCACTGTTCTAAGCGCTGGGGAGGTGACAAGGTGATCAGGTTGTCCCACGGGGGGGCTCATGGTCTTCATCCCCATTTTACAGATGAGGCAACTGAGGCACAGAGCAGTGAAGGGACTTGCCCAAAGTCACACAGCTGGCAGTTGGTGGACCTCTGACTCCAAAGCCTGTGCTCTTTTCCACTGAGCCACGCTGCTTCTCTTGCTGCCAGTCACTCGGTGGCATCTCCTTGGTGGAGAAGCAGCGTGGCTCAGTGGAAAGAGCCCGGGCTTGGGAGTCAGAGGTCTTGGGTTCAAATCCCGGCTCCGCCAATTGTCAGCTGGGTGACTATGGGCAAGTCACTCAACTTCTCTGTGCCTCAGTTCCCTCATCTGTAAAATGGGGATTAAGACTGTGAGCCCCACGTGGGACAACCTGATCACCTTGCATCCTCCCCAGCGCTTGGAACAGTGCTTTGCACATAGTAAGCGCTTAATAAATGCCATTATTATTATTATTATTATCTCCTGGGCAGCTGTTGAGCTCCAAACACTGGTCTAAGCAGGCTTGGGAGCATGCAGCAATAGTGGGACAAACCAGCCCTGCCCCCCTGCCTGCGGGGAGCTCCCAATCTAACAGGGGGGAGCCCTGGCACTGAGGGTCCTTGGGAGTGCTCCCTGGGGGGAGCTGACTCTGGGGAGGAGCCCCGACAGCAATGGGGAAGGGGAAGCAGGAGTCGGGGAGAGTTTGGGAGATAAGGGAAAATGTGGGATGGGCTCCCATTCCAGGATTAATTATAATAATAATAATAATAATAATAATAATGGCATTTATTAAGCGCTTACTATGTGCAAAGCACTGTTCTAAGCACTGGGGAGGTTACAAGGTGATCAGGTTGTCCCATAGGGGGCTCACAGTCTTAATCCCCCTTTTACAGATGAGGTAACTGAGGCACAGAGAAGTGACATGCCCAAAGTCACAAGCTGACAATTGGCAGAGCCGGGATTTGAACCCACAAACAAATACCATTATTATCAGTGCTTAGAAAGTGCTTTGCACATAGTAAGCGCTTAACAAATACCATTATTATTATTCTTATTATTATTCTCTGGGCCTCAATTACCTCATTTGTAAAATGGGAATGAAGACTGTGAGCCCCCTGTGGGACAACTTCATCACCTTGTAACCTCCCCAGCGCTTAGAACAGTGCTTTGCACATAGTAAGCGCCTAACAAATACCATTATTATCAGCGCTTAGAAAGTGCTTTGCGCATAGTAAGCGCTTAACAAATGCCATTATTATTATTATTCTCTGGGCCTCAATTGCGTCATCTGTAAAATGGGGATGAAGACGGTGAGCCCCCTGTGGGCCAACCTGATCACCTTGTAACCACCCCAGCGCTTAGAACAGTGCTCTGCACATAGTAAGCGCTTAATAAATGCCATTATTATTATTAGTCCAGTGCTCTGCACACAGTAAGTGCTCAATAAATGTGATGGAATGAATGAGGAGCTGGGGGAGGGAGAAGGGGTCCTGACTTTTAGACTGTGAGCCCACTGTTGGGTAGGGACTGTCTCTATATGTTGCCAATTTGTACTTCCCAAGCGCTTAGTGCAGTGCTCTGCACATAGTAAGCGCTCAATAAATACGATTGATGATGATGATGATGATGATGACTTCTCCCCCGGGGGGGCTGCAGTTCCAGGACTATCACAGCTTCGTGACGCACGGCTGCACGGTGGACAACCCCATCCTGGAGCGTTTCATCTCCCTCTTCAACAGCGTTTCTCAATGGGTGCAGCTCATGGTCCTCAGCAAGCCCACGGCACAGCAGAGAGCACTGGTCATCACCCACTTCATCCACGTGGCAGAGGTCAGTCAGTATTCAATAATAATAATAATAATAATGGCATTTATTAAGCGCTCACTATGTGCAAAGCACTGTTCTAAGTGTTGCGGAGGATACAAGTTGATCAGGTATTTTAATAATAATAACGATGGTATTTGTTAAGCTCCTACTATGTGCCAAGCACTGTTCTAAGCACAGGGCTAGGTACAAGGTGATCAGGTTGTCCCACGGGGGGCTCACAGTCTTCATCCCCATTTTACAGATAAGGGAACTGAGGCCCAGAGAAGTTAAGTGACTTGCCCAGAGTCACACAGCTGTATTTACTTAGCGCTTCCTGGGGGTGGAGCACTGCACTAATAATAATAATAATAATGATGGCATTTATTATGCACTTACTATGTGCAAAACACTGTTCCAAGCACTGGGGGTGGGGGGTGGGGGGGTGGAAATAAAAGGTGATCAGGTGGTCCCCCGTGGGGCTTGCAGTCTTCACCCCCATTTTCCAGATGAGGGAACTGAGGCCCAGAGAAGTGAAGTGACTTGCCCAAAGTCACACAGCTGACAAGTGGCTGAGCCAGGATTCAAACCCACGACCTCTGACTCCAAATGATGATGATGATGATGATGATGGGCATTTATTAAGCACTTACTATGTGCAGGGCACTGTTCTTAGCGCTGGGGAGGTTGCAAGGTGATCAAGCTGTCCCACGGGGGGCTCACGGTCTTTACCCCTATTTTCCAGATGAGGGAACTGAGGCCCAGAGAAGTGAAGTGACTTGCCCAACATCACACGGCTGACAAGTGGCTGAGCCAGGATTCGAACCCACGACCTCGGACTCCAAATGATGATGATGATGATGATGGCATTTATTAAGCGCTTACTATGTGCAGGGCACTGTTCTTAGCGCTGGGGAGGTTATAAGGTGATCAAGCTGTCCCACGGGGGGCTCACAGTCTTCACCCCCATTTTCCAGATGAGGGAACTGAGGCCCTGAGAAGTGAAGTGACTTGCCCAAAGTCACACAGCTGACAAGTGGCTGATCCAGGATTCGAACCCACGACCTCTGACTCCAAAGCCCGGCATCTTTCCACTGAGCCACAGTGACTAAGCGCTTGGAAAGGACAATTCGGCAACAAATAGAACAATCCCTGCCCAACTCTCAGTCAGTCAGTCAGTCGTATTGATTGAGCGCTTATGGTGTGCAGAGTACCATACCCAGCATTTGGGAGGTTGAGAAGCAGCAGGGCTCAGTGGCAAGACCCCGGGCTTGGGAGTCAGAGGTCGTGGGTTCGAATCCCGGCTCCAGAACTTGTCAGGTGCATGACTTGGGACAAGTCACTTCATTTCTCTGGGCCTCAGTTCCCTCATCTGTAAAATGGGGATGAAGACTGTGAGCCGCACGTGGGACAACCTGATCACCTTGTATCCCCCCAGTGCTTAGAACAGTGCTTGGCACATAGTACAAGCTTAACAAATACCATTGTTGTTATTATTAAAATACAATAGTAAACAGTCACATTCCCTGCCCACAAAGAGCTTACAGTCTAGAGAGGTGAGGTGAGGCGGGCAGGGCCACCTGAGATTCAGAGTCCTCCTTGCCTTCTGCCTCCCTCCACTCATTCATTCATTCATTCAATTGTATTTATCGTGGCTCAGTGGAAAGAGCCCGGGCTTGGGAGTCAGAGGTCATGGGTTCAAATCCCAGCTCCGCCGCTTGTCAGCTGTGTGACTTTGGGCAAGTCGCTTAACGTCTCTGAGCCTCAGTTACCTCACCTGTAAAATGGGGATGAAGACTGTGAGCCCCCCGTGGGACAACCTGATCACCTTGTAACCTCCCCAGCGCTTAGAACACTGCTTTGCACATAGTAAGCGCTTAATGAATGCTATCATTATTATTATTCAGAGTCCTCCTTGCATTCCGCCTCCCTCCACTCATTCATTCATTCAGTCATTCAATCGTATTTAGCGTGGCTCAGTGGAAAGAGCCCGGGCTTGGGAGTCAGAGGTCCTGGGTTCAAATCCCGGCTCCGACGCTTGTCAGCTGTGTGACTTTGGGCAAGTCGCTTAACGTCTCCGGGCCTCAGTTCCCTCATCTGTAAAATGGGGATGAAGATTGTGAGCCCCACCTGGGACAACCCGATCACCTTGTATCCTCCCCAGCTCTTAGAACAGTGCTTGGCACATAGTAAGCGCTTACAAATGCCACCATTATTATTATTATTAAGCGCTTACTGTGTGCAGAGCACTGTACGAAGCACTTGGGAAAGTACAATGCTCCCATCCCAGATTTAGAGAGCCGAGTCCCTTCTTCCCAGAGCTGGGGATGCTCCCGTTGTGGAATGGCTGGCTGGCTGACCATCCCCAGCCCCCCCCGGCCCCGCGGCCTGTGTGTGTCTGTCTATCCATCCGTCCATCCGTCTGTCCCTACCTCACCTCCCTTCTCTCCTTCTACAGCCCAGCCCGCACCCTCCGCTCCTCCGCCGCTAATCTCCTCACTGTACCTCGTTCTCGCCTGTCCCGCCATCGACCCCCGGCCCACGTCATCCCCCGGGCCTGGAATGCCCCCAATCCCTCTGCCCATCCGCCAAGCTCGCTCTCTTCCTCCCTTCAAGGCCCTGCTGAGAGCTCACCTCCTCCAGGAGGCCTTCCCACACTGAGCCCCTTCCTTCCTCTCCCCCTCGTCCCCCTCTCCATCCCCTCCATCTTACCTCCTTCCCTTCCCCACAGCACCTGCATATATGTATATATGTTTGTACATATTTATTACTCTATTTATTTATTTATTTTACTTGTACATATCTATTCTATTTATTTTGTTTTGTTGGCATGTTTGGTTTTGTTCTCTGTCTCCCCCTTTTAGACTGTGAGCCCACTGTTGGGTAGGGACTGTCTCTATGTGTTGCCAATTAAGCGCTTAGTACGGTGCTCTGCACATAGTAAGCGCCCAATAAATACAATTGATGATGATGATGATGATGTCCCACAGAAGCTGCTGCAGCTGCAAAACTTCAACACGCTGATGGCCGTGGTTGGGGGGCTGAGTCACAGCTCCATTTCCCGCCTCAAGGAGACGCACGGCTTCGTCAGCTCGGAGACCGTCAAGGTGGGGGTCCCAGAGGCGGGGGGTCGGGAGGAACCATGGGGGAGGTGACCACTCCCACCTTTGACCTTTGTCCATTGGCCTTTTTCCTCAGGGTGAGCTACCTATTCTATTTATTCTATTTTGTCTGTATGTTTGGTTTTGTTCTGTCTCCCCCTTTTAGACTGTGAGCCCACTGGTGGGTAGGGACTGTCTCTATATGTTGCCGACTTGTACTTCCCAAGCACTTAGTCCAGTGCTCTGCACACAGTAAGCGCTCAATAAATACGATTGAATGAATGATTGAATGAATGAATGACTGAATTAGTGCCTTTCTGGCCTCTTGACCTCTGACCCGAACCTCCCCAGCTCTGGGAAAGCCTGACGGAGCTGGTGACGGCCACGGGCAACTACGGCAACTACCGGCGGCGGCTGGCAGCCTGCGTGGGCTTCCGCTTCCCCATCCTGGGGGTGCACCTCAAAGACCTGGTGGCCCTGCAGCTGGCGCTGCCCGACTGGCTGGACCCCGCTCACACCCGGCTCAACGGCGCCAAGATGCGCCAGCTCTTCAGCATCCTGGAGGAGCTGGCCATGGTGACCAGCCTGCGGCCCCCCGTGCAGGCCAACCCGGACCTGCTCAGCCTGTTGACGGTGCAGGGCTACTGTGGGCCCAGGGTGGGGGGAGAGGAGGGGCCGAGGAGCACGGGAGTGTATGGGCGTGCAAGCGTGGGAAAGGTGGAGTCAACATCCAGGGAGTCCGGGGGTCTGCGGCAGGCTTACAGTCTTACCCTCCCCACCCAGGTGTCTCTGGATCAGTACCAGACAGAGGATGAACTGTACCAGCTTTCCCTGCAGCGAGAGCCCCGCTCCAAAACCTCGGTAAGACTCCTCCCGGGGCCGGGGACCACTGTACCTGGGGGTGGTCTCCAACCCTGGGACCACGGGACCCGGGTATCCCAGCTTGGCCTCGCTCTCTCCCCCACAGTTGGTTCCTCTGGGGAGGGCTTTGAACAAACAGTCTTCATTTTTAAAATGATTATTGATTTATTTTTTTAAAGGAACTTGCTAAGCGCCGACCTCGGGGTGGTCTCCAACCCTGGGACCCCGGGACCCGGGTATCCCAGCTCGGCCTCGCTCTTTCCCCAACAGTTGGTTCCTCTGGGGAAGGATTCGATCAAACCGTCTTCATTTTTAAAATGATTATTGATTTATTTTTTTAAAGGTACTTGCTAAGCGCCTACCTGGGGGTGGTCTCCAACCCTGGGACCCCGGGACCCGGGTATCCCAGCTCGGCCTAGCTCTCTCCCCCAAAGTTGGTTCCTCTGGGGAGGGCTTTGATCAAACAGTCTTCATTTTAAAAATGATTATTGATTTATTTTTTTAAAGGTACTTGCTAAGTGCCTACCTGGGGGTGGTCTCCAACCCTGGGACCCCGGGACCCGGGTATCCCAGCTCGGCCTCGCTCTTTCCCCCACAGTTGGTTCCTCTGGGGAGGGCTTCGATCAAACAGTCTTAATTTTTAAAATGATTATTGATTTATTTTTTTAAATGTACTTGCTAAGTGCCTATCTGGGGGTGGTCTCCAACCCTGGGACCCCAGGACCCGGGTATCCCAGCTCGGCCTAGCTCTCTCCCCCAAAGTTGGTTCCTCTGGGGAGGGCTTTGATCAAACAGTCTTCATTTTAAAAATGATTATTGATTTATTTTTTTAAAGGTACTTGCTAAGTGCCTACCTGGGGGTGGTCTCCAACCCTGGGACCCCGGGACCCGGGTATCCCAGCTCGGCCTCGCTCTTTCCCCCACAGTTGGTTCCTCTGGGGAGGGCTTCGATCAAACAGTCTTAATTTTTAAAATGATTATTGATTTATTTTTTTAAATGTACTTGCTAAGTGCCTACCTGGGGGTGGTCTCCATCCCTGGGACCCCAGGACCCGGGTATCCTAGCTCGGCCTCTCTCTCTCCCCCACAGTTGGTTCCTCTGGGGAGGGCTTCGATCAAACAGTCTTCATTTTTAAAATGATTATTGATTTATTTTTTTAAAGGTACTTGCTAGGCATCTACTATTTGCCAAACGTTGTACTAAGCGCTGGGGTAGATGCAACATAATCAGGTTGGACTGAGTCCCTGACCCACATGGGCGCCCTGATCTTAAATAGGAGGGAGTAGGATTTAATCCCCATTTTAGAGGGAGAAGGATTTAATCCCCCACCTACAGGTGAAGAAATTTGGCCCAGAGAAGTGACTTCACTTCCCTGTTCCTCAGTTACCTCTTCTGTAAAATCATCAATAGCATTTATTGAGTGCTTACTGTGTGCAGAGCACTGTACTAAGTGCTTGGGAAGTACAAGTTGGACTTTGGCCTAAAATGGGGATTAAGATTGTGAACCCCACCTGGGACATGGACTGTGTCCAACCAGATTCGTTTGTATAATAATAGTAATGATGGTATTTGTTAAGCGCTTACTATGTGCAAAGCACTCTACCCCAGTGCTTAGAACAGAGGCTGGCACATAATGAGCGCTTAACAAATACCATTAAAAAAAAAATGATTTGCCCATGTTCACACAGCAGACAAATGGTGGAGCCAGGGTTAGAACCCAAGTCCTCCGGAGCCCGTGTTCATTCTCCCAGACCACGCTCCTTCATTGAGAGCACTTCCTGGGGGCAGAGCAGTGGGCTATGCCAACTTGTACTTCCTAAGCGCTTAGTACAGTGCTCTGCACACAGTAAGCACTCAGTAAATACGATTGAATGACTGAATGAATGACTAAGGGACAGCCATGATCCCTGCCCTCAAGAACCACACTCTGGCAGGGAAGACAGACAAAAAATACAGTACACATAGGAGGAAGCAGGGCTCAAATAGCAGAACCTGAAAGTTGGGCGTGTGAGTGCAGAAGTGCTGAGGTGGTAGTGGAGAGGATCATCATCATCATCATCATCAATCGTATTTATTGAGCGCTTACTGTGTGCAGAGCACTGTACTAAGCACTTGGGAAGTACAAATTGGCAGCATATAGAGACAGTCCCTACCCAACAGTGGGCTCACAGTCTAAAAGGGGGAGACAGAGAACAAAACCAAACATACTAACAAAATAAAATAAATAGAATAGATATGTACAAGTAAAATAAATAGAGTAATAAACATGTACAAACATATATACATATATACAGGTGCTGTGGGGAAGGGAAGGAGGTAAGATGAGGGGGATGGAGAGGGGGACGAGGGGGAGAGGAAGGAAGGGGCTCAGTCTTGGAAGACCTCCTGGAGGAGGTGAGCTCTCAGTAGGGCCTTGAAGAGGATGTGAGAAGAATCGGGGAAGGCCTCCTGGAGGAGGAGGAAGGATTTGGAGATGGTATCGAGGGTGAGGAGAGCGGTGCTGAGGTAAAATGACGGGAGAAGGGTGTTCCAGGCTGCTTTCCCGCGTCAAGCCGGGCCCCCCTTGCCTGTCCCTCCTCCCGCAGCCGACCAGCCCCACCGCCTGCTCCCCGCCGCCTCGTCCCCCCGTGATGGAGGAGTGGACTGCGGCCGCCAAGCCCAAACTGGACCAGGCCCTGGTGGTGGAGCACATTGAGAAGATGGTGGAGGTGGCTCTCTGTGACCCCCCTGTCTGTCTGTCTGTCTGTCCATCCATCCGTCACCCCTTCCAGCCCTGGTTGGGAGTGGAGGTCTCTGCCCCGATGCCACTGCTGCCTACCCCGGGGGTGCTGAATCCCCCCAATCTAGGTGGTGGAGGGGTGGCCCCAGGCCCACACTCACCCATCTGTCTCTGCCTGTCCGTTAGTCTGTGTTCCGGAATTTCGACGTGGATGGCGATGGGCACATCTCGCAGGAGGAATTCCAGATCATCCGGGGAAACTTTCCCTACCTCAGCACCTTCAGGGATCTCGACCAGAACAAGTGAGGCCAGGAAGTGGTCGTGGCAGGGGAAAGGGGAAGGAGGGACTCTGATTTTGACAGGGAGGTGAAATGCTCTTAGTAATACTAATAATGACGATGATGATGGCATTTGTTAAGCACTTACTATGTGCCAAACAGTGTACTAAGCGCTGGGGTAGATACAAGATTATCAGGATGTCCCACGTGGGACTCACAGTCTCCATCCCCATTTTGCAGATGAGGTAACTGAAGCACAGAAAGTGAAGTGTCACACAGCTGATAAGTGGAGAAGTTCAGATTAAAGCCCATGACCTCTGACTCCCAAGTCCGTGCTCTTTCCACTAAATCACGCTGAGATCATTCATTCAATCATTCATTCAATCGTATTTATTGAGCGCTTACTGTGTGCAGAGCACTGTACTAAGCACTTGGGAAGTACAAGCTGGCAACAGAGTAAATATGTACAAGTAAAATATGGAATGTGGGTTGTGGTTCTGGTTGCATTTTAGGGAAGAACATAAAGCTGAAGGTGGGACAGAAAAGGTCAACCAGTAATAATAATAATAATAATAATAATAATAATGATGGTGTTTGTTAAGCGCTTGCTATGTGTCAAGCACTGTTCTAAGCACTGGGATAGATATCCGTTTATCAGGTCCCTCACCGGGCTCACAATCTAAGTAGGAGAGAGAACAGGTATCGCATCCCCATTTTACAGATGAGGTAACAAAAGCACAGAGAAGTGAAGTGACTTGTCCAAGGTCACCCAACAGGCAAGAGGCATTGTGGGGAATAATGATAATAATAATAATGATGGCATTTGTTAAGCACTTACTGTGTGCCAAGCACTGTTCTAAGCACTGGGAAGGATACAAGGTGATCAGGTTGTCCCACGTGGGGCTCACAGTCTTAATCCCCATTTTGCAGATGAGGGAACTGAGGCACAGAGAAGTTAAGTGACTTGCTCAAAGTCACACAGCTGACAGGTGGCGGTCGGGATTGGAACCCATGACCTCTGACTCCCAAGCCCGTGCTCTTTCCTCTTAGTCACGCTGCTTCTCCACTCAATCACTCAATCACTTAATCAATCACTTCAATCACTCAAGTCCCCAAAGGCTCCTGCTTCACTGCTTTCAAACTTGCCCATGTATTCCCTAACCTAAAAAACCCCTTTTCTTGACCCCGTGGCTCCCTCCAGTAATTGCCCCATCTCCTGGCTTAAATTACCTTCTCCTTGAGGATGATTCCCAAATCGACCTTTCTAGCTCTGACCTCTCTCCTTCTCCACAGCATCATCTTTTCTCCTGCCTTCAGGGCATCTCTACTTGGATAGCCTGCAGTCACCTCAAACTTAAATATACCCAAATAAGAACTCCTCAACTCCCCACCCAGACCCTCTCCTCCCCCAGACTTTCCAAAACACTATAGACAACACCACTATCCTCCCTGTCTCCAAGCCTGTAACCTCAACTCATCAACCTGCCGCTTCAGACTGTCGCCAAATTCTTTCTTTTCTACCTTCAAAATCTCTCTAGAATCTGCCCCTTCTGCTCCACCCATGCCGATCCAAGTATTTATCATATCCCTCCTTGACTATTGCATCGGCCTCCTTGTTGACGTCCCAGCTTCCGACCTCTCCCCCATCCAGGCAGTATTTTGCTACCCAATAACCTTTCTAAAAAAACTGTTCTGTGCAAGTTTTCCCACTCCTTAAAACGCCCCCACCGATGGTTGCCCATCCATGTCCACAGCAAGGAGAAGCTCCTCACTCGCAGCTTTGGGGTGCTTAATCAGCTCTCTCACTCTTTTTTTTAAATATTAAGGGCTTACTACGTGCCAGGCCCTGTTTTAAGCGCTGGAGTAGATACAAAACAATCAGGTTGGACACAGTCCATGTCCTCTATGGGGCTCACAGTCTTAAAGCCCATTTAATAGGTGAGGTAACTGAGACACAGGGAAGTGAAGTGACTTGCCCAAGGTCACACAGCACCCCATCCCCCCGCCCTACCTCCTTCCCCTCTCCACAGCACCTGTATATATGTTTGTACAGATTTATTACTCTGTCTATTTTGCTTGTATATATTTACTATTCATTTTGTTAATGATGTACACCTAGCCTTAATTCTATTTGTTCTGATGACTTGACACCTGTCCCCATGCTTTGTTTTGTTGTCTGTCTCCCCCTTCTAGACTGTGAGCCCGCTGTTGGGTAGGGACCGTCTCTATATGTTGCCAACTTGTACTTCCCAAGCGCTTAGTCCAGTGCTCTGCACACAGTAAGTGCTCAATAAATACGATTGAATGAATGAATGAAGTGGCAGAGCCGGGATTAGAACCCAGGTCCTTCTGCCTCCCAGCCCTATGCTCTATCCATTAGGCCACGCTGGTCCCTACCCTAACTTACCTAGCCTCATTCCTCTCCCATTACAACCCAAACTGCTCATTTCACTCCTCTAACATCAACGTATTTACTGTACCTTGATCTCATCTCTCTCGGTGTCTGACCCTTACACCCTCCCTCCAGCCTGAAATATACCTGGCAGACTGTCATTCTCCCCATCTTCAAACCCCTACTAAAAATCATATCAATCAATCAATCGTATTTACTGAGCACTTACTGTGTGCAGAGCACCTCCAAGAAGCTTACTCCGACTAACCTCTCATTTCCCCACCCTATTCGTCCTCACTTTAGCATCATCTATGCATTTGGGTCTGTATAATAATAATGATGGCATTTATTAAGCGCTTACTATGTGCACAGCACTGTTCTAAGTGCTGGGGAGGTTACAAGGTGACCAGGTTGTCCCACGGGGGGCTCACAGTCTTAATCCCCGTTTTACAGATGAGGTCACTGAGGCACAGAGAAGTTAAGTGGGTTCGAATCCCGGCCAAGCCGCTTGTCAGCTGGGTGACTTTGGGCAAGTCACTTCACTTCTCTGGGCCTCAGTGACCTCATCTGGAAAATGGGGATTAAGACTGTGAGCCCCCCGTGTGACAACCTGGTCACCTTGTAACCTCCCCAGTGTTTAGAACAGTGCTTTGCACATAGTAAGTGCTTAACAAATACTATTATTATTATTATTAAGTGACTTGCCCGAAGTCACACAGCTGAAAATTGGCAGATTCGGGATTTGAACTCATGACTTCTGACTCTAAAGCCCGTGCTCTTTCCACTGAGCCACGCTGCTCTTTGATTGATACTTACCCCACTCCCCCAACTCCTATGTCCAACGCCTTATTCTCGGCTGGTTTTGTTCTCTGTAATTTATTTGAATGTATGTCTCCCCCACCAGACTGTGTGCAGTTTGAGAGCAGGGATTGTGTCTACCAACTCTCTTGTATTATTCTCTCCCATTCATTCATTCATATTTATGGAGCGCTTACTGTGTGCAGATCGCTGTACTAAGCACTTGGGAAAGTACAATACAGCAATAAAGAGAGAAAATCCCTGCCCACAGCGAGCTCGCAGTCTGGGGTCATGGGGGAGACGGACATCAATACATGTAAACGGACATCAATATTAATAAATAAAATGACATCTATACCTAAGTGCTTCGGGGCGGAGAGAGGTGGGGATGAGCGAAGGGAGCAAGTCAGGGTAACGTGGGATTGGGAGATGAGGAAAAGTAGGGGTTAGTCTGGGAAGGCCTCTTGGAGGAGATGTACCTTCAGTAAGCCTTTGAAGGGGGGCTTTGAAGTACTTCTGAACACTGAACACAGTGCTCTGCACGCAGTAAGCCGTCAATCGATTGATTGATTGGAGGAACGGTTAGGAATGGAGAGGAAGAGAAAGAGAGGGGTGTTGGATGGTCAATTCCTTACCGTAAGCCTGGGCATCCAGTTATTCAATCCAGCTAGGTACTTATTGAGCACTTACTGTTCATTCATTCATTCATTCAATCGTATTTATTGAGCGTTTACTGTGGGCAGGGCACTGTACTAAACGCTTGGGAAGTACAAGTTGGCGACATATAGAGACTGTCCCTACCCAACAACGGGCTTACAGTCTAGAAGGGGGAGACAGACAACAAAACAAAACATGTGGACAGGTGATACTGTGTGCAGAGCACTGTTCTAACCATCTGGGAGAGTTCAGTAGCAATCCCTGCCCCCAAGGAGTTTACACTCTAGCGGGAACCACCAGCCTGCAGCTCCTCCAGGGGTGTCCCAGTGATAGCATTGCTCATGATTTTAGGTCACAGGTTGTGGCCTTTTATTTTGCTCAGGGAGGGTGTGTATGGGGAGGACACTTATTTGGAGGGGTGAATCGGGGTAGGGGTCAGATGCTGACCCCCGCCCCCACCCCCACCGCAGGGATGGCTGCATCAGTCGGGAGGAGATGGTCTCCTACTTCCTGCGCTCCAGCTCCGTGCTGGGTGGCCGCATGGGCTTCGTGCACAACTTCCAAGAGAGCAGCTCCCTGCGCCCTGTCACTTGCCGCCACTGCAAGACCTTGGTGAGACCCCTCCGCCCATCCCAGCCTCCTTCTGAGACCCCCTCATGAACTCTCAGCCCGCACAGCCTCCCTCCCCAGCCCCGCTACCATCCCAGAAACCCCCAGCCTGGCCCAAGCCCTCCTTCGTCCTCAACATCCCACCCCCGGGGGCTGGGGTACCAGATTATAATAGTAATGATGGCATTTGTTAAGCGCTTACTATGTGCCAAGCACGATTCGAAGCGCTAGGGGGGATATAAGGTAATCACGTTGTCCCACATGGGGCCCACAGTCTTCATTCCCGTTTTCATGATGTGGTAACTGAGGCCCAGTGGAAAGAGCACGGGCTTTGGAGTCAGAGGTCATGGGTTCAAATGCCGGCTCTGCCAATTGACTTTGGGCAAGTCACTTAACTTCTCTGGGCCTCAGTTGCCTCATCTGTAAAATGGGGATTAAGACTGTGAGCCCTCCGTGGGACAACCTCATCACTTTGTAACCCCCCCAGCGCTTAGAACAGTACTTTGCACATAGTAAGTGCTTAATAAATGTTATTTTATTATTATTGCTATTAAATGACTTACCCAAAGTCACACCGTTGACAAGTGGCGGAGCCCGGACTAGAAGCCATGACCTCTGATTCCCAAGCCCATGTTCTTTCCACTGAGCCACGCTTGATTCCTTCCTCTCGTGGCCTCCCCCCTTGACCCCCTTTCTTCCCCTCAGCTCTGCCCCCTCTTCCTTTCCAGATCCTGGGCATCTACAAACAGGGGCTCAAGTGCCGAGGTGAGGGGGCTTCTGGAGCGGGATGGAAGGGGGTTAGAAGGGAGGCTTTTGGCCTGAGGACAGGGAAAGTTTGCAGAGAACCAGGGAGGGAGGGGCTGGGGAACTGAGGGGACTGCCCTCAAAGAGGACTCTCATTATGGTGGGCTGACTGCCAAAGTATGAAGGGGAAATTTGTCTCCTGAGAGTGTATTTGTGTGTGTGTGTGTGTGTGATGGGGGGGGGGGGATTCATTCAATAGTGTTTATTGTGCGCTTACCGTGTGCGAAGCACTGTACAAAGCAGTTGGGGGAGTACAATATGAGATCCCTGGGTATAATATGAGAGCCCTGTCCCCACAGGGGGTGGGATTTGAAGGGCAGTCAGGCAGCCCTCCCTGATGCGGCCTTCCTATCAACCCCAGCCTGCGGCGTCAGCTGCCACAAGCAGTGCCGGGAGCAGCTGTCCGTGGAATGCCGTCGACGGGCCCAGAGCATGAGCCTGGAGCAACCCGTATCTTCCCCGTCCCACACGCACACCCACCTCCGCGCCTTTAGCTTTTCCCTACCCAGACCCGGGAAGCGTGGATCCCGGGGGCCTCCAGGTAAAAAGGCCCTCGTATTTCGGTGAGGAACAGCGGGGCGGGTTGATTCTCTTGAAGAGCCAGGAACTTGTATTTTGTTGGGGGGCTGAAGAGGAACTGAGACTTTTGTTGTGTTGGGGAGGTGCCCCCTCGGGAAAGGGAGGCAGTGGCCTAGGAGGATGTTGTCAGTGAGATGAGACTTTGTTGGGGGCCCTCCCTCCGCACATCCGCCAAGCTGGCTGTCTTCCTCCCTTCAAAGCCCTACTGAGAGCTCACCTCCTCCAGGAGGCCTTTCCGAACTGAGCCCCCTTTCTCCTCTCCTCCTCCCCATCCCCCCCGCCCTGCCTCCTTCTCCTCCCCACTACACCTACATATATGTGTGTACAGATTTATTACTCTATTGATTTTACTTGTACAAATTTACTATTTTATTTATGTTCTTAATGATGTGCATCCAGCGCTTAGAACAGTGCTTTGCACATAGTAAGCGCTTAATAAATGCCGTCATCATCATCACCATCATCAACGAGCTTAATTTCTATTTATTCTGATGACTTGACGCCTGTCCACATGTTTAGTTTTGTTGTCCGTCTCCCCCTTCTAGACTGTGAGCCCGCGGTTGGGTAGGGGCCGTCTCCAGATGTTGCCAACTTGGACTTCCCAAGCGCTTGGTCCAGTGCTCTGCATACAGTAAGCGCTCAATCAATACGATTGAGTGAATGGATGGTGGGGGAGCTTCTCTGTGGGCCACCCGCCCCCAACCCCAGGCAATTCCCCAGCCGGATGTTGCCTGCCGTCCCCGATAAGCTTGGCCTGTTCCCTCCTGTTTCCTGGCCTAGGCCCGGTCGATAGGCAGCCCCCTTTTCGTTTCCTGTTTGCTCCCTGGCTGGGGCTGGGGCTGGGAGGGGTCTGGGAAGCCCCCCTCCCCTAAGACCCCCAGCGCACTCTCGGGTGGCCGCTCCGGGGACCAGACAGGAGACCCAGGCCTGCTTTCTTCTCCCCCAAGACCCACTCTTCGTTCGTTCGTTCATTCGTTCATTCATTCATTCATTCTCATAATGATGATGATGGCATTTGTTCATTCATTCTAATAATAATGATGATGACATTTGTTCATTCATACATTCTAATAGTAATAACGATGATGATAATACTAATAATAATGATGGTATTTGTTAAGCGCTTACTATGTGCAAAGCACTGTTCTAAGCGCTGGGGGGATACAAGGTGATCAAGTTGTCCCACGTGGGGCTCACAGTCTTAATCCTCATTTTACAGATGAGGGAACTGAGGCCCAGAGAAGTTAAGTGACTTGCCCAAAGTCACACAGCTGACAATGGGCAGAGCTGAGATTTGAACCCATGACCTCCGACTCCAAAGCCCGTGCTCTTTCCACTGAGCCATGGTATTCATTTCCCCCTTTTAGACTGTGAGCCCACCGTTGGGTAGGGACTGTCTCTGTATGTTGCCAACTTGTACTTCCCAAGCGCTTAGTACAGTGCTTTGCACACAGTAAGCGCTCAGTAAATACGATTGATTGATTGATTCATTCATTCATTCTAATAATGATGAGGATGAGGATGGCATTTGTTCATTCATTCATTTATTCTAATGATAATAACGATGATGGCATTTGTTCATTCATTCATCCATCCATCCATCCATTCATTCATTCTAATAATAATAGTGGTGGAATTTGTTCATTCATTCATTCTAATAATAATAACGATGATGGCATTCATTCATTCTAATAATAATGATGATGATGGCATTTGTTCATTCATTCTAATAATAATAATGACAGGAGACCCAGGCCTGCTTTCCTCTCCCCCAAGACCCACTCTTCGTTCGTTCATTCATTCATTCATTCATTCATTCATTCATTCTCATAATGATGATGATGGCATTTGTTCATTCATTCTAATAATAATAATGATGATGACATTTGTTCATTCATTCATTCTAATAATAACGATGATGGCATTTATTAATTCTAATAATGATGATGATGATGATGATGATGTCATTTGTTCATTCATTCACTCATTTATTCTAATGATAATAATGATGATGGCATTTGTTAATTCATTCATCCATCCATTCCTTCATTCTAATAATAATAATGATGATGATGGCATTTGTTCATTCATTCATTCTAATAATAATAACGATGATGGCATTCATTCATTCTAATAATAATGATGATGATGGCATTTGTTCATTCATTCTAATAATAATAACGATGATGACATTCATTCATTCTAATAATAATGATGATGATGGCATTTGTTCATTCATTCTAATAATAATAACTATGATGGTATTTGTTCATTCATTCATTCATTCTAATAATAATAACGATGATGGCATTCATTGATTCATTCATTCATTCATTCTAATAGTAATGATGTTGATGGCATTTGTTCATTCATTCTAATAATAATAACGATGATGGTATTTGTTCACTCATTCATTCATTCTAATAATAATAACGATGATGGCATTCATTCATTCATTCTAATAGTAATGATGATGATGGCATTTGTTCATTCATTCATCAATTCATTCATTCTAATAATAATAACGATGATGGCATTTGTTCATCCATCCATCCATCCATCCATCCATCCATCCATTCTAATAATAATAATGATGATGGCATTTGTTCATTCATTCATTCATTCATTCATTCATTCTAATAATGATGATGGCATTTGTTCATTCATTCATTCATTCATTCTAATAATAATGATGATGGCATTGGTTCATTCATTCATTCAATTGTATTTATTGAGCGCTTACTGCATGCAGAGCACTGGACTAAGCGCTTGGAAAGTACAATTTGGCAACAGACAGAGACAGTCCCTACCCAACAACAGGCTCACAGTCTAGAAGAGCACTTACTGTGTACAGAGCACTGTACTCAGCGCCTGGGAAAGTACAATACAGCAATAAAGAGTGACAATCCCTGCCCACAATGAGCTTACAGCTTAGAGGGGAGGAGACAGACATCAGTATAAATAAACAGACATCAAAATACAAATAAACAGATATCAACAGAAATAAATACAATGACAGATATAATAATAATAATAATAATGGTGGTATTTGTTAAGCGCTTACTTTGTGCGAAGCACTGTTCTAAGTGCTGGGGGGATACAAGGTGATCAGGTTGTCCCCATGTGGGGCTCACAGTCTTAATCCCCATTTTACAGATGAGGTAACTGAGGCCCAGAGAAGTTAAGTGACTTGCCCAAAGTCACACAGCTGACAACTGGCGGAGCCGGGATTTGAACCCATGACCTCTGACTCCAAAGCCCGGGCTCTTTCCACTGAGCCATGCTGCTTCTCTTATATATTGTAGCAGATATATTGTATCTGTCATTATACTTATATACTTATATATAACTTATATATACTTATATAGTATAATTTATATACTTATATTGTATATAAGTGCTGCGGGGTTGGGGAGAGGGGAGAAGAGCCAAGGGAGCAAGTCAGGGCTATGCAGAAGGGAGTAGGGGATGAGGAAAAGTGGGGCTTAGTCCGGGAAGGCCTCTTGGAGGAGATGGGCCTTCTATTAAGACTTTGAAGGAGGGAGGGCCTTGACCTTGTCTCCCACCCCACAGAGATCCGGGAGGAGGAGGTCCAGGACGTGGAAGACGGGGTGTTTGATATTCACTTGTAACACGTGAGTCGGAGCTGAGCCGCTGCAACGGAGGCCCACCCCTGGGAGAAGGGGATGCAGGGGTGGGGGGATACTTCTATTTTGCTAGGGGGATTGCTTCACTAGGGCTGTTTTCGTCTCCTCAGTGGCTGGGACTGCGGCCGAAGCACGGACCCATCTCCACCACCAGGCCCGGGTTCGGACTGGACCGGACGGCTCCCACCCGGGCCGGGGAAGGGGATGGTGGGGGAGAGATGGGAGGGGGAGCAGATGGGGGGAACTGGGGACCCCGAGATTGTACAGAATCCTTGTGAATATTTGTACCTTCCAGAAGGAATAAAGATATCCACGAACCAGGGAGCTTTGGAACTGGGCTCTCATTTTGGTGTTGGGGGGAGGCCTGGAAATTCTGGGGAAGCCAGAGTGGTGGGTAGGAGAAGGAGAAGGGGTGTGGTTGAGGAACCATTGAACTCTTCTTTTAGACTGTGAGCCCACTGTTGGGTAGGGACTGTCTCTATATGTTGCCAACTTGTACTTCCCAAGCGCTTAGTACAGTGCTCTGCACACAGTAAGCGCTCAATAAATACAATTGATTGATTGATTGATTGATTCTTAGTCTAGCACTGCCTTCCTCCCACCCCCACGGCTCTAGCCAGCCTTCGCCAGGCTCCCCCGTCCTAGGAACCCAGGTGCCCCCGGCCCCTCCTCTCCCCAGCCCCTTCCCTCCCACCCAGCCGTTCTGAGGGATTAAAGAAAAATCATTTCGAGAGGAAATGCATATTGATCCCAAGCTCCTCACCTCCGGGCCCATCCCCTCTCCTGCCAAGGCTGCTTCACCGCTTCCCCCTCCCCGCCTCCCTCCAAGCCAAATCTCCTACCCTGGGGTTCCTTGAGCTTGGGGAGACCCCGACAGGTCCTGCAGGCCGTACCCCGACCCGTCAGCACCTCCCATAGAAGAAAATCCGGGGTGGGGTGGTGAGGGGGTCGGAGTCTGATACCCCAGAGCCTACAGTGCTTCCCCGGATGAGGGGTGGGGGGGCGAACCCCGGAGTGGAAAGAGCGAGGGCTTGGGAGTCAGAGGTCATGGGTTCGAATCCCAGCTCCGCCACTTGTCAGCTGTGTGACCTTGGGCAAGCCACTTAACTTCTCTGTGCCTCGGTGACCTCATCTGGAAAATGGGGATTAAGACTGTGAGCCCCAAGTGGGACAACCTGATCACCTTGTAGCCTCCCCCCCAGCGCTTAGAACAGTGCTTTGTACATAGTAAGCGCCTAACAAATACCACCATTATTATTATTATTATTGACTCCCAGACACCCCCTTCCCTGTCATAGCCCGGGGGTGAGAACCTTCACTGGCTTGGAGATGACCCCCTCCCCTATTCTCCGCCCCCCACCCCCAAGTCTGTCCCTGATTTCCTCTGCGCCCCCGGCTCCCCCCGACCCTCCTCCCGCGGCTGTAATATCCGCTTCACGATTTGGGGGCCGAGTTGCTATAACAACAGACGGCGATTGTGTTGTGAAGAGCGTCTCCCGCTCCCCCCTCCCCTCCTCCCTCTCCCCCTCCCCTATTTCCCTCCCCTTTCCCCCTCCTCTCCCGCATGGTCCTTCTCTCTCCCTTCCCCCGTGGGCCTTGCGTGCGTGTTTCCCTGTTTGTGTGTGTGTATTTGTGTGTGTGTGTATTTGTGTGTGTGTGTGTGACTGAGGGTGGCTCGTGGGTTTGACCTGTGTGTGTGTGTTTGTGTGTGTGTGTGTGTGTGTGTGTGTGCCTCGTTTTCGCATTTTCTCTCTGTCTCTGCATGTGTTTCCGAATGCGATCGGGGCCCTCGTCTTGCGGTGAGCTGCACGCCCGGCGGGCGGGGGTCCCCGAGACATCCAGGCTCCCGACCTGTTGGGACCCAGGGGTCCGTGTCCCCCTCTTCCCCCCAATAGCCCCGTGCGGGAGGGATGGGGAGCCCGATGGAGCAGGGGCGAGGCAGGGCCGGGCCCTCAAGCCGGAGCAGGGCGATGGAGCCGGGCAGAGAACCGTCAAGCTGAAACCCTGACCTTTTCTGACCTTGACGGGCAAAATGCAACAACCGTTAGATGGGGGGGGGGAGTAGGGGGATGGGGAGGGGCCTGGGGAGAGGGGGAGGCGGAGAGACAGGGCTAGGGAAAGTCTGGGACGGATGGAGCTGGAGAGGAGCACGGGGGGGAGACTGAATCAGGGGGACAGAGGCAAAAATAGGGGGGAAGTCGGAAGGCGAGGATGCCCTTCTCTTTCACTCTGCTCCTTCAGTTCCCTTCCCTTCCCTTCCCTTCCCTTCCCTTCCCTTCCCTTCCCTTTTTACCCTTCCTTTCCCTTCCCTTCCCTTCCCTCCCCTCCCCTTCCCTTCCTTTCCCCTCCCTTCCTTTCCTTTCCCTTCCCTCCCCTTCCCTCCCCTTCCCTCCCCTTCTCCTTCAGTTCCGTCCCTTATTTCCTCCAGCTAACCCCATAGCCTCCGGCTTCCATTTCTACTCCAAATTCCATTCCCAATCCCCACCCCCTTCCTCCCCTCCCCTCCCCTCCCCTCCCCTTCCCTTCCCTTCCCTTCCCTTCCTTTCCTTTCCTTTCCTTTCCTTTCCTTTCCTTTCCTTTCCTTTCCTTTCCTTTCCTTTCCCTTCCCTTCCCTTCCCTTCCCTCCCCTTCCCTCCCCTTCTCCTTCAGTTCCGTCCCTATTTCCTCCAGCTAACCCCATAGCCTCCGGCTTCCATTTCTACTCCAAATTCCATTCCCAATCCCCACCCCCGTCCTCCCCTCCCCTCCCCTCCCACCCCCTTAAACTCTCCATTCCTTCCTTTCCCCCCTCCATGCACTAACCTTGTTCAGGAGGCCTGGGGGTCCGGAGCTGTTGAAGACCCCGGGGAAGGGGGGCAAAGATGGAACAAGATGCTTGGAGGGGAGGGGAAGGGAGGGGAATAGGCGTAGTGAGAAGTAGCAGGGCGTGGTGGATACAGCACGGGCCTGAGAGTCAGAAGGTCATGGGTTCTAATCCCACTCCTCCCTCATCTGCCGTGTGACCTTGGGCAAATCGGTTCACTTCTCTGTGCCTCAGTTCCCTCATCTGTCAAATGGGGATTGAGACTGTGAGCCCCACGTGGGACAGGGACAGTGTCCAACTCAATTGGATTGTATCCACCCCAGCGCTTAGTACAGTGCCTGGCACAAAGTAAGCCCTTCACAAATATTATTATTATTATCAATAGGGAGCCCAGTGGAGTAGGCCTCAGGGACCAATAATAATAATAATGGCATTTATTAAGGGCTTACTATGAGCAAAGCACTGTTCTAAGTGCTGGGGAGGATACAGGGTGATCAGGTTGTCCCATGTGGGGCTCACAGTCTTAATCCCCATTTTACAGATGAGGTAACTGAGGCACAGAGAAGTCCCCCTTCTAGACTGTGAGCCCACTGTTGGGTAGGGACCGTCTCTATATGTTGCCAGCTTGTACTTCCCAAGCACTTAGTACAGTGCTCTGCACACAGTAAGTGCTCAGTAAATACGACTGATTGATTAAGTGACTTGCCCAAGGTCACACAGCTGACAGTTGGCAGAGCCGGGATTTGAACCCATGACCTCTGACTCCCAAGCCCGGGCTTGTTCCATTGAACCATCAAGAGTGTGCTGGATAAGGGTAGGGAGTGAGGTGTTAGAGGAAGAGGAGGAGAGGGGAGGGAGCACAAGTGGGGGAAAAAAGATCAGGAATAAGGTGGTGAGGAAGGGGCTGGGGGGAGACAGGTGTTTCTTATTTCTGGAGACGCTCTCCCCAAATTCCCTACCTCTTCCCTGTGTCTCGGGCTCTTCCCCTGCCTTCCCATCCCAGTCTCCGTGCTCAATGTCTTCCCTCTAAATATTTGAATCCCTGATCCATTCATTCAATCGTATCTATTGAGCACTTACTGTGTGCAGAGCACTGGACTAAGCGCTTGGGAAACAGCATGGCTCAGTGGAAAGAGCACGGGCTTTGAAATCAGAGGTCATGGGTTCGAATCCCGACTCCGCCACCTGTCTGCTGTGTGACCTTGGGCAAGTCACTTAACTTCTCTGAGCCTGAGTGACCTCATCTGTAAAATGGGGATGAAGACTGTGAGCCCCAGGTGGGACAACTTGATCACCTTGTATTCCCCCAGCACTCAGAACAGTGCTCTGCGCATAGTAAGTGCTTAATAAATGCCATTATTATTATTATTATAAGTTGGTAATATGTAGAGACGGTCCCTATCCAATAGCGGGCTCACAGTCTAGAAGACCCAGGCTATCACACCCCCTGCCCCTTTATTGGAGGACTCCTGAACCTTGCAAGTGTGTGTGTGTGTGTGTGTGTGTGTAAGGGGGGCTCAAAAGGGTAAACTGAGTCACAAGATGATGTGGAGACTCCAAGATCCCCAAGGTGATGAACAACGTAGGTCCCAGGTGGATCTCCAGCCTCCTGGTTTTGGCTTTCCCCTTCTCTCCCCCCACCTCTCCCCCAAGACAAGCAAACCCAGAGGAACACAAGTAGGCACCTGTATTCATTCATTCATTCATTCATTCATTTATTCATTCATTCATTCATTCATTCATTCAATCGTATTTATTGAGTGCTTACTGTGTGCAGAGCACTGTACTAAGCACTTGGGAAGTATATGGAGATGGTCCCTACCCAACAGCGGACTCACAGTCTAGAAGGGGGAGACAGACAACAAAACAAAACAAATTAACAAAATAAAATAAATAGAATAGTAAATATGAACAAGTAAAATAAATAGAGTAATAAATATGTACAAACATATACAGGTGCTGTGGGGAGGGGAAGGAGGTAAGGTGGGGGGGATGGGGAGGGGAAGGAGGGGGAGAGGAAGGAGGGGGCACAGCGATTGAATGAATGAATGAACACACTCAAACACACACACACACACACACACACATATTCAAACCTAACAAAGGCAGGTCTATATCGGGAAAACAGCCCTGGAGTTCATCCAAATCACACTAGCTAATGAAGAACTGCCTTTGGTAGTATAGGCCACAGAACCCAACAAAGCAAATAAGGGGTCCGGGAGTGAGTTATTGGCCTGTGTAGACACTGCCACACAAACACACACACACAACCCAAAATAGACACATGGTCATACTCATGTCCTCTTGCACTCACACATGGGGTCCCACACCCACAAATGCACACACTGATACACACACACACACACACACACACACGAAAACAACCCCCCCCAACACACACTCACACCCACGCTTGAGGACTTGCTGCAGTGGACACTAGGATCCAGCCACGTGCTCTTAGGGAGACTCCTCAGTACGGACGGTGTGGGGGGGGGGAAGGGGGAGGAGAAGAGGGACACGGGATGCTTTAGCGGCTGGGATGCTTCTGGATGAGAAATCCTCGCTTCCCTTCCATCCCCACCCCTGCGGAACGCTGATATCCCGGATAATTCCTGAGGGTGGTGGGGCCGGAGACCTTCCTTTGAAACCCGGGAGATTCCCAGCTACACACTAATAATAATAATGATGTCATTTATTAAGCGCTTACTATGTGCAAAGCACTGTTCTAAGCGCTGGGGAGATTACAAGGTGATCAGGTTGTCCCACAGGGGGCTCACAGTCTTCACCCCCATTTTACAGATGAGGTCACTGAGGCCCAGAGAAGTGAAGTGACTAACCCAAAGTCACACAGCTGACAATGGGCAGAGCCGGGATTTGAACCCGTGACCTCTGACTCCAAAGCCCGGGCTCTTTCCACTGAGCCACGCTGCTTCTGGTGCTGCTGGCAGCCGGCAGGACCAGCAAGCCTCGGGAGGGTCACAACGCTCTCTGGCCTTCGCCCCAGACTAAAGGACATATTTCCCCTCTCTCTGAGTTTTCTCTTCCTCTCCTCTCCCCCTCGCCCTTCTCTCCTACCTTCTCCAGCTCCAGTTTGCTAGTACGGAGCCGACTCATTTTGCACTTTCCGAGGCCACCACTCTCCCCCTCACCCCCCAAAACCCGTCGGCCTTTTCTCTCCCTCCCTTCTTTTCTCCAGCGACCTGGTGCAGAAGGCAGGAGAGAAAAGGTCTTTCCAGCGGGGCTCGGCTACTTGGGGCCTATGAGCTGGGGATACTGAGGAGGAAAAGGGAGAGGGGCTGATTTGGGGGAACAGTTGGGGGGCAAGGAGTCCGGATTGGGGAGATGAGGCCTCTTAAGCACCAGTCCAGGAGGTTCTTTGGGGTTGGGACATCTGCTATCTCCCCCTTCTAGACTGTGAGCCCATTGCTGGGTTGGGACCATCTCTATCTGTTGCCAACTTGTACTTCCCAAGCGCTTAGTCCAGTGCTCTGCACACAGTAAGCGCTCAATAAATACGATTAAATGAATGAATGAATCACCGTGCCTCATCACTCCCAAGTCACTCTAACTCACTCCCTTAGCTCTCCCCCCTCTCCCTGCCCCACATCACTTATGCCTATATCTGTAATTTTATTTATTTATATTGATGTCTGCTTACTCGTATTGATCAATCAATCAATCAATCGTATTTATTGAGCGCTTACTGTGTGCAGAGCACTGTACTAAGCTCTTGGGAAGTACAAGTTGACAACATACAGAGACAGTCTCTACCCAACAGTGGGCTCACAGTCTAAAAGGGGGAGACGAGAACAAAACCAAACATAGTAACAAAATAAAATAAATAGAATAGATATGTACAGATGATGTCTGTCTCCCCCCAACCTCCCAACTGTGAGCTCATTGTGGGCAGGAATTGTCTCTCTTTATTGTTGTATTGTACTTTCCCAAGCACTTAGTACAGTGCTCTGCCCATAGTAAGCACTCAATAATACGATTGAATGCATAAATTGCTATATTGTACTCTCCCAAGTGCTTAGCACCGTGTTCCCCACACAGCAAGTGCTCAATAAATACGACTGAATGCATAAATTGTTATTTTGCATGGCTCAGTGGAAAGAGCTCGGGCTTTGGAGTCAGAGTTCATGGGTTCAAATCCCGGCTCTGCCAATTGTCAGATGTGTGACTTTGGGCAAGTCACTTAACTTCTCTGTGCCTGTTACCTCATCTGTAAAATGGGGATTAAGATTGTGAGCCCCTGTGGGAGAACCTGATCACCCTGTAACCTCCCCAGTGCTTAGAACATTGCTTTGCTCATAGTAAGCGCTTAATAAATGTCATTATTATTATTATTATATTGTGCTCTCCCACGTGAATGCCTTAGAGAAGCAGCATGGCTCAGTGGAAAGAGCATGGCCTCGGGAGTCAGAGATTGTGGGTTCTAATCCTGCCACTTGCCAGCTGTGTGACTTTGGACAAGTCACTTCACTTCTCTGTGCCTCAGTTACCTCATCTGGAAAATGGGGATTAAGACTGTGAGCTGCATGTGGGACAACCTGATTACCTTGTACCTCCCCCAGTGCTTAGAACAGGGCTTGGCACATAGTAAGCACTTAACAAATATCATCATCATCATCATCATGATGCCTTGCCCCATTCATTCATTCAATCGTATTTATTGAGCATGTGTGCCGAGCGCTGTAATAATAATAATGATGATGGTATTTGTTAAGCACTTACTATGTGCCAAGCACTGTTCTAAGCGCTGGGGAAGATACAAGGTAATGAGGTTGCCCCATGTGGGGCTCACAGTCTTAATCCCCATTTTACAGAAGAGGTAACCAGAGAAGTGAAATGACTTGCCCAAAGTCATATAGCTGATAAGTGGTGGAGTCGGGATTCGAACCCACACCCTCTGACTCCCAAGCCCGAGCTCTTGCTACTAAGCCATGTCACTGTACTAAGTGCTTAGCAGTGTGCTAAGCAACCCAATGTCCTCCAGCCCAGTAACCTTGCTTCTCCCCACCATCCTCCCTTCTAGACTGAGCCCGTTGTTGGGTAGGGATCGTCTCTATATGTTGCCGATTTGTCCTTTTCAAGTGCTTAGTCCAGTGCTCTGCACACAGTGAGCTCTCAGTAAGTACGATTGAATGAATGAATATGTTTTGTTATGTTGTCTGTCTCCCCCTTCTAGACTGTGAGCCTGCTGTTGGGTAGGGACCGTCTCTCTATGTTGCCAACTTGTACTTCCCAAGCGCTTAGTACAGTGCTCTGCACACAGTAAGCACACAATAAATGCGACTGAATGAATGAATGAATGAATGTGTTTTGTTATGTTGTCTGTCTCCCCCTTCTAGACTGTGAGCCCATTGTTGGGTAGGGACCGTCTCTATATGTTGCCGATTTGTCCTTTCCAAGCACTTAGTCCAGTGCTCTGCACACAGTAAGCGCTCAATAAATACAATTGAATGAATGAATCCTCCTCTCCTCAGCTCGCCCCCCATGCCGTGGTCCAGACTGAGTCTCCCTTTTTCCTCTCCTCCTCCCCATCTCCCCGGCCCTACCTCCTTCCCCTCCCCACAGAACCTGTATATATGTTTGTACAGATTTGTTATTCTATTCATTTTACTTCTACGTATTTACTATTCTATTAATTTTGTTAATGATGTGCATCTAGCTTTATTTCTATTTATTCTGATGACTTGACACCTGTCCACATGTTTTGTTTTGTTGTCCGTCTCCCCCTTCTAGACTGTGAGCCCACTGTTGGGTAGGGACCGTCTCTATATGTTGCCGACTTGTGCTTCCCAAGCGCTTAGTCCAGTGCTCTGCACACAGTAAGTGCTCTTTACCAGCGTGGCTCAGTTGAAAGAGCCCGGGCTTTGGAGTCAGAGTTCATGGGCTCAAATCCCGGCTCTGCCAACTGTCAGCTGTGTGACTTTGGGCAAGTCACTTAACTTCTCTGGGCCGCAGTTACCTCATCTGTAAAATGGGGGTTATGACTGTGAGCCCCCCATGGGACAACCTGATCACCTTGTAACCTCCCCAGCGCTTAGAACAGTGCTTTGCACATAGCAAGTGCTTAAGAAATGCCTTTATTATTATTATTATTACTATTCTATTTATTTTATTTTGTTAATATATTTTGTTTTGTTGTCTGTCTCCCCCTTCTAGACTGTGAGCCCGCTCTTGGGTAGGGACCATCTCTATATGTTGCCAACTTGGACTTCCCAAGTGCTTAGTCCAGTGCTCTGCACACAGTAAGCGCACAATCAATATGATTGAGTGAGTGAATGAATGAATGAATAAATACGATTGAGCCCACTGTTGGGTAGGGACCGTCTCTATACGTTGCCAACTTGGACTTCCCAAGCGCTTAGTCCAGTGCTCTGCACACAGTAAGCGCTCAATCAATACGATTGATTGAATGAATGAATGATTGAATAAATACGATTGAGCCCACTGTTGGGTGGGGACCGTCTCTATATGTTGCCAACTTGGACTTCCCAAGCGCTTAGTCCAGTGCTCTGCACACAGTAAGCGCTCAATCAATACGATTGATTGATTGATTGATTGAATGAATGAATAAATACGATTGAGCCCACTGTTGGGTGGGGACCGTCTCTGTATGCTGCCAACTTGGACTTCCCAAGCACTTAGTCCAGTGCTCTGCACACAGTAAGCACTCAATCAATACGATTGATTGAATGAATAAATACGATTGAGCCCACTGTTGGGTAGGGACTGTCTCTATATGTTGCCAACTTGGACTTCCCAAGCGCTTAGTCCAGTGCTCTGCGCACAGTAAGCGCGCAATCAATACGATTGATTGATTGAATGAATGAATGAATAAATACGATTGAGCCCACTGTTGGGTAGGGACCGTCACTATATGTTGCCAACTTGGACTTCCCAAGCGCTTAGTCCAGTGCTCCGCACACAGTAAGCGCTCAATCAATACGATTGAATGAATGAATGAATGAATGATTGAGTGAATGAATGAATGAATGAATGAATGGTCTCTTCCTCCAGGCCGCCCTCTTCCCTTTTCCTCCTGGGGCCGGGGGAGCCGGCAGAGGGCGCCCTCTCCTCTTTTCGAAGCGGTTGCTGGGCAGATCCGGGCTCCCTGCCCTGGGCTGGCTCATTCATTCATTCATTCAATCGTATTTATTGAGCGCTTACCCATCATCATCATCATCAATCGTATTTATTGAGCAATTACTGTGTGCAGAGCGCTGGACTAAGCGCTTGGGAAGTCCAAGTTGGCAACATCTAGAGACAGTCCCTACCCAACAGTGGGCTCACAGTCTAGAAGATGCCCACGGCGATGCCAGGTGCTCCCTGCAGAGTCCCCAGAACCAGCGTGGCTCAGTGGAAAGAGCCCGGGCTTTGGAGTCGGAGGTCACGGGTTCAAATCCCGGCTCCGCCAATTGTCAGCTGGGTGACTTTGGGCAAGTCACTTCACTTCTCTGGGCCTCAGTTCCCTCATCTGGAAAATGGGGATGAAGACTGTGAGCCCCACGTGGGACAACCTGATCACGTTGTATCCTCCCCAGGGCTTAGAACAGTGCTTTCCACATAGTAAGCGCTTAGTAAATGCCATCATTATTATTATTACTATTATCAGGGAACACGCGAGGAGAGGATCGGCCCAGATGGGTAGGGAGAGGAGGAGCCGGACTTGGGAGTCAGGAGATGCCCCACTTTTTGGGAGAATAATAATAATAATTATAATAATAATAATAATGGCATTTATTAAGCACTTACTATGTGCAAAGCACTTCTATAAAAGGGGGGAGGTTACAAGGTGATCAGGTTGTCCCGCGGGGGGCTCACAGTCTTAATCCCCATTTTACAGTTGAGGTAACTGAGGCCCAGAGAAGTTAAGTGACTGGCCCAAAGTCACCCAGCTGACAAGTGGTGGAGCTGGGATTTGAACCCACGACCTCTGACTCCAAAGCCCAGGGTCTCTCCACTGAGCCACACTGCTTCTCTGTTCTGTTCTCTGCTTCTCTGAGAAGCAGCATGGCACAGTGGATAGAGCACGGGTGTGAGAGTCAGAAGGTTATGGGTTCTAATCCCGCCTCTGCCACTTGTTTGCTGTGTGACCTTGGGCAAATCACTTCACTTCTCTGGGCCTCAGTTCCCTTATTTGTAGAAAGAGCACGGGCTTGGGAGTCCGAGATCATGGGTTCAAATCCCGGCTCCACCAACTGTCAGCTGTGTGACCTTGGGCAAGTGACTTAGCTTCTCTGTGCCTCAGTTACCTCATCTGTAAAATGGGATTAATAATAATAATGATGATGGTATTTGTTAAGCGCTTAGTATGTGTGAAGCACTGTGGGGATACAAGGTAATCAGGTTGTCCCACGTGGGGTTCACAGTCTTAATCCCCACTTTACAGATGAGATAATTGAGGCACAGAGAAGTTAAGTGACTTGCCCAAGGTCACACAGCTAAGCGGCGGAGGCGGGATTCGAACCCATGACCTCTGATTCCCAAGCCCGTGCTCTTTCCACTGAGCCACGCTGCTTCTTGACTGTGAGCCCCACGTGGGACAACCTGATCACCCTGTATCCTCCCCAGCGCTTAGAACAGTGCTGTGCACATAGTAAGCGCTTAACAAATGCCATCATCATTATTATTATTATTATAAAGGGGATTAAGACTGTGAGCCCCATGTGGAACAGGGACTATGTCCAACCCAACTATCTTGTATCTACCCCAGTGCTTAGTACACTGCCTGGCACAGAGTAAGGGCTTAATAAATACCATTATTATTATTTTAGACTGTGAGCCCACTGTTGGGTAGGGACTGTCTCTATGTGTTGCCAATTTGTACTTCCCAAGCGCTTAGTACAGTGCTCTACACATAGTAAGCGCTCAATAAATACGATTGATTGATTGATTGATTAGGGAGGCCCCAAGGGGGAAGGGAGATGCAGAAAATTGGGGACAAGCGGGGTTGAGGACTGTGGGATCCAAGGGAGTAGGAGGTGGGGTGGAGCCAGGACGCCTGGGTTCACCGAGGGGAGAGTCAATCAATCAATCAATCAATCAATCGTATTTATTGAGCGTTTACTGTGCACTGTGCTAAGCGCTTGGGAAGTACAAGTTGGCAACATATAGAGACAGTCCCTACTGGCGCGAGTCAGGTTATGGGGAGTCAGCCCTCGGGGCACCCCCAGACCCCCTCAATGTCCAGCACGGCCAACCCCGGCCTTACTGACCGCCCCCCCAAAAAACCACTCCCCGGCCTCCAGCCCCTCTGACCTCCTTATCGATGGCCTCCCCATTGCGGTTCCCCCACTTTCCCCCTCCTCCTTCATTCCAACGTGGCTTAGTGGAAAAAGCACAGACTTGGGAGTCAGAGGTCATGAGTTCTAATCCTGCCTCTGCCACCTGCGTGACCTCGGGCAAGTTACTTCACTTCTCTGGGCCTCAGCGGCCTCATCTGTAAAATGGGGATGAAGACTGTGAGCCCCACGTGGGACAACCTGATCACCTTGTATCTCCCCCAGCGCTTAGAACAGTGCTTGGCACATAGTAAATGCTCAACAAATATCATTATTATTATTAAAGAGCACGGGCTTGGGAATCAGAGGTCATGGGTTCTAATCCTGCCTCCACCACTTGTCAGCTGTGTGACCTTGGGCAAGTCACTTCACTTCTCTGGGCCTCAGCGGCCTCATCTGTAAAATGGGGATGAAGACTGTGAGCCCCACGTGGGACAACCTGATTACCTGATATCTCCCCCAGTGCTTATAACAGTGCTTGGCACATAGTAAGTGCTTAACAAATATCATTATTATTATTATTATTAAAGAGCACGGGCTTGGGAATCAGAGGTCATGGGTTCTAATCCCGCCTCTGCCACATGTCAGCTGCGTGACCTTGGGCAAGTCACTTCACTTTTCTGGGCCTCAGCTACCTCATCTGTAAAATGGTGATGAAGACTGTGAGCCCCACGTGGGACAACCTGATCACTTGGTATCTCCCCCAGTGCTTAGAACAGTGCTTTGCACATAGTAAGTGCTTAACAAATACCAACATTATTATTATTATTCTTTTTCCACCCAGCCTCAACCTGCCCCCCTACCTCCTCCTTCTCCTCCTCCTCCACACATAGAAGCCCTAATTCTTTCTGGATTCCTGCCCTTGCTCCCAGGGCCCTGTCCCGGCCAGGCTCCCCTTGCCCACCTCCTCCTTCTCCTCCTCCTCCTTCTCCTTCTCCTCCTCCTCCTCCTCGTGGGAACCCCAGTCTTCCCATCCTAGTTCATTCATTCATTCATTCATTCATTCATTCAATCTTATTTATTGAGCCCTTACTGAGTGCAGAGCACTGGACTAAGTGCTTGGGAAGTACATGTCGGCAACATATAGAGACGGTCCCTATCCAACAGCGGGCTCACAGTCTAGAAACAGCATGGCTCAGTGGAGAGAGCACGGGCTTTGGAGTCAGAGGACATGGGTTCAAACCCAGGCTCCACCAATTGTCAGCTGTGTGACTTTGGGCAAGTCACTTAACTTCTCTGTGCCTCAGTACCTCACCTGTAAAATGGGGATTAAGACTGTGAGCCTCCTGTGGGACAACCTGATCACCTTGTAACCTCCCCGGCACTTAGAACAGTGCTTTGCACTTGGTAAGCGCTAAGCCCACTGTTGGGTAGGGACCGTCTCTATATGTTGCCAACTTGTACTTCCCAAGCGCTTAGTACAGTGCTCTGAACACAGCAAGCGCTCAATAAATACAATTGAATGAGTGAGTGAATGAATAATAAATGCCATTATTATTATTATTATTATTATTATACTGACAACAAAACAATAAGCAGACAACAAAACACATTAACAAAAGAAAATGAATAGAATCGTTCCCTTCAATCAATATCAATCAATCGTATTTATTGAGTGCTTACTGTGTGCAGAGCACTGGACTAAGCGCTTGGGAAGTCCAAGTTGGCAACATATAGAGACGGTCCCTACCCAACAGTGGGCTCACAGTCTCCCCTTCACCCCTGTCCTTTTCAATCAATCAATTAATCAATCATATTTATTGAGTGTTTACTGTGTGCAGAGCACTGTACTAAGCGCTTGGGAAGTACAAGTTGGCAACATATAGAGACGGTCCCTACCCAACAGTGGGCTCACAGTCTACCCTTCATCCCTGTCCTTTTCAATCAATCAATCAATCAATCAATTGTATTTATTGAGTGCTTACTGTGTGCAGAGCACTGGACTAACTGCTTGGGAAGTACAGGTTGGCAACATATAGAGACAGTCCCTACCCAAAAGTGGGCTCACTGTCTAGAAGGGGAAGACAGAGAACGAAACAAAACATATTAACAAAATAAAATAAATAGAATCAATCAATCAATCGTATTTATTGAGCGCTTACTGTGTGCAGAGCACTGTACTAAGCGCTTGGTGAAATAATCAATCAATCAATCATATTTATTGAGCGCTTACTGTGTGCAGAGCACTGTACTAAGCGCTTGGGAAGTCCAAGTCGGCAACACATAGAGACAGTCCCTACCCAACAGTGGGCTCACAGTCTAGAAGGGGGAGACAGAGAACAAAACCAAACATACTGACAAAATAAAATAAATAGAATAGATATGTACAAGTAAGATAAATAAATAAATAAATAGAGTAATTAATCTGTACAAACATATCTACTAAATAGAGTAATAAATCTGTACAAACATATCTACATATATACAGGTGCTGTGGGGAAGGGAAGGAGGTAAGGCTGGGGGGGATGGAGAGGGGGACGAGGGGGAGTGGAAGGAAGGGGCTCAGTCTGGGAAGGCCTCCTGGAGGAGGTGAACTCTCAGTAGGGCCGTGAATAAATAAATAAATAGAGTAATAAATCCGTACAAACATATATACATATATACAGGTGCTGTGGGGAAGGGAAGGAGGTAAGTTGGGGGAGGAGGGGGAGAGGAAGGAGGGGGCTCAGTCTGGGAAGGCCTCTTGGAGGAGGTGAGCTCTCAGTAGGGCCTTGAAGGGAGGAAGAGAGCTAGCTTGGTGGATGTGGGGAGGGAGGGCATTCCAGGCCAGGGGGAGGACGTGGGCCGGGGGTCGATGGCGGGATGGGTGAGAACGAGGTACGGGGAGGAGATCAGCGGTGGAGGAGCGGAGGGTGCGGGCTGGGCTGGAGAAGGAGAGAAGGGAGGTGAGGGAGGAGGGGGCCAGGGGATGGGCAGCCTGGAAGCCCAGGGTGAGGCCCCGAATCCCGTCCAGCATCCTTCCCTTTGCGGGGCAGGGCGCAGGCCGCTGGGGTTCAGAGGGCGCGTCGAGTGGCAGAGCCGGGAGCCGGGAGCCGGGAGCCGGGGGTGCGAAGGGAGGCGGGAAAGCGGGGCGCTGCTCCCTCCGCTGATTGGCGGAGCGGCCGCTCGGTCCTCGGGGCGCGGGCCAATGGGGGGCCGGAGGGGGCGTGGCTTCGCGGGGGCGTGGCCTCGGCTGCCGTCAGTCGCTGTTGCAGGGATGCGGCGGCGGGAGCGGCCGCCCTGACTCCCGGAGCATCCTTGGACCTGCACCGAGGCCTGGGGGGGACGGGACCCCCCCCCCTCCCGCCCCTCCCCCCAGCCGGGACCCCCCCAGCCGGGACCCCCCAGCCCCCGCCCCCGGGGACGCAGAGACACCCCGAGATAGAGAGACACAGAGGGAGGCCGCCCCCACCGCAGCCCCCGGGGCTCGTCGACGCCGGGGACGGGGAGGACCCAGGACCCCTCCCCTCCGGCCCCCCGCGCCCCCAGAGCCAGGTATGGGGAGGGAGGGGGCTGCGGCGGCGGAGAGGGGGCGAGGGCCGGGGAGAGGGGGGGACACTGAGGCAGGGGCGGGGGGTGGGGGGGAGGTTGAGGCTGGGATGAAGGAAGAGGGGGGCTGATGTCAAACAACGGGGGGGGTCGGAGGACGGGGAGTGGTTTTTGAGGGGGTCAGGAAAGCCGGGGGTGGCCGGGCTGGGCATTGGGGGGGAGCCCCGATGTAGGGGGGGGGGGGGGTCTGGAGATGATCTAGGAGAGGATTGGAAAGGGTAGAGGGATCTGGGAGGTGATTAGGCAAGGGGGGTTCCCAGCCTCTATTGGGTGGGGGGGAGTTGGGCAGGGGGCGGCCGTCGACAGCAAGGGGGGGGACCCCCATTCTGTGCTACATCAGTGATGGGGGGGGGGGAAGGGTTGGAGGGGGCCGAGCTGCTTGGGGGAAGCTGCAGCGGTGGGGGGGGGGGGGGAGAAACCAGTGAGAGGGGGGGGGGGGAGAAACCAGTGAGACACTGGGATTGGTGGGAGGGGCGATTGTAATTGTAACTGGTCGGGAGGAAGACGGAGGGTCGAAGAGCAGGAGGAGGAAAAGAGAGGGTGGAATCGGAAGGGGCGCCTGGGGGTGGCAGGGGGAATTGGGGTCCGGGACTGGGGCGAAACCAGAAGACTGGAGGGTTCCTGGGGGGAGGTTCAGCAAGGGGAAAATAGGTTACGGATGGGCGAGGGCGAGACGGAGGGGACGGGAAAGATGCTGGAGAGGATCCGGGCTACACTGGGAAAAGGAGAGGCGTGAAGGGAACTGGGATGGAAAGACGGGGGTTCCCACGAGGAGGAGGAGGAGGAGCAGTGGGGGGGGACTGGCCGGGCCAGGGCCCTGGGGGCCAGGGCAGGAACCCAGAAAGAACTGGGGCTTCCGTGTGTGGAGGTGGAGGAGGAGGAGGAGGAGGAGGAGGAGGAGGAGGATTGCAAGGAGGAGGGAGAGGAACCAGAGCCAGGAGTAGATGAGCCTCGTCTGGCCCCGAGGCCCGAACCCAGCCGCCCGCCAAGATTGGAGAGGGGGGCGGTGGCAGACTCCGGATTCGGGGGGCGGGGGAGTGTGGTGGGAGAGGGCTCGGGCGCGTCATCATCCCCATCCCTTCTTCCCGCAGAGGGACGGAGGACAGAGGGGGGCGGCCACTTGTGTCTGCCGGAGTCGAGTGGGGCGCGGGGGCTGGCGGGATCCGCGGGGTGGGATGCGGGGGACTAGCGCTGTAGATGATGATGGTATTTGGGAAGCGCTTCCTATGTGCCAAGCCCAGTTCTAAGCGCTGGGGGAGATACAAGGTAATCGGCTGGTCCCACATGGGGCTCACGGGCTTAATCCTCATTTTCCCAGATGAGGGAACTGAGGCCCAGAGAAGTGAAGTGGCTTGCCCAAGGTCACACAGCAGACAGGTGGCGGAGCCGGGATTAGAACCCACATCCTCTGACTCAAAAACCCGGGCTCTGCCCGCTAAGCCACGCTGCTTCTCAGATGAGGGAGGCGGGTCAGCCCGGCCAGGCCGTCCGGGGGCTGCAATCTGGTCCTCTCCCTCTCTGGGGGTGGGCTGCGTGTGTTTGTGTGTGTGTGTGTGTGTGTGTGTGTGTGTGTGTGTGTGTGTGTGTATGGGGGGGAGGAGGAGAAGGGGGGTCTTCATCTCTCTGCTCCAATTCAGGTTCACTCCTGAGGCTCTCTCCGACTGATCTGGGGTTAGGGCCCGGCGCGCATCCTTTCTCCAGCGCTATTTGATGATGATGGTATTTGTTAAGCGCTTACTATGTGCCAAGCACTGTTCTAAGCGCCGAGAGGGGATACAAGGTGATCAAGTTGTCCCACCTGGGGCTCACAGTCTCCCCTTCTTCTTCCCCCGTTAGGGGCACGTGTGCGCCCCAGCCCCGGTCCTCTGCAGCCCGGGGAGGGGGCAGGGTCAGTCTCTGCTTGTCAGAGAAGCAGCGTGGCTCAGTGGAAAGAGCCCGGGCTTTGGAGTCAGAGGTCATGAGTTCAAATCCCGGCTCCACCACTTGTCAGCTGGGTGACTTTGGGCAAGTCACTTCACTTCTCTGCGCCTCAGTGACCTCATCTGGAAAATGGGGATAAAGACTGTGACCCCCACGTGGGACAACCTGATCATCTTGTAACCTCCCCAGCGCTTAGAACGGTGCTTTGCACATAGTAAGCGCTTCATAAATGCCATCATTATTATTCCCAGCCCTCCGTGGGAAGGCTAGGACCCGGTAGGGAACTCAGGCGTCCGAGGCTGGAGGGAGCCGGGGCGCCGGAAGGCGGTGGGGGGAGATGGGAGAGAGGAGGGAGAGGGTGGGAAGCTTGCTGCTCTGTCCCAGGAAATGTCTCCGGTCCCTGGGGGAGGAGGAGAGGCAGAATGGGGGGCCTGAGAGTTATTGCCCTCTCTGCCCTCTCTGTGCCTTCCCCTGCTGCCGGTTGGTGGCTTTGGAGAGGGGGGCGAGAAATCCCTCTTTGGACTGGGCTTTCTCTCTGCTTTGTTGGCCTCCCTGCCCACCCTGGTGCCCACCCCCGCATGCTATGCCCCCCTCGAGCCGCCAGCCCCGGATCTGCCTCCCGAAGGCATCTACCCCACTTCTCCCCCCCCCCCATCCCTTTCCTCCCCCCCGGGGAGGTCTTCTTCATAGGAGCCCTCCCCTCACCCCCAAGCCTGCCCCTGGAAGGTCCCAAAATCCTCTTCCGTGCCCTAGGGATGCTGAGGATGAGGGATGAGGGACGGGGGGTTTCTCTCTTGGGGGGGGGGGTACTCAGAGGGAGGGGAAACCCCGGTGGGAGAGGGGGATGGACAGTTGTTAGAAGGTGGGAAGACCCCGGGGACTCTTTCACACTAATAGACGCAGTTCTATTACACGCTCACACTGACATATCACACCTGCCAGCACACACACTCAGACGCAAATCTAACCCACACGCTGACACTGATACCCATGCACAGTGACACACACACACTCCTACACACACCTAATGCAATACTCACCGCATCACACCCCTCCCACACTTCCCCAACACACCCCCACCCTGCTTCAGGCCCACATGCCCCCTACACACCTTCCATCTGTACTCCCTCAGCTCATAGACACACACAAACCCTCAACATATCCACTTTTGGTCTCCAGTCCCACACCCCACCTGCCCCCTCCACTCCACACTATCCACGTTACACCCCACATTTCCCTCCCGCATCTCCATCTCCTTGTCTTCCTCTGCTCCTTCTCCTCCCTCTCTTCCTCCTCCTCCAACTTTACCTCCTTCTCTTCCTCCTTTCATTCATTCAATTGTATTTATTGAGCGCTTACTGTGTGCAGAGCACTGGACTAAGCGCTTGGGAAGTACATGTTGGCCTCATATAGAGACAGTCCTTCTCTTCTTCCTACTTCTTCTCCTTCTCCTCCTCTGCAGCTTTTGTGAATGCCTGCTATGTGCAGAGCACTGTACTAGATGCTTCTGTACAGTAGACATTGAACTGTCCTATGGCAGTTTAAAGAATAGCGGAGACTATTCAGCAGACGCAAATTGCCAAATACACAAAAGGTAAAAGGGTGAAAGAATAATAAGGTGCAAAGGATAAAAACCCCCAGTTAATTTATTCATTAATGAATTGCGAAGTTAATGAACAGATGATACACCTGAGAGCTAAAGTGGCTGTCCTGAACAGAAAGGTGGGAAGGGCAGGATTAGTCAGAGAAGGCTTCTAGGAGGAGGTGGCTTTTTAGGAGGCCTCTGAAGGAATCCTTCTCCCAGTACACATCTTTGTGGTGCCATATCCACACATCTACACAGTCCCTGCTCCCAAACCTCTTAACACCCACTCAGCACCCGGTCATTCCTATACTTCCCTGTGTTTGACCTGATTATCTAGGACCCTACCCCAGTGCTTAGTACAGGGCTTGGCACATAGTAAGTGCTTTATAAATACCACAGTAGTGATGAGAAATTTTATTCATTCCCTCTGATAAACTGCAAACCACCCAAAATAGCCCCCATCTTATTCTTGCTCCTCAGACACTCTCTCTCTCTCTCTCTCTCTCTCTCTCTCTCTCTCTCTCACACACACACACACACACATACACAAACACACTGAATATACCTCCTGTATATATACTTAAGTTCCATTTTCTCTATACTATAAACACACACACACTCTCCGAATATACATTTATGCTCCATTTGTTTTACAGTCCAAATACAAACACACATACAAGAATAAACTTCCTGTATATGCACTTATGTTCTGTTTGCTCTACATTCCAAACATACAGACACAAATACACCTCCTGTATATACTCGTGGTCCATGCAGTCTGTATTCCACATACACATTCAAAATACACTTCTTGTGAATACATTTATATTCCATCCTCTCTAAATTCTGTACAGACACTCAGAATACACCTCTTGTGATTACACTTATATTCCACTCACTCAACACTCTATACAAACACACAAACACACACACACTCACTCTCTCAGACTATGGGAAGCAGCATGGCTTAGTGGAGAGAGCACAGGTTTGGGAGTCAGAAGGACCTGGGTTCTAATCCCAGCTCTGCCACTTTTTGCTGTGTGAATGTGGGCAAGTCACTTCACTTCTCTGTACCTTAGTTGCCTCATCTGTAAAATGAGGATTAAGGCTGTGAGCCCCATCTGGAACATAGACCTTGTTGAACCCTTGTTATATCTACTCCAACGTTTAGAACAGTTCCTGGCACATAGTAAGTGCTTAACTAATACCATTAAAAAAATACACCTCTTGTGAATGTACTTAGAGAAGCAGCGTGGCTCAGTGAAAAGAGCCCTGGCTTTGGAGTCAGAGGTCACGGGTTCAAACCCCGGCTCCGCCAATTGTCAGCTGTGTGACTTTGGGGGAGTCACTTAACTTCTCTGGGCCTCAGTTACCTCATCTGTAAAATGGGGATTAAGACTGTGAGCCCCCCGTGGGACAATCTGATCACCTTGTAACCTCCCCAGAGCTTAGAACAGTGCTTTGCACATGGTAAGTGCTTAATAAATGCCATCATTATTATTATTATTACTTATATTCCATTCACTCTGATTTCTGTATACACACACACACTCATTCAGAATAAACCTCCTGTGTATACATTCCTCTCATTCTATACTCCCCCTGACACTCACCTCTCCTTTCTCCTGATCTATCTCTACCCATGCCTAACCCAGATCTGGGCACCAATATGGTGGATTAATCAATAATTGCCTTCATTGTTGAGTTGGTGTGTTGTACAGTGATGCCCCTCACCCACTTCAGGCATTCCTGAAACACACACACACACCTGCTAACCCACCAGGGTCAGGACAGTCTGGCGGAAATCCGGATCGGCTGCACCCCTGTTCCTCACCCTCCTCTTCGTGGGTATGTTTTCCCCTCAAGCAAGCTCTTCCCCACTCACCTCCACTCCACCCACATAATAATAATAATAATGATAGCATTTATTAAGCACTTACTATGTGCAAAGCACTGTTCTAAGCGCTGGGGAGGTTACAAGGTGATCAGGTTGTCCCACAGGGGGCTCCCAGTCTTCATCCCCATTTTTCAGATGAGGGAACTGAGGCCCAGAGAAGTGAAGTGGCTTGTCCAGTCACCCAGCTGACAAGTGGCGGAGCCAGGATTTGAACCCATGACCTCTGACTGCAAAGCCCATGCTCTTTCCACTGAGCCACGCTGCTTCTCACACCCATCACATCACACCCACAGCCCCATACCCCCAGTCAGCACCCAGACAGGCTCCAGCCTAGCGACATCCCATTCACGCACTGTTGTATTGTACTCTTCTAAGCGCTTAGTACAGTGCTCTGCACACAAGAAGTGCTCAATAAATACAACCGACAGACTCAATAATAATAAAAATAAAAATAATTTTGGTATAATAATAATAATTATGGTATTTGTTAAGCACTTACTATGTGCTGGACACTGTATTTAGCACTGTGGTGGTTACAAGCCAATAGGGTTGGACACAGTCCCTCATGGGACTCACAGTCTCGATCCCCATTTTACAGATGAGGTGACTGAAGCACGGAGAAGTAACTTTCTCAAGGTCACCTCTACCACCTTGAGTCCTTCCCCCTACACTCATCCAGCCACCTCTTGCTCACACAAAACCCAACCCCACCTGTGCACCCCCTCTTCCACGTTTGCACTAACCCTCACAGCACACCCTCTTTGCACCCCTTGAGACGCCTCTGCTCTCTCACTCTGGTTCCTTCATTTAGTGGGATCCCGGCTCCACCACTAGTCAGCTGTGTGACTTTGGGCAAGTCACTTAACTTCTCTGGGCCTCAGTTACCTCATCTGTAAAATGGGGATGAAGACTGTGAGCCCCCCGCGGGACAACTTGACAACCTTGTATTCCCCTAGCGCTTAGAACAGTGCTTTGCACATAATAAGCACTTAACAAATGCCATCATTTTTATTATTATTATTTACTGAGCATCCACTGAAGGCCAAACACTGTACTAAACACTGGGGGAGAATACAGTAAATGATAAATAAGACAGGTCCCTGGCCATCAGGGGGCCGCCTGATCTAAAATAATAATAATAATTATGGTACTTGTTAAGTGCTTACTGTGTGTCAAGCACTGTTCTAAGACCTGGGGTCGGTACAAGTTAATCAGGTTGGACACAGTCTTTGTCCCACGTGGGGCTTACACTCTTTAACCCCATTTTACGGATGAGGTAACTGAGGCCCAGAGAAGTTAGTGACTTGCCCAAAGTCACACAGCTGACATGTAGGATTAAAACTCAGGTCCTTCTGACTCCGAGACCCATGCTCTAACCACTAAGCCCCGCTGCCTCTCTGTAGATGTGTCCCATGCTAAAAGAGATGTCCAATGCTCTGACACTCTTCAGACACGCTTCTGACAGTCTTCTAGATTGTGAGCCCGCTGTTGGGTAGGGACCGTCTCTATATTCTGCCAACTTGTACTTCCCAAGCGCTTAGTACAGTGCTCTGCACTCAATAAATATGATTGAATGAATGAATGACACTCTCCAGCACTCTCATTCACTCTCATCTGTCTCTTCTTGATCAGCCAGTCGTATTTCTTGAGCGCTGAAGTGTCTGAAGTGCAGTATCTAATAAATACAATCCCCGCCTTCAAGGAGTTTACAGTCTAGTGGGGGGAAGCAGACATTAAAATAAACTGCAGACAGGAGGAAGCGATAGAGTATAAATATGCATCCGGAAGTGCAAGGAGGGGCCGGGGCTGGTGACTGTGAGCGCTGAGATGACACAGAAGTGATGAAGTAGCAGGAGGGGAGGGAAATTGATGGGGGGAGATGAGCGATTAATCAAGGGAGGCCTCCCGGAGGAGATGTGGCTCAGAAGCAGCATGGCTCAGTGGAAAGAGCACGGGCTTTGGAGTCAGAGGTCATGGGTTCGAATCCTAGCTCTGCCAACTGTCAGCTGTGTGACTCTGGGCAAGTCACTTAATTTCTCTGGGCTTCCATTCCCTCATCTGTAAAATGGGGATTAAGACTGTGAGCCCCCTGTGGGGCAACCTGATCACCTTGTAACCTCCCCAGCGCTTAGAACAGTGCTTTGCACATAGTAAGCGCTTAATAAATGCCATTATTATTATTATTATTATGATGTGATTTCAGAAAGGCTTTGAAGATGGGGAGGGAGAAGGGGGAGGGAGGTCCAGACAGGAGGAAGAGCATGAGCAAGAGTTTCATTGTGAGCAAGAGGAGAACCAAGTCTGGGGATGGTACACACAACTCCCCTCCACCCTCCTGACATCTATGGACCCGTAGGTTTGGGGACCCAGTGAAAAAAGACACAGTTAAGCTTAACCTCTTTTCCTTCCCCTCCCCACTTAATTGCAGCTTCTCTTGTGGCCTGGCCTGAGACCAGAACTGGGAGTCAGGAGATCCAGGCCTTGCTGTGTGACCTTGGACAAGTCATTTAACTTCTCTAGACCTCAGTTTCCTCATCTGCAAAAAGGGGATAAGATCCTTGTTCTCCCTTGCTCTTAGACACCCGGTACAGTGGGTGACAGGGACTGTGCCTAAACTGATTATCTGTATCTAACCTGGCACTTGGCACAGTGCTTCGGTACCTACTAGGTGCTTAAGAAATTGTGTAGTTATTAAAATCATCATTACCCCTTCCTCTTTACACTACCTACATGCTGCAGAATCAGGCAATCCATCAGTGGTGTCCATTGAGTGCTTACTATGTGTAGAAAACCGTACTCAGCATTTAGGAGAGTACTATTCAGTTGGCAGAGATGGTCTCTGCCCACAAAGAGCTGACAGTCTTGAGGGGACCACTAATTTCTCCTTTAAGCCCCTAACCCTCAGCCTTGCACTCTGGAGTTTTCACCCTCCTCGTCCTTCTCTCCTTCTTTTTTCTCCACCTCCGTTTATACCTTCCTCTCTTCTCTTCCTTCTTCTTGTCCTTCTCTCTCCTTCCTTTGGTAGCTTGGGCCCTCTGGTGGTTTGGGAACAGTGGCTGGATGTGGGTAGTCAGTCAGTTAATTGTATTTATGGAGCGCTTATTGTGAGCACAGCACTGTACTAAGCGCTTAAGCAGCGTGGCTCAATGGAACGAGCCTGGGCTTTGGAGTCAGAGGTCATGGGTTCTAATCCCGGCTCTGCCAATTGACTTTGGGCAAGTGACTTTGGTCAAGTCACTTAACTTCTCTGGGCCTCAGTTACCTCGTTTGTAAAATGGGGATTAAGACTGTGAGCCCCCCCTGGGACAACCTGATCACTTTGTAACCTCCCCAGCGCTTAGAACAGTGCTTTGCACATAGTATGCGCTTAATAAATGCCATTATTAGTATTATTACATTATAGCAATAAACAGACACATTCCCTTGCCCACAAGGAGTTTACAGTCTAGAGGGGAAGACAGACATGAATAGAAATCAATAAACGACGGATATGGTGGTGTTGTTGGGCTGGGGTGGTGGATAAATAAAGGGAGGGTGGGTTCTTACCCACCTCTCTCTCCCCCTGATCTCCCAGTTCAGCATGGCTTAGGGTGGAAGGGGGCTAGTCCCCCCATCCTCCACCTCTTCTAAACCACCCCCCTCTCTGAGGACAGGAGGGCGAGAAGGGACTCAGACATCCTGCCCCTTATCCTTTACCCTGGCACTTTCAGTGTCTCACTCCCAGCTGGCAATAGAGGTTGTTGGCACGTGGAGGGCCCGAGGGAGAGCTGGCGATCCCGGGGTGGGGCAGGGTGATGTCAGCAGGGGATGGGGCTGAAGTGGGGGCCGGAGGAGGGGGAGAGCCACAGCTGCCAGGAGCCCGGGTGACCTGTGGGGAAGGATGCTCCCCATGGAGAGGGGGCATCGTGCGGGCACGACCGCGGCCCGGAAGGAAGGAACCGCTCGGCCTTCCACGGGAGCAACTCCAGGAGCTCAGTAGTGAGCAAGGGCAGGGCGGGAGTTGGGGGCTGGGGGTCCCCACCCTGCTCTAAGTTGTCAGTGGGTCAGGCAGGGCAGTTCTCTGATGCCCCTGGGGTTGCCAAAGCCTCGGTCAGGGAGATGGAGGGAGGCAAATGGATCGCCCTGGGTGGGCCCTGGAGCACAAGAGAAGCAGATGGCTTAGCGGATAGAGCACGGGCCTGAGAATCAGAAGGTCGTGGGTTCTAATCCTGACTCTGCTGGGTGACCTTGGGCAAGTTACTTCATTTCTCTGAGCCTCAGTTCCCTCATCTGTAAAATAGGGATTGAGACTGTGAGCCCCACGTGGGATGGGGACTGTGTCCAACTCATCATTCATTCATTCAATCATCTTTATTGAGCGCTTACTGTGTGCAGAGCACTGGACTAAGCGCTTGGGAAGTACAAGTTGGCAACATAGAGAGACGGTCCCTACCCAACAACGGGCTCACAGTCTAGAAGGGGAGACAGATAACAAAGCAAAACATTTAACAATGTTTATTTAACAAAATAAAATAAATAGAATAGTAAATATGTACAAGTAAGATAAATAGAGTAATAAATCTGTACAAACATATATACAGGTGCTGTGGGAAGGGGAAGGAGGTAGGGCGGGGGGGATGGGGAGGGGGAGAGGAAGGAGGGGGCTCAGTGTAGGAAGGCCTCTTGGAGGAGGTGAGCTCTCAGTAGGGCTTTGAAGGGAGGAAGAGAGCTAGCTTGGCGGATGTGCGGAGGGAGGGCATTACAGGCCAGGGGGATTTGCTTGTAACCACCACAGCGCTTAATATAGTTCCTGGTATATAGTAAGTGCTTAACAAATACGATCATCATCCTTGCATACTCGGATCATCATCATCAATCGTATTTATTGAGCGCTTACTATGTGCAGAGCACCGTACTAAGTGCTTGGGAAATACAAGTTGGCAACATATAGAGACAGTCCCTACCCAACAGAGTGCTCACAGTCTAAAAGGGGGAGACAGAGAACAAAACCAAACATACTAACAAAATAAAATAAATAGAATAGATATGTACAAATAAATAGAGTAAAAAATATGTACAAACATATATACATATATACAGGTGCTGTGGGGAAGGGAAGGAGGTAAGATGGGGGGATGGAGAGGGGGACGAGGGGGAGAGGAAGGAAGGGGCGGATGGTGCCCAGGCTGCCTCAGAAGTGGCACTGGATTCCCTGGCTTCACTGGATCTGAGCTGGGTAGACAGCCTGCCCTCCCTCGCCCCTGCAGAGCACCTGAAGATCTTCGAAGACTTCATCCCCCCTCCCTGGGGGGATTGTCTCTGTTGCCGAATTGTTCTTTCATTCATTCATTTATTCAATCGTATTTATTGAGCGCTTACTGTGTTCAGAGCTCTGTTCTAAGTGCTTGGAAAGTACAATTCGGCCACAGATAGAGACAATCCCTACCCAACACAGGGCTCACAGCCTAGAAGGGGGAGACAGACAACAAAACAAAAGAAGTAGACAGGCATCAATACCATCAAAATAGATAAACAGAATTATAGTTATATACACATCATTAATAAAATAGAGTAATAGAGTAAATAGAGTAATAAATATGTACAGATATACACAAGTGCTGTGGGGAGGGGAAGGGGGTAGAGCAGAGGGAGGGAGTAGGGGCGATGGGGAGGAGGAGCAGAGGTCTGGGAAGGCCTACTGGAGGAGGTGAGCTCTCAGTAGGGCTTTGAAGAGGGGAAGAGAGCTATTTGGCGGATGTGAGGAGAGAGGGCATTACAGGCCAGAGGTAGGACGTGGGCCAGGGGTCGACGTCGGGACAGGGGAGAACGAGGCACAGTGCTCTGCACACAGTAAGCGCTCAATAAGTGCTATTGAATGAATGAATGAATACAAGTTAATTCATTCAATTGTATTTATTGAGCACTTACTGTGTGCAGAGCACTGTACTAAGCACTTAAGTTAATCAGATTGGACACAGTCCCTGTCCCATATGGGGCTCACACTCAATCCCCATTTTAAAGGTGAGGTAACTGAGGCCCAGAGAAGTGAAGTGATTTGCCCAAGGTCACACAGCAGGTATGTGGTGGAGCTGGGATTAGAACCCAGGTCCTTCTGACCCCCAGGCCTGTGATCTACCCACTGGACCACACCGCTTTCTATGTAGGGGATATGAACCGTGAAGTGGATGGAAAGAGGCAGTGCAGTGAGCAGTGAGAGGCAGTGCGAGGGGCCACATCAGGCAGTAGCTTGGGCAAAAGGAGGCAGTGTCACAGGCAGTGAGACACAGTGCAGCAAGGAGAGGAGGATCACACTCGACCCTCAGGGGACAGCACAGTAAGGACTGCCCCAGTGGGGTCTTCAAGCTGCACCAAGGACTAGGCCATCTCCCTGCCCACTCCCCTTGCTGCCACCACTGCACCAGGTTGCTGTGTCCACTGCCCCAACTCTCTTGCTGCATCCCGCGTGTGAAGGCTGTGACCGAGGGAAACCCCCTGAATAATAATAATGGCATTTATTAAGCGCTTACTATGTGCAAAGCACCATTCTAAGCACTGAATAATGATGGCATTTGTTAAGCGCTTACTATCTGCCAAGCGCTGTTCTAAGCACTGGGGGTAAAAGGTAATCGGGTTGTCCCACGTGGGGCTCACACTTTTAATCCCCATTTTACAGATGAGGTCACTGAGGCACAGAAAAGTTAAGTGACTTGCCCAAAGTCACACAGTTGACGTGGCGGAGCCGGGATTAGAACCCATGGCCTCCGACTCCCAAGCCCATGCTCTTTCCACTGAGCCACGCTGCTTCTCTATCCAGGCTGAGCAGGAGTCCTTGAGGGGTCCAGCCCCTCAATCAATCAATCGTATTTATTGAGCGCTTACTGTGTGCAGAGCACTGTACTAAGCGCTTGGGAAGTACAAGTTGGCAACATATAGAGACGGTCCCTACCCAACAGTGGGCTCACAGTTTAAAAGGGGGAGACAGAGAACAAAACCAAGCATACTAACAAAATAAAATAAATAGAATAGATATGTACAATTAAAATAAATAAATAAATAGAGTAATAAATATGTACAAACATATATACATCTATACAGGTGCTGTGGGGAAGGGAAGGAGGTAAGATGGGGGGATGGAGAGGGGGACGAGGGGGAGAGGAAGGAAGGGGCTCAGTCTGGGAAGGCCTTCTGGAGGAGGTGAGCTGTCAGTAGGGCCTTGAAGGGAGGAAGAGAGCTAGCTTGGCGGATGGGCAGAGGGAGGGCATTCCAGGCCCGGGGGATGACGTGGGCTGGGGGTCGACGGCGGGACAGGCGAGAACGAGGTACGGTGAGAAAGCTGTAGGAGCTCCTAGGACACTTGGAGGGGACGCTAGAGGAGGCCACTGGATTGCAGAGTACACTCACCCCACAGGAGTGGACCTCGGAGAGCCGCAGTGGGCCAGTGACCAGGAGAACATTCCCTCCCAGGATTTGCGGTGAATGATGAGGCAGAACTCCCTTCCTGGACCTTCCAGCAAAAGGCCAGATTCATTCATTCAATCGTATTGAGCGCTTACTGTGTGCAAAGCACTGTACTGGGGCTCAGTGGAAAGAGCCCGGGCTTGGGAATCAGAGATCATGGATTCTAATCCCGGCTCTGCCACTTGTCAGCTGTGTGACCTTGGGCAAGCCATTTAATATCTCTGGGCCTCAGTTACCTCATCTGTAAAATGGGGATGAAGACTGTGAGCCCCACGTGGGACAACCTTGTATCTACCCCAGTGCTTAGAACAGTGCTTGATACATAGTAAGCGCTTAACAAATACCAACATTATTATTATTTTTATTACTAAGCACTTGTTACGCTATAACAACAAACAATCACGTTCCTGCCCACAGTGAGCTCACAGTCCAGAGATGAACGCACTGCATCCACAAATAGGGTTGTTGGCAGTAGACGGTGCAGAGTGGGCTCTGTGGGGAAAGCGACCCTCCCCGGGCCAGGCTGGTGGGAGGCCCAGTGGGTCGGCTGAAGTGGGGCGCTTAGTACAGTGTTCTGCACACAGTAAGCGCTCAATAAATACAATTGAATGAATGAAAAGGACCCCATGGGCCTGACGGTCCCTGGGTGGGCGAGCTGGGATGCTGACTAGGCGCTGCAGCGCGAACTGGCCACTGCAGCGGGGACCAGAGTCAGGCCCATGGCTTCCAGTGCAGCCTGTGACTGATAATAATAATGATGGCATTTGTAAGGCGCTTACTATGTGCAAATCACTGTTCTAAGCGTGGGGAGAATACAGGGTGATCAGGTTGGCCCATGTGGGGCTCACAATCTTAATCCCCATTTTACAACGATGTCTCTTCGGAGGCTGAAGGGGGCAGTGGTAAATCGAGAGAGTAAGGATCCAGTGAAGTCACTGGTTTGGATTGGTGGAAGCCAAGGCAGCCGCCGCCTCTGGATCCTGGCCCCGTTGGGTCTCGAGTAGAAAGAGTTATTATCCTTTCTGAGAGAGCAGCAGAGAGATGGGAGAGTTGGGTCCCGGGGTCCTGGGAGAGGAATGGAGTTATGTACAGATCCGTAAGAGAAGCAGCGTGGCTCAGTGGAAAGAGCACGAGCTTGGGAGTCAGAGGACATGGGTTCGAATCCCTGCTCCACCAACAGTCAGCTGTGTGACTTTAACTTCTCTGTGCCTCACTTACCTCATCTGTAAAATGGCCTCCAGGAGGCCTTCCCAGACTGAGCCCCTTCCTTCCTCTCCATCCCCCCCATTTTACCTCCTTCCCTTCCCCACAGCACATGTATATATGTTTGTACATATTTATTACTCTATTTATTTATTTTACTTGTGCATATCTATTCTATTTATTATATTTTGTTAGTATGTTTGGTTTTGTTCTCTGTCTCCCCCTTTTAGACTGTGAGCCCACTGTTGGGTAGGGACTGTCTCTAGATGTTGCCAGCTTGTACTTACCAAGCGCTTAGTACAGTGCTCTGCACACAGTAAGCACTCAATAAATACAACTGATTGATTGATTGATACAGTGCTTTGCACATAGTAAGCGCTTAACAAATGCCATTATTATTATTATTACTTATATTAATGTCTGTCTCCCTCTCTAGACTATAAGCTCACTGTGGGCATGGAATATGTCTGTTTATTGTTATATTGTATTCTCCCAAGTTCTCAGTACAGTGCCCCACACGCAGGAAGTGCTCAGTAAATACCACTGAATGACGAATGGGGTTCCTCGTTTGGGGGCAGCTGGGGCCTGCGGGTGTGAACAATAATAATGTTGGTATTTGTTAAGCACTTACTATGTGCCAAGCACTGTTCTAAGCTCTGGGGTAGATACAAGGTGATCAGGTTGTCCCACGTGGGGCTCACAGTCTTATTCCCCATTTTACAGATGAGGTAACTGAGGCCCAGAGAAGTTAAGTGACGTGCCCAAAGTCACACAGTTGACTAGTGGCGGAGCCGGGATTAGAACCCATGACCTCGTACTCCCAAATCTGTGCTCCTTCCACTAAGCCACGCTGCTTCTCTAAGGATGAGGTGGGAGCAGCCTGGGTTCCAGAAGGATGAACTTTTCTAGACTGTGAGCCCGCTGTTGGGCAGGGACTGTCTCTATATGTTGCAAACTGGTATTTCCCAAGCGCTTAGTACAGTGCTCTGCACACAGTAAGCACTCAATAAATACGATTGAATGACTGAATGATGATTCAGAAGCTGGGAGAGCAAGAAGAGAAGGGCCCGGGTGGCCGCGAGCTTGGGAGCAGTATCTGGAAGAAGGATGGTCTGGTCCCCATTTTCTGCAGTGGTCCAGCAGCCCTGGGCCAAGGTGGGTGAAGGCTGGGGGCTCCTCAGTGGGCATCGCTACCCCTGCTCCTCTGGCCCTGCCTGCTGACTGACTGTCAAGCGCTTAGTACAGTGCTCTGCACACAGTAAGCGCTCAATAAATGTGATTGAATGAATGAATGATGGTCCCTTGCCCTGGCTCAGGCTTTGGCACGAATCTCAGCCCAGGCCCTGGCTCAGATCCTGACACACCCCGGCCCTGTCACAGGCCCTGGTTCCAGAGAAGCAGCATGGCTTAGTGGAAAGAGCACGGACTTTGGAGTCAGAGGTCATGGGTTCAAATCCCAGCCCCGCCACTTGTCAGCTGTGTGACTTTGGGCAAGTCACTTCACTTCTCTGGGCCTCAGTGACCTCATCTGTAAAATGGGAATGAAGACTGTGAGCCCCGCATGGGACAACCCGATCACCTTGTAACCTCCCCAGTGCTTAGAACAGTGCTTTGCACATAGTAAGAGCTTAATAAATGCCATCATTAAGTCCCATATCAGGCCCCAGCTCAGGTTCAGGCTCAAGTCCCAGCTTAGACTCAGGCCCTGGCACAGGTCTGGGCACGGACCCTGACAATGGCCCTGAAAGTGTCTGCTCCTGAAGAGCCCAGGGGTGGGCAGAATGAGCAATGAGGAGGGGGGGAAAGGGCCGCTGGGTGGGGGCAGCAGGGACATCTGTAATTTATTTACACTTCTAGACTGTGAGCCTGCTGTTGGGTAGGGACCGTCTCTATATGTTGCCAACTTGTACTTCCCAAGCACTTAGTACAGTGCTCTTCACACAATAAGCGCTCAAAAAATACAATTGAGTGAATGAATGAATAATGTCTGTCTCCCCCTTTAGACCACAAGCTCATTGTGGGCAGGGAATGTGTCTGAGAAGCAGTGTGGCTCAGTGGAAAGAGCATGGACTTTGGAGTCAGATGTCATGGGTTCTAATCCCAGCTCCATCACTTGTCAGCTGTGTGACTTTGGGCAAATCACTTAACTTCTCTGGGCCTCAGTTACCTCATCTGTAAAATTGGGATGAAGACTGTGAGCCCCACATGGGACCACATGGTACCCCCAGCCCACGTCATCCCCCTGGCCTGGAATGCCGTCCCTCCCAACATCTGCCAAGCTAGCTCTCTTCCTCCCTTCAAGGCCCTACTGAGAGCTCACCTCCTCCAGGAGGCCTTCCCAGACTGAGACCCCTCCTTCCCCTCTGCCTTACCTCCTTCCCTTCCCCACAACACCTATATATATGTTTGTACATATTTATTACTCCATTTATTTTACTTGTACATATCTATTCTATTTATTTTATTTTGTTAATATGTTTGTCTTTGTTCTCTGTTTCCCCCTTCTAGACTGTGAGCCCACCGTTGGGTAGGGACCGTCTCTATATGTTGCCAACTTGTACTTCCCAAGCGCTTATTACAGTGCTCTGCACACAGTAAGCGCTCAATAAATATGATTGATTGATTGATTGACCACCTGATTATGTTGTAGCCCCCCAGGGCTTAGAACAGTGCTTTGCATATAGTAAGCACTTAATAAATGCCATTATTATTATTATTATTATTATTACTCTCCCCAGCGCTTGGTACAGTGCTCTGCACCTGGAAGCGCTCAATAATATGACTGACTGACTAAACGCCTGACTAACCCACATGGTTCCAACCTCTGGCCCAGGGGGAATCCGGGGGACCTCACCCTAAGATGCCCTCCCTCCCTTGGCCTCTGCCCAGGCCCTCATGGACTCAGGCCGGGCCCTGGCACCCCATCTCCGGTCTTGGTAACACACACTCACACACCCTTTCCCTCAAGGGAATCACCACACAAACCCACAACCCTTTCCCCACAAAGAGGCACACCCACCCACCCACACCCCACAACACACACATTCATGCATGAACTCGTTGTGGGCAGGGAATGTGTCTGCTTATTGCTATATTGTACTCTCCCAAGTGCATAGTACAGTGTTCTGCACACAGTAAGCTCCCAATAAATACGATTGAATGACTGTCTCCTCCACATGCACCTCTGAACTCCATCACCCCTCCACCCCACTCCCTCCTACAGGCTGGTGAACAAGGATGAGGGAGGAGCCAGTGACAGTGGACTGAAAATTGATAAGGTAACAGCAGCCCTCGAGGCCTTCATTCATTCATTCATTCAATCGGATTTATTGAGCGCTTACTGTGTGCAGAGCACTGGACTAAGCGCTTGGGAAGTACAAGTCGGCAACATATAGAGACGTTCCCTATCCAACAACGGGCTCACAGTTTAGAAGGGGGAGACAGACAACAAAACAAAACACGTGGAAGGGTGTCAAGTCGTCAGAACAAATAGAATTAAAGCTAAATGCGCATCATTAACAAAATAAATAGAATAGTAAATATGTACAAGTAAAATAAATAGAGTAATAAATCTTGAGGTTTGAGACCCTCCCCTTGCCGTTCCATTGGCTTCTGCCTGATCAAACCTGTCTAGGATCCAAACTTTCCCCTCTAGACTGTAAGCTTGTTGTGGGCAGGGAATATATCTATATGTTGCCAACTTGTACTTCCCAAGCGCTTAGTACAGTGCTCTGCACACAGTAAGTGCTCAATAAATACGATTGAATGAATGAATGAATGAATGTATCTCCCAAGCGCTTAGTACAGTGCTCTATATACAGTAAGCAGTCAATAAATGTGACTGATTTCCCCTCCCTTCACTTATGCATTCATTCATTCAATCGTTTTTATTGAGCACTTACTGTGTGCAGAGCACTGTACTAAGTGCTTGGGAGGTATAAGTCGGCAACATATAGAGACGGTTCCTACCCAACAATGGGATCACAGTCTAGAATTTGCAGACAGAGCCCATTACCAGAAATCATAAAGCAGCATGGTGTAATAATAATAATGGCATTTATTAAGTGCTTACTATGTGTAAAGCATTATTCTAAGCGCTGGAGAGGTTACAAAGTGATCAGGTTGTCCCACGGGGGGCTCACAGTCTTAATCCCCATTTTACAGATGAGGGAACTGAAGCCCAGAGAAGTTAAGTGACTTGCCCAAAGTCACACAGCTGATAATTGGCAGAGCTAGGATTTGAACCCATGACCTCTGACTCCAAAGCCCGGGCTCCTTCCACTGAGCCACGTTTCTTCTCTTAGAGGATGAGTCAGAACGTTGTGGGTTCTAATTCTGACTCTGCCACTTGCCTGTTGTGTGACTTTGGGCAAGCCGCTTCACTTCTCTGCATCTCAGGTCCCCCTTTTAGACTGTGAGCCCGCTGTTGGGTAGGGACTGTCTCTATATGTTGCCAACTTGTACTTCCCAAGCGCTTAGCACAGTGCTCTGCACACAGTAAGCGCTCAATAAATATGATTGATTGATCTCAGTTACCTCATCTGTAAAATGGGGATTGAGACTGGGAGCCCCACTTGGGACAGGGACTGTGTCCACCCTAATTTGCTTGTATCCACCCCAGAGCTTAGTACAGTGCTTGGCAAACAGTAAGTGCTTAAATAGCACAATTATTATTAATATTATTATTTTTATTGATAAATCCTGTTCCCTAGTTCCAGTCTGCCCATCAGCCCGCTAAACCCTATGCCCTGCCTCTCTAGCTCCTGCTTTTCAGTTCAAATTCACCTCTTCTCCCAGGATCCAGGCTCCTGGCCCCCTGCGCTGCTCCCAACTCTGCCTCAGACCCACACCTCTCGTCCCCATCCCGCCCCCCGAGTTCGTCCCTCAGTCGGTTGTCACCTCCTGGTCACCCCTCACCCCTCTCCCACTCCTCAGCACTCTGCCCCTTTTAGACTGTGATCCCACTGTTGGGTAGGGACTGTCTCTATATGTTGCCAACTTGTACTTCCCCAGCGCTTAGTACAGTGCTCTGCACACAGTAAGCGCTCAATAAATACGATTGATGATGATGATGACACTGCCCCAGTGACTGGATCCTCTGCCCATCTCCTCCAGACTCTGGAAGTTTTGACACTTTGTCCCGGAGTTCCTCTACCTCCACTTCCTTAGAGAAGGCAGTGTGGCTCAGTGGAAATAGCACGGGCTTTGGAGTCAGAGGGCATGGGTTCAAATCCCGACTCCGCCAATTGTCAGCTGTGTGACTTTGGACAAGTCCCTTCACTTCTCTGGGCCTCAGTTACCTCAACTGTAAAATGGAGATTAAGACTGTGAGGTCCACGTGGGACAACCTGATCACCTTGTATCCTTCTCAGTGCTTAGAACAGTGCTTTGTACATAGTAAGTGCTTAATGAATGCCATTAAGAATTGTCAGCCGGGTGACTTTGGGCAAGTCACTTCACTTCTCTGGGCCTCAGTTACCTCATCTGTAAAATGGGGACTAAGACTGTGAGCCCCATGTGGATCAACCTGATCACCTTGTATCCTCCTCAGCGCTTAGAACAGTGCTTTGCACATAGTAAGTGCTTAATAAATGCCATTAAGAATTGTCAGCCGGGAAAGTCACTTCACTTCCCTGGGCCTCAGTTAACTCACCTGTAAAATGGGGATTAAGACTGTGAGCCCCACGTGGGACAACCTGATCACCTTGTATCCTTCCCAGCGCTTAGAACAGTGCTTTGCACATAGTAAGCACTTAATAAATGCCATTATTATTATTATTATTCTCTGGGCCTCTGTTACCTCACCTGTAAAATGGGGATTAAGACTTTGAGTCCCCCGTGGGACAACCTGATCACCTTGTAACCTCGCCAGCGCTTAGAACAGTGCTGTGCACATAGTAAGCACTTAGTAAATGCCATTATTATTATTACCTCCAGCCTGTTGAATCTTAACCCAGCCCAGCCCACCCCCCTGATACTCCTGGGGGCTGGGGGAGGGACGTCCCAGCCCCCCACCCCGGGATGGAGCCCCTCCTCCTCCTCCTCCTCCTCCTCCTCCTCGCCCCTCCCCGAGCCGGGACGTGTGGACAGCAACACGAAATCCCATTCCCTCAGCCAGCGGAAATCGATAGCTAATTAATTCCCTCCCAAAATAGAGTCTGGAGAGGGGAGGGCAGAGAGAGCGAGGCAGAGACAGACAAACAGACAGACAGAGTGCTGTTGAGACAGGGAAGGAAAGGGAGCAGGATTTGGAGGAGACTGACAGAGAGGAGAAAAATGTTTTCCTCTCCCCAACTCCCGACAGCCTTTCCCTCCCCTGGGGTCCATCGGTGCCCCCCACCCATGGCCACCCTTGCTTGGCCTGCACACTGCCCCTCCCCTCTCCCTAGAGTATGGGGGGCGGGGGCATCAATCAGTCGGGGAGCAGGTGCTGCATTTAATTTGATTGGCTAATTAGCCCGCGCATCTTAATTATCCCCCATTACCCAATGAGGAGCCGCAAACGAAGAGGCTATATATAACCCAGTCGTCTAGGGAGAGGGAGGTGGGGTCAGGGGGGAAGAAGTGGGGTTACAGAGTTATTGGGGAGGGGGTGGCATGCGGGACACCTGGACGAAGGGTGGGGAGAGGTGGATGTCTGGGCTCTGAGAGGTTGTGAAATTAGGGGGAAAGAGAGGGGCAGAGGGGATGGGCTCTGAGCTACGTGGGCTGGGACTAGCCAGACCCCATCATCATCATCATCAATCGTATTTATTGAGCGCTTACTATGTGCAGAGCACTGTACTAAGCGCTTGGGAAGTACAAATTGGCAACATATAGAGACAGTCCCTACCCAACAGTGGGCTCACAGTATAAAAGGGGGAGACAGAGAACAAAACCAAACATACTAACAAAATAAAATAAATAGAATAGATATGTACAAATAAAATAAATAAATACATAAATAGAGTAATGAATATGTACAAACATATATATGTGTGTGTGTATATATATATATATATATATATATACACCCCAGAGATGGATGGGGGGCAGGTTGCCCAAGAGAGAAAAACAGGGGAGGGAGGAGATGGGGGTGGTATTAAGGGGCTCAATTTGGAGGTCCCAGTCCTGGGCTGAGAGATGATTAAAGTGGCATGGAGTGGGCCGGGGCAGGCGAGCCCTTTTTGAGGGGCGGGCATCAGGTGGAATTAAGATCCATCTCTCTTTTCCACTCCCTCCTATCCCCAAATCCTTTTCTGTCTCTGTCCCTCTTTCCCTCTCCACCGTCCCCCTCCTTCTTTCTCTGTATATCCTGCTCTCCCATAATTCCTTCGCTTTCTCTTTTTCTGCCATCTCTCTGTGTCTCCTTCGATCCTTAGTGCTTGTCCCCCTTTTCCACTCCTTCTCCGAGTTCCTCGGTCTTTCTCCTTTCCCTCCCTCTCTCTCTCCCTTTCTCTTCCCCCTCCCTCCCCCCCCCCCGTCTCTGCCCCATCTCCGCCTCTCCCTGTCTCCTCTCTCCCTCCCCAAAATAAAATCGATGCAATATTCAGGAGGGTTGTTGGATATAAATAATTACGACTCGGAGTTTAACGAGATGCAAATTCCCCTCCCCGGTGTGGGGTATAAATTGCTCTCTGACAGCCCGTTACAAGGGTAATCATTTCAGAAAGGCAATTTTATGCAAATGAACTTTCTTTCCTAATGGTTTGGTGGCTTACCCAGGGCTGGGGGCCACTGGGGCTGACTCTGGGGGGATTCGGGAGCCCGGATCTGGGCGGGGAGAGGGATTTAGAGGAGGAGGAGGGGGCGTTATAGGAGGGGAGAGGTCTGGGGAAGCAGGATCCAGGCGTTCTGGGAGGAGAGAGGGGTCTTGAAGGAGGCCGGAGAGGGAGGGAGGGCCGGGATGCAGCCCTTTTCATTCTGGAGAGGTGTCGACTTGGGTGGACGGTAGTGGTGATGCGGTGGCAGACACACACCGGGCCTTGGGTGGGGAGAGGCCTGAGGACACCCTGGGCATCGGGGGACCGGACGCCTGGGTCCGCCTGCTTCCCTTCCCCCTTTTCCCAACCTGGTTACCCGGTGAGGCCATTGACGAATCGGCATTTAATTAATCGCAATGAATTATTTAACGGCTTCATTACCCAGCATCAGGGGCTGATGAGGGCTGGCGGGCCCGGGAGGGAAGAGGGAGGGCCGGGGCAAGGTGGGCCAACCCTTGTTGGAGCTGACCTTGGGGGTGGGGTCTGCCCTCCGGACAGCTGGACGATTGGGGTTCTGGCTGGGGCGGGGGGACCCCTTGGTTAGAACCATGCCGGGATTTGGGTGAGGGGCTGCTCCTTCTCTTCGCACTGTCCCCACCTTCCCTTTCTCCTGACCACGTGGCAGGCCCCCAGGGCCCCCCGGGGACTTATGGAGCGCTCTCCTGTGTGCAGAGCACTGGACTAAGCCCTGGGGAGAGTCTTCAGAGGGGGGCTGATGAGGTGCGTGTATGAGGGGGCTCTCGGCCCCCACTGAGATCTTCACTTCCTCCTCCGCCTCCTGGTCAGGCCCTTCGCTGGTATCTCCCGCTCGTGACCCTCCTCGCTCCAACCCCCGGGTGACAGGTGGGGAAACCGAGGCACGCCGGGTTCCCGGCCTGGAGCAAGACAGGACCTTCTCTCTGCCTCGCTCCAAGTGCCCTTCTCTCTCCGGCCGGCGACCCATTCCGGCTTGCCTGTCCTGGGCCCCAACGCCACATCCGTTTCCCCAGTCTCTCGCCCCCTCTGACGACCCCATCTCCTCTCTCTCTCTCTCTCTGTTTCTCTGTCTCCGTGATTCTCCCTGTGTGACTCTCCCTGACTCTCTCTGTGACCCTCTCGCTGACTATCTCTTTGTCTTTCTGACTCTCTCTGTCGCTCTCTCTGTCTCTCTGCATCTCTGTCTCTCTACCTCTCTGATTCTGTTTGATTTTCTCTGTGTGACTCTCCCTGACTCACTCTCTCTGTGATTCTCTCTGTGTGACTCTGATTCTTTCTCGTGTGTCTCTTTGACTCTCTCTGTCTCTGACTCGCTCTGACTGTCTCTCTCTCTCTCTGTAACTCTCTGTGTCTGTGTCTCTCTGCATCTCTGTCTTTCTCCATTTCTCTCTAACTCTCTGTGATTCTTTGACTGATTCTCTCTCGTGTGTCTCTTTCTGATTCTCTGTCTCTGACTCTCCCTGTCTCTTTCTGTCTCTGTTTCTTTGTCTCTCTTTATGTCTCTCTCTCTTTCTGTCTCCCTCTCTCCCTCTCTGCCTCTCTCCCTCCTGCCTCTCTCCCTCTGCCTCTCTGCCTCTCTGCCTCTCTCCCTCTCTGCCTCTCTCCCTCTCTGCCTCTCTCCCTCTCTGCCTCTCTGCCTCTCTGCCTCTGTCTCTCTCTGCCTCTGTCTCTGTGATTCTCCCTGTGTGACTCTCCTGGGCACTCTTTGTGACTCTCTGTGACTCCCTCGTGTCTCTCTCTCTGTTCTGTCTCTTTCACTCACTCTGTCTTTCTGTGTCTTTCTGCACCTCTGTGTGTCTCTCTGTTTCTCTCTCTCTCTGACTCTTTCTGTGATTCTGTGACTCTCCCTGACACTCTCTGTGACTCTCTCTTGTCTCTCTCTGTCTCTGTCTCTCTCTGCCTCTCTCTGCTCTGTCTCTGTCACTTGCTCTCTGTGTCTCTGTCTCTGACTCTCTCTTGTGTGTCTCTGTCTCTGACTGTATCTCTCTGTCTCTGTTTCCCCAGGCTGCTGGCCGGAGAGAAGACATCCCCTGGTTGTCCGCCGCCAGGCCCAGCGCGGATCCTGGGAAAGGGGTGCCGCATTCCCCTGCACCCCCTTCTCCTCTCCCGGAGCCTGGTCGCTGCCCCCGGTGCCCCAGCCATGGCTCTGTGACCCCCCTCGTGCGGCCCGGAGCCTGAGGGCGCCGTGGGGCAGTCGCCCACTCCCAGCCCCATGTGCCAGCGGCTCTGAAGCCGGGGGGCCGAGGGGCCGGGGGTCCTGGGGCCGGGGGTCCAGGGGTCCGGTGTCGGGCATGGCGCCCTGGAGCCGTCTGCTGGCCCTGGCCGCCCTGGTGGTGGGCACTGGGGGCCTGGAGTTCGGCGGGGCACCGGGCCAGTGGGCACGCTACGCTGGCTGGACGGGTGCGGCGGGCAGCGGCCAGCTGAGCTTCAGCCTGCGGACCAACGCCAGCCGGGCCCTGCTCCTCTACCTGGACGACGGCGGCGACTGCGACTTCTTGGAGCTGCTACTGGTGGACGGGCGACTCCGCCTGCGGTTCACGCTGTCCTGCGCCGAGCCCGCCACCTTGCACCCGGAGACCCACGTGGCCGACGACCGCTGGCACATGGTGCTGCTGACCCGCGACGCCCGCCGCACCGCCTTGGCGGTGGACGGTGAGGCCCGCGCGGCCGAGGTCCGCTCCAAGCGACGGGAGATGGTGGTGGGCAGCGACCTGTTCGTCGGGGGTGTCCCCCCGGACGTGCGCCTCTCCGCCCTGACCCTCAGCACCGTCAAGTACGAGCCACCCTTCCGCGGCCTGCTGGCCAACCTCAAGCTGGGCGAGAGGCCGCCGGCCCTGCTGGGCAGCCAGGGCCTCAGCGGGGTCGGGGCCGAGCCCCTCTGCGCCAGCCGCAACCCCTGTGCCAACGGCGGGCTCTGCGCCGTGCTGGCCGGAGAGGTCAGCTGCGACTGCAGTCACACCGGCTTCGGCGGAAAGTTCTGCAGCGAAGGTGAGCCGGGGCCGGGGGCCGGGGTCCTCTTCTCCCCCCTACCCCATGCCCACCGGGCCTCCTTGGCTAGGGGTTCCGGCCTGGCAGGGGGGGAGTCCTTCCCGGGGTGGTGCCCTCGAAGGGCCAGAAAGGTGCGAGGTTTCGGTGGGAAGTTTGTGTCAATCGTATTTGAGCGCTTACCGTGTGCAGACTAGACTGTGAGCCCACTGTTGGATAGGGACCATCTCTATATGTTGCCAACTTGTACTTCCCAAGCGCTTAGTACAGTGCTCTGCACACAGTAAGCGCTCAATAAATACGATTGATTGCAGAGCACTGTACTAAGCGTCTGGGAGAGTATTAACAATTAACAGACACATTCCCTGGTCATGGGTTCGAATCCATGCCCCGCCACCTGCCTGTTGTGTGGCCTTGAGCAAGTCACTTCACTTCTCTGGGCCTCAGTCACCTCATCTGTAAAATGGGGATTAAGACTGTGAGCCCCCTGTGGGACAACCTGATCACCTTGTACCCCCTCAGCGCTTAGAACAGTGCTTTGGACATAGTAAGCACTTAACAAATGCCATCATCATTATTATTACTCCCTCCATACTAGTTTTCAGTCGTGTGTGTGTCTGTGTGTTCCTGCACTTACACTCACGGAGGCCAGAAAGGTGGAAGGTTTTGGTGGGAAGTGTGTGTCAATCGTATTTGACCGCTTACTATGTGCAGACTGTACTAAGTGCTTGGGGCAGTACTAACAATCAATCAATCAATCGTATTTATTGAGCGCTTACTATGTGCACAGCACTGTACTAAGCGCTTGGGAAGTACAAATTGGCAACATATAGAGACAGTCCCTACCCAACAGTGGGCTCACAGTCTAAAAGGGGGAGACAGAGAACAAAACCAAACATACTAACAAAGTAAAATAAATAGAGTAGATATGTACAAGTAAAATAAATAAATAAATAGAGTAATAAATATGTACAAACATATATACAATAAACAGACACATTCCCTGCCCTCAACGAGTTTACAGTCTTGTGTGTGTGGGCCCACACCTATACTAATCGATGCCAGAAAGATGGAAGGTTTTGGTGGGAAGTGTGTGTCAATCATATTTGAGTGCTTACCGTGTGCCTAGCATTGTACTAAGAGCTTGGGGGAGTGCTAACAATAAACGGACATATTCCCTGCCCACAAGAGTTTTCAGTCTCGTGGGGTGTGTGTGTGTGTGTGTGTGTGTGTGTGTGTGTGTGTGCGCGCGCGCGCATGCATGTGTGTGTGCACGTACATATCATATTTATAAAGCGCTGTTCTAAGCGTGTGCATGCATGTGTGCACGTACATATCATATTTATAAAGCGCTGTTCCAAGCGCTAGGATGGATACAAGGTGATTGGTTGTCCCATGTGGGGCTCACAGTCTTCATCCCCATTTTACAGATGAGGTCACTGAGGCACAGAGAAGTGAAGTGACTTGCCCAAAGTCACACAGCTGACAAGCAGTGGAGCCGGGAATAGAATAATAATAATAATAATAATGGCATTTGTTAAACCCTTACTATGTGCAAAGCACTGTTCTAAGCGCTGGGGAGGATACAAGGTGATCAGGTTGTCCCACGTGGGGCTCACAGTCTTCATCCCCATTTTACAGATGAGGTAACTGAGGCACAGAGAAGTGAAGTGACTTGCCCAAAGTCACACAGCTGACAAGCGGCGGAGCCGGGATTAGAACCCATGACCTCTAATTTCCAAGCCCGTGCTCTGTCCACTAAGCCACGCTGCTTCTCTAGTGCGCCCTGCGTCCCCATAAGCAGGAAATTGGCCCTTGGGAAGGGGACAGAGAGTCTTGCCATTAGGGATTGACGGCTGGGGAAGAGAAAGTTGTTGCTTTTTTTGGAGGGGGGAGGGTTAATTTTTTTAAAAAAATGGCATATGTTAAGCACTTAGTACGTGCCAGGCATTGTACTAGGCACTGGGGTAGGTACAGGCTAAGCAGGTGGTTCGCAATCTGTGCTCCACATGGGGCTCTCAGTCTTAATCCCGGTCTTTCAGGTGAGTCACAGAGAAATCGAGTGATTTGCCCAAGGTCACACGGCAGAGAAGTGGTGGAGCAGGGATTAGAACTCAGTTCCTTATGGCTCCCAGGCCACACAGTCTATCCACTAGGCCATGCTGCTTTGAAAGGGGGAGTTGCGAGGGGGTGGGACGGAGGGCGGTCTGAGAGCCCGGTCATGCAGAACGGTCATATTTTGGTGTGAGATTGAGGTGGGGGAATTAGAGGCTCCTATTTGGGAGGTGGGCTATTTTTCCAGGGAGACGGAGGTCAGGGAGATGCTTCCGGCCAGGAGGTAGGCTACTCCTGGCCCACGTCATCTCCCGGGCCTGGAATGCCCTCCCTCTGCCCCTCCGCCAAGCTAGCTCTCTTCCTCCCTTCAAGGCCCTACTGAGAGCTCACCTCCTCCAGGAGGCCTTCCCAGACTGAGCCCCTTCCTTCCTCTTCCCCTCGTCCCCCTCTCCACCCCCCCCATTTTACCTCCTTCCCTTCCCCACAGCACCTGTATATATGTATATATGTTTGTACATATTTATTACTCTATTTATTTTACTTGTACATATCTATTCTATTTATTTTATTTTGTTAGTATGTTTGGTTTTGTTCTCTGTCTCCCCCTTTTAGACTGTGAGCCCACTGCTGGGTAGGGACTGTCTCTATATGTTGCCAACTTGTACTTCCCAAGCGCTTAGTACAGGGCTCTGCACACAGTAAGCACTCAATAAATATGATTGATGATGATGATTTTGAACTGAACATTGAGGTGGGGGGCATTAGGGGAAAGGCCAGGGGAGGTTAGAGGCTCCTATCTGGGAGGAGGACTATTTTGATGGGGAGATTGAAGTGGTGGGTTGCGGGAGAGGGGGAGGTTGAGGTGGGAGGAGCCAGAAGTTTCTAGCAGGGAGCTGGACTATCTTGGGTTGCGTATGTTTGTTGTTTTTTTTTTTTGTGTGTGTAATAATAATAACAATAATAATAATAATAATAATGGCATTTATTAAAGTGCTTACTCTGTGCAAAGCACTGTTCTAAGTGCTGGGAAGGCTACAAGGTGATCAGGGTTGTCCCATGGGGGACTCACAGTCTTAATCCCCATTTTACAGATGAGGTAACTGAGGCCCAGAGAAGTGAAGTGACTTGCCCAAAGTCACACAGCTGACAATTCGTGGAGCTGGGATTCGAACCCATGACCTCTGACTCCAAAGCCCGTGCTCTTTCCACTGAGCCACGCTGCTTCTCGGGGAGGGGGGACGATGAGGCTCCTAGCTGGGAAATGGACTATTTTGGTGGGGAGATTGAGGTAGGAGAGGGTAGAGGTTTCCAGCTGGGAGGTGGACTATTTTGGTGGGGAGATTCATTCATTCATTCAATCGGATTTATTGAGCGCTTACTCTGTGCAGGGCACTGTACTAAGCGCTTGGGAAGTACAAGTTGGCAATATAGAGGGACGGTCCCTACCCAACAGTGGGCTCACAGTCTAGAAGGTGGGGTGGGGGAGGGGGTTAGAAGCTTCCTGGTAGGTGGACTATTTTGGTGGGGAGATTGGCATGGGACAACCTGATCACTTTGTATCCTCCCCAGCGCTTAGAACAGTGCTTTGCACATAGTAAGCGCTTAGTAAATGCTATTATTATTATTATTATTATTATTATTATTATTATTGGCGTGTGGAAGGGGGTTAGAAGCTTCCAGCTGGGAGGTGGACTGTTTTGGTGGGGCGTGAGGGGCAGCGGACGGAGGAAGTGGGAGCATTTTTGAGGGCTGGAGGGAAAGGGGAACTTCTTCAGCAGGTGTCAGGGAGGGGGGACTCGCTCCGAAGTTGGGGGGGACGCTGCTGTAGGAGATGCAACACTTTGGCAAGGGAAACGTGGCCGGGCGGGAGAGAGGATTGGCCTTGTGGCAGGCTGGTGTCAGGGTTGGATGGAGAAGAAGCCCAGAAACCCCTCCAACACTGTGGACTCTTGGAGTGGGCTCCAGTTTGGGGGGGTCCCAGGGCTTTGTTCTCCGTGACTGCAGGTTCCTTTCTGTGCAGGTATGAGATGCCTGGGTGCTTACCTTGAGTGGGGCTCAGCTACACACACGTTTGTTTGTGAGTAGGGTAGGGAAAGGTTGTCTGGATAAGGACACTCCTCACCCTGGGCTTCAAGGCTGTCCATCCCCTCGCCCCCTCCTACCTCACCTCCCTTCTCTCCTTCTACAGCCCAGCCCACACCCTCCGCTCCTCCACCGCTGATCTCCTCCCCGTACCTCGTTCTCGCCTGTTCCACCATCGACTCCCGGCCCATGTCATCCCACGGGCCTGGAATGCCCTCCTTCTGCCCATCCGCCAAGCTAGCTCTCTTCCTCCCTTCAAGGCCCTACTGAGCTCATCTCCTCCAGGAGGCCTTCCCAGACAGAGCCCCTTCCTTCCTCTCCCCGTCGTCCCCCTCTCCATCCCCCCATCTTACCTCCTTCCCTTCCCCACAGCACCTGTATATATGTATGTATGTTTGTACATATTTGTTACTCTATTTATTTATTTATTTATTTTACTTGTACATATCTATTCTATTTATTTTATTTTGTTAGTATGTTTGGTTTTGTTCTCTGTCTCCCCCTTTTAGACTGTGAGCCGACTGTTGGGTAGGGACTGTCTCTATATGTTGCCAACTTGTACTTCCCAAGCGCTTAGTACAGTGCTCTGCACAAAGTAAGCGCTCAATAAATACGATTGATTGATTGACACAAAACCGGTTCTGGGACATGTGTGTACGCAAGAGATTCAAATGGGGGTTCAAAACCTGTTCTCCTCTCTTTGATTGGGGGCCTCATGTGGGACAGGGACTGTGTCCCATCTGCTTAACTTGATATTTACCAGCGTGGCTCAGTGGAAAGAGCACAGGCTTTGGAATCAGAGGTCGTGGGTTCAAATCCCGGCTCCGCCAATTGTCAACTGTGTGACTTTGGGCAAGTCGCTTCACTTCTCTGTGCCTCGGTGACCTCATCTGTAAAATGGGGATGAAGACTGTGAGCCCCAAGTGGGACAACCTGATCACCTTGTAACCTCCCTAGGGCTTAGAACAGTGCTCTGCACATAGTAAGCGCTTAATAAATGCCATTATTATTATTATTAAGGCAGCCTACGGAACTGCGTGTGTCTGTGCGGGATGAAAACCCATGCTGTGTGGCAGTTACTGGTGGTGGGATGGCTGTGAAGGTGGTGTGTCTCTACTCAGGGCTATGAATATTCAGATGATTTGACACCTTCACACCTTTTCTCCCAGGAGTTCAGGTGTTCTGCAAACTGTGAATCTGCCCCTGTGTGTAGCTGTTTGTCTCTGTCTATTGGAAGGGTGGCTGTGTCTATAATGATACCTAGAAACATAGAGGCGACAACGCAGTGTGTTTCAGATCATTGAAATCCTGTTCCTGGAATGCAGAGATTTTCTTCCCCTCTATACTGTGAGCTCTTTGTGGGCAGGGATGTGCCTGTTGTTATACTGTACTCTCCCGAACGCTTAGTACAGTGATTTGCACATAGTAAGCGCTCAGTAAGTACAATTGAATGAATAGGTAGCGGGGAGAAGGGATTTATTCATCTCATTCATTCATTCAATCTTCTAGACTGTGAGCCCGTTGTTGGGTAGGGACCGTCTCTATATGTTGCTAACTAGTACTTCCCAAGCGCTTAGCACAGTGCTTTGCACACAGTAAGCGCTCAATAAATACGATTGAGTGCAAAACGCTGTACAAATCTCTTGGAAGAGTACGATATAGCAGTCAACAAATACATTCCCTGCCCACAGTCTAAAGGGTTTGTAGACTGTGTTCTAGAGGGTCTCTGGTTTATTAGCTGGGAAATAGGCACAGAGAGGTTAAGTAGCTTATTGAATGTCACATAGTTCCCAAGCGCTTAGCACAGTGCTCTGCACACAGTAAGCCTCAATAAATATGATTGAATGCAAAACACTGTACAAATCTCTTGGAAGAGTACAATATAGCAGTCAACAAACACATTCCCTGCCCACAGTCTAAAGGGTTTGTAGACTGTGTTTTAGAGGGTCTCTGGTTTACTAGCTGGGAAACAGGCACAGAGAGGTTAAGTAGTTTATTGAATGTCACACAGCCAGCCCGAGGGCTAGTTGGGACCTAGCAATAAGGGTTACAGGGGAAAAGTAGCATGGCCTAGTGGAAAGAATTTGGGCTTGGGAGGCTGAGGACCTGGGATCTAACCCCAGTTCCACCCCTGGTCTGCTGTGTGACTTTGGGCAAATTGCTTAATTTCTCTGTGCCTCATCTGCAAAACGGGGATTGAAAGGGTGAGTCCCACGTGGGACACTGACTGTGTCCGACCCGATGAGCTTGTAACTACCCCAGCGCTTAGTACAGTGCCTGGCATATAGTAAGCACTAAACAAATACCATTTAAGGGGGGAAAAAGGTCCCTTACTTCCCCTTCAGGGACAGGACAAGGTCGCATTACTGAGAGGAAGCATGGCGTAGTGGAAAGAGCACGGGCTTGGGAGTCAGAGGTCGTGGGTTCTAATCCCACCACTTAACTTCTCTGTGCCTCAGTTGCCTCATCTCTAAAATGGGGATGAAGACTGTGAGCCCCACATGGAATGATCAGATTACCTTGTGTCTACTCCAGTGCTAAGAGCAGTGCTCGGCACGTAGTAAGCACTTAACAAATACTATTATTATTAATTATTAACAACGACAATTTCCACAGGTGACCTTCCCTGGGGTTCAGCCCCTCTCATTCATTCATTTATTCGATTGTATTAAGTGCTTACTGTATGCAGAGCACTGTACTAAGCTCTTAGGAAAGCCCGTTGTTGGGTAGGGACCGTCTCTACATGTTGCCAACTTGTACATCCCAAGTGCTTAGTACAGTGCTCTGCACACAGTAAGTGCTCAATAAATATGATTGAATGAAAGTACAAGGCCGCAATAAAGACTGATAATCCCTGCTCACAGTCTGGGGGGAGAAGACAGACCAATACAAATAAACAGACATCAATACAAATAAATAAAATGACAGATATATACAGTGAGCCCACTGTTGGGTAGGGACTGTCTCTGTATGTTGCCAACTTGTACTTCCCAAGCGCTTAGTACAGTGCTCTGCACACAGTAAGTGCTCAATAAATACGATTGATGATGATGATAAGTGCTGTGGGGCTGGGAAGGGGGAGAGCAAAGGGAGCAAATCAGGGTGATGCAAAAGGGAATGGGAGATGAGGAAAAGTGGGGCATGGCTGGGAAGGTCTCATGGAGGAGATGGGCCTTCAGCGAAGCAGTGTGGCTTAGTGGAAAGAGCATGGGCTTTGGAGTCAGAGGTCATGGGTTCAAATCCCAGATCTGCCAATTGTCGGCTGTGTGACTTTGGGCAAGTCACTTAACTTCTCTGGGCCTCAGTTACCTCATCTGTAAAATGGGGATTAAGACTGTGAGCTCCCTGTGGGACAACCTGATCACCTTGTAACCTCCCCAGCGCTTAGAACAGTTCTTTGCACATAGTAAGCGCTTAATAAATGCCATCATTATTATTATTATTGCATGAGACTAGGACTGGGGGTGTGTGTGGGGGGGGAAGTTGCAGGATGAGTCCAAGGGGAAGAATTCAGGATGCTATTGCTCTCTTCACCCCCAAGTTCTCCCCTTCCCACCTCCCTGGGGGGAAGCGTTCTCTAGACTATAAGTTTGTTGTGGGCAGGGAATATGTGTTATACTGTTGCAATAATAATAATAATAATGATAGGATTTATTAAGTGCTTACTATGTGCAAAGTACTGTTCTAAGCACTGGGGAGGTTACAAGGTGATCAGGTTGTCCCGCGGGGGTGCTCACCGTCTTAATCCCCATTTTCCAGATGAGGGAACTGAGGCCCAGAGAAGTGAAGTGACTTGCCCAAAGCCACACAGCTGATAGTTGGCGGAGCCGGGATTAGAACCCACAACCTCTGACTTCAAAGCCCGGGCTCTTTCCACTGAGCCATGCTGCTTCCCTACTCCCTCAAGTGCTTAATGCAGTGCTCTGCACACAGTATGCTCTCAGTAAATACGATCGACTGACTGAAGAGCGTTCATGAGAAGGGAGGGGAAATGCTCTTTCAGCCTACTCTAATAATAGTAATAATAATAATAGTACTTGTTAAGCCCTTACTATGTGCTAAGCACTGTTCTAAATACTGGGGTAGATAAAATTAATCAAGTCAGATGCAGTCCTTGTCCCACATGGGGCTCACACTCTCAGTCCCATTTTACAGATGAGGTAACTGAGGCCCAGAGAAGTGAAATGACTTGTCCAAGGTCACACAGCAGACAAGTGGCAGAGCTGGGATCAGGACCTTCTGGCTCCCAGGCCTGCGCTCTGTCACCACCCCGACATACCCAAGAAATAGTGACCGTGGTATATCCTTAAACTCTACTGCTTCCCCGAGATGCAATTTATTTTAATGCCTGTCTGCCCTCCTAGACTGCAAGCTCCCAGCGCTTAGAACAGTGCTTTGCACATAGTAAGTGCTTAATAAATGCCATTATCATTATTATTGAGGGCAGGTACTGGTTCATTCATTCATTCATTCAATTGATTTATTGAGCGCTTACTTTGTGCAGAGCACTGTACCAAGTGCTTGGGAAGTACAAGTCAGTAACATATAGAGATGGTCCCTACCCAACAACTGGCTCACAGTCTAGAAGGGGGAGACAAGACAACAAAACAAAACATGTAGACAGGTGTCAAAATCATCAGAACAAATAGAATTAAAGTTGTATGCACATCATTAACAAAATAAATAGAATAGTAAATATGTACAAGTAAAATAGAGTAATAAATCTGTACAAATATATACAAGCGCTGTGGGGAGGGGATGGAGGTAGGGTGGGAGGGATGGGGAAGAGGAGAAGAAAAAGGGGGCTCAGTCTGGGAAGGCCTCCTGGAGGAGGTGAGCTCTCAATATTCATTCATTCAGTTGTATTTATTGAGCGCTTACTGTGTGCAGAGCACTGTACTAAGCAATTGGGAAGTACAAGTTGGCAACGTATAGAGACGGTCCCTACCCAACAGAGGGCTCACAGGCTAGAAGGGGGAGACAGACAGCAAAACAAAACACACTAACAGGATAAAATAAATAGAATAAATATGTACAAATAAAATAGAGTAATAAGACATACAAACATATATACATATACACACGTGCTGTGGGGAGGGGAAGGAGGTAAGGTGGGGGGGATGGGGAGGGGAAGGAGGTAAGGTGGGGAAGGGGAGGAGGGGGAGAGGAAGGAGAGGGCTCAGTCTGAGAAGGCCTCCTGGAGGAGGTGAGCTCTCAGTAGGGCTTTGAAGGGAGGAAGAGAGCTAGCTTGGCGGATGTGCGGAGGGAGGGCATTCCAGGCCAGGGGGAGGACGTGGGCCAGGGGTGGATGGCGGGACAGGTGAGAACGAGGCACGGTGAGGAGATTAGTGGCAGAGGAGCGGAGGGTGCAGGCTGGGCTGGAGAAGGAGAGAAGGGAGGTGAGGTAGGAGGGGGCAAGATGATGGACAGCCTTGAAGCCGAGGGTGAGGACTTTTTTCCTGATGCGTAGGTTGATTGGTAGCCACTGGAGATTTTTGAGGAGGGGAGTAACATGCCCAGAGCATTTCTGCACAAAGACGATCCGAGCAGCGGCGTGAAGTATGGGTTGAAGTGGGGAGAGACAGGAGGATGGGAAATCGGAGAGGAGGCTGATGCAGTAATCCAGTCGGGATAGGATGAGAGATTGAACGAGCAGGGTAGCGGTTTGGATGGAGAGGAAAGGGCGGATCTTGGCAATGTTGTGTAGGTGAGACCAGCAGGTTTTGGTGATGGATTGGATTTGAGGGGTGAATGAGAGAGCGGAGTCGAGAATGACACCAAGGTTGTGGGCTTGTGAAACGGGAAGGATGGTAGTGCCATCAACAGTAATGGGAAAGTCAGGGAGAGGGCAGGGTTTGGGAGGGAAGATAAGGAGTTCAGTCTTGGACATGTTGAGTTTTAGATGGTGGGCAGACATCCAGATGGAGATGTCCTGAAAGCAGGAGGAGATGCAAGCCTGGGGGGAGGGAGAGAGAGCAGGGGCAGAGATGTAGATTTGGGTGTCATCAGCGTAGAGATGATAGTTGAAGCCGTGGGAGCCAATGAGTTCACCAAGGGAGTGAGTGTAGATAGAGAACAGAAGGGGACTGAGAACTGACCCTTGAGGAACCCTTACAGTAAGGGGATGGGAGGGAGAGGAGGAGCCCGCAAAAGAGACTGAGAATGAACGGCTGGAGAGATGAGGGGAGCCAGGAGAGGACAGAGTCTGTGAAGCCAAGTTTGGATAGCGTGTTGAGGAGAAGGGGGTGGTCCACAGTGTCCAAGGCAGCTGAGAGGTCGAGGAGGATTGGAAGAGAGTCAGAGCCGTTGGATTTGGCAAGCAGGAGGTCATCGGTGACCTTTGAGAGGGCAGTTTCCGTGGAATGTAGGGGACAGAAGCCAGATTGGAGGGGGTCGAGGAGAGAGTTGGCATTGAGGAATTCGAGGCAGCGCGTGTAGATGACTCAGGGCATTGGTGTCTAGCAACACTACCTATTGTACTTTCCCAAGCACCTGGTACAATGTTCTTCTCTCAAATGTCATTGAGCAAAGGACAGGTGTTGGGAAAGGGTTAAATTGTGGTACTAAGTGCTTACTATGTGCCAAGCACTGTACTAAACCCTGAGGTGGATGGGTGATAATCAGGTCAGACACAGTCCCTGGTCCACACGAGGTTCCGGTCTGAGGAGAGCAGGCCTCGAATCCCTGTTTTACAGATGAGGAAACTGAGGCGTGGTGAAATGACTTGCCCAAGCTCATACAGCAAGCAAACGGTAGAGCTAGGATGAGAACCAAGGTCCTCTGGCTCCCAGGCTCCTTCCACCAAGACACACATCGTCTCACTGTCATAACTACATATGTAGTTATGTAGTCTTGTACATATTTACTATTCTATTTTGTTAATGATGTGCAACTAGCTTTATTTCTATTTATTCTGATGACTTGACACCTGTCCACATGTTTTGTTTTGTTGTCTGTCTCCCCCTTCTAGACTGTGAGCCCATCGTTGGGCAGGGACCGTCTCTATATGTTGCCAACTTGTACTTCCCAAGTGCTTTGTACAGTGCTCTGCATACAGTAAGCGCTCAATAAATATGATTGAATGAATAACTAGGAGTCAAGCTATAGATGCCAAAGTGTCCTGACCCAGCCCTCCGCCTCCCAAGGGGCCCTACAGCTTGGAATCACCTTATAGAGAAGCAGCATGGCTCAGTGGAAAGAGCACGGGCTTTGGAGTCAGAGGTCATGGGTTCGAATTCCGACTCTTCCACATGTCTGCTGTGTGACCTGGGGCAAGTCAGTTAACTTCTCTGAGCCTCAGTTACCTCGTCTGTAAAATGGGGATTAAGACTGTGAGCCCCACGTGGGACAACCTGATCACCTTGTATCCCCCCAGCGCTTAGAACAGTGCTCTGCACATAGTAAGTGCTTAACAAATGCTATTATGACTATTATTATAGCACGGAGTCACGCTCTGGGATTCATGATCCTCTTGCCCCCGGCTGGAAGGCGTGTGTGATCATGTGACACCCAGCCAGGTGTGTTTGTGTGTAGCAAGAACTGCGTGGGTATATGAGGGGTGTCTGTGTGCAGAGCTGTACATGAAGAGTATAGCTCTCTAGCTAGAGATAACAATGACAAGGATATCCACACTGACATCGCTTCCTCCTCCTCCTCCCTCACTGCTCAACTCTCTCCGCTCCAACCTTCCCAGCCTCCGTGCCGGGAGCGCCTTCCCTCTCCCTTGTCTCTTGCGGTGGGAGGGGGCTGTAGCCGGGAAACTGAGGCTCCGAAAGAGGGAGAAAGGACCCGACCAAGGTCATGGAGTTTGGTTTGGTGCCCAGGAGTATGGAAGAGGCTGGAATACGGGGGGTTGGAGGGAGGTGGTGGCTAGTCTCCCAAAGAGAAGCAGCGTGGTTTAGTGGAAAGAGGCTTGGGGGTCAGAAAACGTGGGTTCTAATCCCAGCTCCGCCATATATCTGCTGTGTGATCTTGGGCAAGCCACTTAACTTCTCTGCACCTCAATTACCTCATCTGTAAAATGGGTATTAATAATAATAATGATGGCATTTGTTAAGCACTTACCATGTGCAAAGCACTATTCTAAGCTCTCCAAGGGAATAATAATAATGATGGCATTTGTAAAGTGCTTACTATGTGCAAAGCACTATTCTAAGCTCTCCAAGGGAATAATTATAATGATGGCATTTGTAAAGTGCTTACTATGTGCAAAGCACTATTCTAAGCTCTTGGAGGGGGATATAAGGTTATTAGGTTGTACCATGTGGGTCTTACAGTCTTAATCCCCATTTTACAGATGAGGTAACTGAGGTACAGAGAAGTTACATGACTTGCCCAAAGTCACACAGCAGACAAGTGGTGGAGTAGTATTAGAACCCATGACCTCTGACTCCCAAGCCTAGGCTCTTTCCACTGAGCCATGTAAGACTGTGAGCCCCACATGGGACAACCTGATTTATCTTAGAACAGTTCTTAGCACGTGGTAAGCACTTATCAAATACCATAATAATAATTATTATTCCCACCGATAAGGACAGAAATTAAACAGTTGATAGATGGGAGAGGGGTCCAGCTGGGAGAAAGACAGGTATCTAAAACACGTGGTGTTCCTGATTCATTCATTCATTCGCATTTATTGAGAGCTTACTGTGTGCAGAGCACTGTACTAAGCACTTGGGAAGTTGGCAAGAGACAGAGACGGTCCCTACCCAACAGTGGGCTCACAGTCTAGAAGGGGGAGACAGACAACAAAACGAAACATATTAACAAAATAAAATAAATAGAATAGTAAATACGTACAAGTAAAGTAAATAAATAGAGTAATAAGGCATGTGGGGCTGTGCCCACCCCCCGCCCCAAGGAAACCAGAACACCTGCCAATGGAAAACCCATGGTAGAGTCTGTGCCCCTGGAACAGGCACTATGATTTCTTCCGACAGCGGGCTGTCCAGATAAACGTTTCCAAATTCCCTAGCACTGTTTGGGCCCGAAAGAGATAGCAGAATCACATGATTCTTGAGGGCATGTGTGCCAGACTTGGAAGACTACACACAAAAGCCCATGCAAGAGATGAATGAGAGGGAGTGTATCTACCCCAGAGCTTAGTACAGTGCCTGGCACATAGTAAGCACTTAACAAATACCGTCATCTTTATTATTATGTTGATGGGCAAAAAACAGCATGAGGATGTGATTCTGGTGTTTGAGGAGGTTGGGATGCCTATAGACACAGGATGCACTTCCCAAGCGCTTAGTACAGTGCTCTGCACACAATAAACGCTCAATAAATACGATTTAATAATAATAATGGCATTTGTTAAGCACTTACTATGTGAAAAGCACTGTTCTAAGCGCTGGGGAAGATACAAGGTGATTAGGTTGTCCCACATGGGGCTCACAGTCTTCATTCCCATTTTACAGATGAGGTAACTGAGGCACGGAGAAGTGAAGTGACTTGCCCAAAGTCACACAGCTGACGGATTAGCGGCGGATTAGAATCCATGATCTCTGACTCCCAAGCCTGGGCTCTTTCAATGAATGAATGAGGACACTGGTGAAATGGAGCTTGTGGTTAGAAACAGAATTGTGTGTGTGTGTGTGTGTGTGTGTGTGTGTGTAGATACTGATGAGCGTGAGAGAGACATTTGTTTATGGAGATCCATCTGTGTGTACTCAGCTCTGGGTGAGTGTGAATTGTGTGCGTGTGTGTCCTTTGGGGCCTGTGCATGTTATTTGCTCAACCGAGGCAGAAGTGTACATGTTAGAAACAGACTGTATTTATGTATAAAGAGTGTGAGCTGGGTGTGTGACTGTGTGTGTGTGTGTGTGTGTGTGTGTGTGTCCAAAGAAAGATACTGTTTCTGAGGCACAGAAATTTCCCATATATCAACTGTTTCTCAATCAATGGTATTTATTAAGTGCTTATTGTGTACAGAGCGCTGTACTAAGCTCATCATCATCATCATCAATCGTATTTATTGAGCGCTTACTATGTGCAGAGCACTGTACTAAGCGCTTGGGAAGTACAAATTGGCAACATATAGAGACAGTCCCTACCCAACAGTGGGCTCACAGTCTAAAAGGGGGAGACAGAGAACAAAACCAAACATA